>NC_058062.1:4684086-4995515 GCF_020085105.1 Siniperca chuatsi | reverse complement strand
CGGATGGCTAACAGCTGTTTAAAGTGCTCAACAATTTGGAAAACACTTGGTTTTATTTGCTGGAGAGCTCCACAGCTAAACTGGCACCTATAAACATTTGGTTTAGTAACATTTGGAGGTAGACTAGGTTTCCAAAATGTCACACGTTTCCCACTTGGAGTTAATTTACAAACAGCATACTTTGAATCAATCAAACAAAATAATGCTGACCCCTCACATCCTGAAAAGCTTCTGGAGGGATAAACATTTTATATCTCTGCTCACAAAATCCACCAGATTCAAAAGTGATTTTGAAACCCCAAACCCACTGCTACATATGCATACCATGTGCCAAGTTTTATTATTACTCACTTGTCATTTTCTCTTTCTCTCACTCACATTTTTCTTATCCCTTCAACCTTCCCAAATGTAGTCATTTTTCAGCTGTCATTTTCATCATTTTTCCTATTTTTATCTATCTGTTACTCTTGTATAATTTTGGGAATTGACGTTTATTGGGTCACATGAGGAGTGACTGCCTACATATGGCACACACACATCATGATGCACTATCCATGGTGCCTTGTAGTCAGTTATTATTCACACACTGTCAGATTGTTCTTAGGGAAGTATACAGTCAGGTCATTTGCAAACTACCGCTGATTCACACTACTTTTGCTGTGGTTTTGTGCTGGAAATCTGCATAGTTGTGTTGCGTTCCTACGCAAAGCTTGTATTTGCCGGTAATGTGTTTTCCATTCTGCTTTTGTGCCGTGTCTCACTGTCACTATGGAGAAAAACATGTCTCTTTATAATCAGGCACACACAATTCAGATTTTTCGTTACCCTTGGCTTATTGTTTTGATGTAACCTCAATGTTTGTAGAGATACAGTATCACCTACTTGGCACAAAATGAGATGTAATTGATCAAAGTAGCCCAGCAACTTTGAGGTATCCGCTCTGGTCTGAGAAGCGTTTGCACATGTCCCAGGTACACAGTGATGTGTTTTGGCCTACCTGGTGGTCTGACTGTGGACGAGTAAACATTGGAAACATTTTCAAAGCACAGACTGTGCTGTTCTTCAGAAAGGGTACAGATAATATGTTCCTACTAAATCATAAATCATTGTTAAACAGTTGTTCAGGTTGATCATTATGAACTTTGAACACCACCCTCTGTCAAGTCAAGCCAAATTGAATTACAAATCACATTTAAAAACAACCCACACTGACCAAAGTGCTGTACAGACCAGAGCAGGTAGCTAAAATCACAAATGAAAGAAACACCAACATAAACAACACTCCTGGACGAATGAGGGACTACACCGTCTTAATGAGTACTGTCAAGTTAAGTGTAGCTTATTAAGATGATTATGAGACGGTGGATATTGCACAGCAGTAATAGAAGTGTGTGTGTATATATATATATATATATATATATATATTGCACAGGAATATAAGTATTGCACAGGAATATAAGTATTGCAATGATGTTAATGATCCAATGTCCAATTTAGTGACTTAAGGTCATAGAGACTAACACTTAGTGGGAAGAGTTAAAGAGTTTGATGGCCACAGGCAGGAATGACTTCCTGTGGTGCATTTTGTGGGGATTAGTCTTTCGCTAAAGGTACTCCTTTGTTTGACCAGCACATCGTGGAGTGGGTGGGAGACACTGTCCAAGATGACATGTAGTTTTGCTCCTTTCTGACACCACCGCCAGAGAATCCAGCTCCACCCCCAAAATGTCACTGGCCTTACGGATCAGTTTGTTGAGCCTGTTAGCGTCCGCTACCCTCAACCTGCTGCCACAGCATGCAACAGCATACAGGATAGCACTGGCCACCACAGACTCATAAAACATCCTCAGCATTGTCCGGCAGATGTTGAAGGACCTCAGCCTCCTCAGAAAATAGAGGCGGCTCTGGCCCTTCGTGTAAACAGCTTGAGTGTTCTTAGCCCAGTCCAGTTTATTGTGAAGAGCTGTATGCATCCTTAACGTTAGCATACAGGTCCAGTGTCCTCTCCTCTCTAGTAGGACAACTCACATACTGGGTGAAATTTGTCAGTGTTGTTGAAACACTGACATGGTTGAAGTCACCTGAGATCAATATGAGTGCGTTCGTGTGTTGAGTCTGGAGTTGGCGGTGTGAATGGCATTGCACGCCGATGCCGAGTTAGCAGAGGGGGGGATGTAAACAGCCACAACAATGGCATGTGAGAATTCATGTGGCAAATAATATGGCCGGAGTCCCACAGCTAACAGTTCAATGCCTGGGCAACAGATACTCTGCTTGATAGTAATGTGACCAGGGTTACACCATCTGTTGTTGACCAGCGCAGCAAGCCTGCCACCTTTCCGCTTACCACTCCAGGTGCGATCCCTGTCGGCCCAAACAGTCTGAAAGCCATCGATGGAAACGTTATGATCCAGGATATCCTGGTGTAATAATAGTAATAATTAAATCTGACCAGAATGCACCAGTAACAGTAACACATTGAGGGGAAAAAAACACGGTAAATTGATATATATCTTTTAAATTAAATTGTCTTGTTTGAATGGGCCAAAAATGTAACTGTAGACTACTGGTAGGCCTATTTCTAACATAATTTAACCATCTAAAAGTGAAAAATAGAACCATAGATATTTTAATTAGACTCTACCTCATTGATCGCCATGATCTTAAAATTGTAATAATTCTCTTCCTCAGTTCTTGGTTTAACCCTCATATGAATCTCGAGATTGCAAAGAATCCGTTGATACCAAACATGTCATACTAGCTTACTTGGAAAGGGGCTAAATATCGCTACAAAATCTTTACCGCGAGGTCCGCGACACCTCAGTGTCAAATGATTGCTTGTAATAATTTTTAGCCACTTCATGAGCTCACCTTGTCTCACGTCCTCGGTACCTGTCTCACCTGCCGCTGCTCCACTCTCAGTGGCTGATTCTGAAACTGAGGGCCATATGTTTCATGATGTTAAGCTTTGCCTTCAATCTAAACAGCTGCTGATATTAGCTTAAACCATTCTGAAACTGTGTTAGTTGTGCTCACCTTTCTTTTGAAAGAAATAAGTCAAAAGCTCTTTCCTTCCTTTTTTTCTATTTTGGTACCCTGATCTCCGTTTCTTGGGGAACGATGTTACAGTCCACGTTGGTACTCCAGCATCAGCAGCCACTCGGCTCGATTAGCTGCCTTTAGCGATGAATCCCAAGAGTAGACTAAACCATTTTGCGCCTTTTGTAAGGGGTGAGAGAATTACTTAGATTACTTACTTAAAAAATTGCAAACAAAAACAAACTTGTCATTCCAGGCTTTTGGAGGGCCTTCCCCCCATTGGGGCCCTTAAATTTTATTTAAAAAAGGGCTATCAAAAAAGATGAACACACACAAAAGAAAAATAAGTGCCGGTGTTTACTGTGTTTTTGACCAGGTTTTGTCCACTGCAGAGTTAATGTCATCTTTGTCTTGTCATTAGCACCATTATTGTTGTTTCTATGACCCTGTGACAGCCCTGCTAGCTACAACTACGCTCACCTTTCCACGTCTGCTGCAAGCCATCTCCAACATAGATGTTGATGTGTAATTTAATCCATATATTTATTACTATTGAAAAAAATATCAAAAGGACACATTTATAAAATAATAATGTTGTTAAAGTGTTATTAAGGATATAAGGATTATCTTTTTATTTTTAACAAGGCATGAGCTATAACAGCCATTGACTACACAGGTAATACTTGTTAAAAGGGTAAATTCATCATTGGTTTTGGTCTTTTGGGGGGATTCATTTATAAAGAGAAATAAAAATGTAAAATAACAGCAGGCACCTGCATTATCTTGAAGAAATTACATGAAATAAGGCAAAAATAGTAGGTTTAGGACCAAAGACAGAGCTCCTTTGTTTTGAAATAATGAGCTTGAGAAGCTTCATCTAACAGAATCTGTATCATCTTTTAAATCAGTTCTGAAAATGTTATTTCATACATTTGGGCTTCCTTCATGATTTGCAGTAGGTTTGACATATATACTACAATTGTGCTGTTGAACAGCGTTAGTTTAACTTTGTTCCCTTTTAGTTTTTACATCTTGATTTGAGTTGTTTTTTGTGTTTTGCAAACTTTTATTAAAGGTTCATCCAGTTAACGACAACTTTGCTGATATCGTGTATAAGAAACACAATTCAAAGTTTTCAGAATTCATATCCTGCATTTGTTGATTGTGTAATGCTTCATGATGCAGTAATGAAGTGGTTGTTCCTACATTTAGTTTAGTATGCATTGTAGAAACAGAAGAGAAACTTGCCTCCTACCTCTTACCATTTACTTGAAGTCTTATGTCTTCTCAGTGGTGTGTATCGAAATTAACTTCACCCACACTAACATGGCTATTGCACATTAAGGTCAAAGTGCTACTCTGGTTCAGTTTCCTCCAGCTCAAGGCAATATGATAAAATGAGATTGTGTCACAGGCCACTTTGTAAAGCTCTTTGCTGTCTGTTTCCTGCCAGGGAGCTAACCGCGTGCTATCAGAGAGACGTTCAGAGCAGCGCCGCCTCCTCACCGTCATCGGCACCACGGCTGTCATGGACTCTGACCTGCTCAAACTCAACCAGCTTAAGGTACAGCCAGTTACAGCCACGGTATCTCATGTACCCACTCAGTTACAGTGGTGTGCAAAAGTGTTTGCCCCCTTCCTGATTTCTTATATTTTTGCATGTTTGTCACACTTAAATGTTTCAGATCATCAAACAAATTTTAATATTAGTCAAAGATAACACAAGTAAACACAAAATGCAGTTTTTAAATGATAGTTGATGTTATTATTAAGGGAAAACAAAATCCAAACCTACCCTGTGTGAAAAAGTGATTGCCCGCTAAACCTAATAACTGGTTGGGCCACCCTTAGCAGCAACAACTGCAATCAAGCGTTTGTGATAACTTGCAATGAGTCTTTTACAGCGCTGTGGAGGAATTTTGGCCCACTCATCTTTGAAGAATTGTTGTAATTCAGCCACATTGGAGGGTTTTCGAGCATGAACTGCCTTTTTAAGGTCATGCCACAGCATCTCAATAGGATTCAGGTCAGGACTTTGACTAGGCCACTCCAAAGTCTTCATTTTGTTCTTCTTCAGCCATTCAGAGGTGGACTTGCTGGTGTGTTTTGGATCATTGTCCTGCTGCAGAACCCAAGTTCGCTTCAGCCTGAGGTCACAAACAGATTGCCGGAAATTCTCCTTCAGGAGTTTTTGTAGACAGCAGAATTCATGGTTCCATTTATCACAGCAACAGTTCCAGACCATCACACTACCACCACCATATTTTACTGTTGGTATGATGTTCTTTTTCTGAAATGCAGTGTTACTTTTACGCCAGATGTAATGGGACACACACCTTCCAAAAAGTTCAACTTTTGTCTCGTCAGTCCACAGAGGATTTTCCCAAAAGTCTTGGGGATCATGAAAATGTTTTCTGGCAAAAATGAGATGAGCCTTAATGTTCTATTTGCTCAGCAGTGGTTTTCGCCTTGGAACTCTGCCATGCAGGCCATTTTGCCCCGTCTCTTTCTTATGGTGGAGTCATGCAGTTCTTTGGATGTTGTTGTGGGATCTGAAGAAGAAAAAAATTAAGACTTTGGAGTGGCCTAGTAGAGATAAGTTGAGCAAACTGTTTGCGAATGTTTATTCAACATCTGTTGCATAATAGCTGAACCTTGGATTCAGATGTGAATTTGATACAGCATTCTAGTGAGGCTGACAGACGAAGAAGAAGAACAAAATGAAGACTATGGAGTGGCCTAGTCAAAGTCCTGACCTGAATCCTATTGAGATGCTGTGGCATGACCTTAAAAAGGCAGTTCATGAGAAAAAAAAAAAAAGAGGAGGACCCCTCTTCCATTTACAACCAAGGAAAAGCATAGTGCTTTTTAGCTTGTTGCCCTGTGTATAATACAGAGAAAACTCTGGCATGCAAAAACACTGAAAACAGGAGTAAACTGCTACCCTAGCTTTGTCTACGGTGCCTTCTGACAACTTCAAAGCTAAATACAAATTGCATGTGTGTGTTTTACACATGTAGAAATTGCGAGACGTTGTGATTTAATGACCAGTTTGCTTACACATTAGAGCTGTTCAACAAAAGCTGGACCTGGTGGCTGCATGCAGCATCTCAGAAGTCTTTGTGCTATTCAAGGCTAAACATGTCACAGCTATCTCTGTGTTGAACACGCACACATGAAATCAGTCTCGGTCTTCTCTTCCCTTCACCAGCAACTCCCTAACGAAAGGGTGGTGGCCGTTTTACACTAGAACTGTGACAAATGCAGTAAGAATCTACTTAGAAACTGGGTGGACAACTAAAAATGCATATACGTAAATCAGCATTTTCTGCTTACATGTGCATTGTACCAGGCTGGAGTTTCATGACAATACAAAGTATATATTCATCTCAGGGCCTGCATGCTTTGGACATTTTTGCCAAGACCACTGTTAAAATTAGTCTTTTCTGTCCTTTTGTAGTACCGCAAGAAGAAGCTTCGTTTTGGACGCAGCAGGATCCACGAGTGGGGCCTGTTCGCCATGGAGCCCATTGCTGCTGATGAGATGGTCATTGAGTATGTGGGTCAGAACATCAGACAGGTAATGCTTCCAGTCTTTTTCAATCTGTGTTGAACCAGTGATGATTTTTTCCAGACATCTCAGTATGTTGTCCTAATAACTGTTTCATGTAGTGATTCAGTTATTCAGCTACAAAATCTGAAAGCATTGCATTAAGAAGGGTCCATTATTCCATTATTGGTGCATTCTAATATAAAGCACTGTAAATATGACAGGAAATGAAATGTTACTCATGCACCTTTACAGGTACCTGTATGTTATAGTTGGTTCAGTGTTCAGTGAGCAAATGTTTGTGTGTGTCGTGTGTCCAGATGGTAGCTGACAATCGAGAGAAGCGGTACGCACAGCAAGGCATCGGAAGCAGCTACTTGTTCAGAGTGGACCACGACACAATTATAGATGCCACCAAGTGTGGCAACCTGGCACGATTCATCAACCACTGCTGCACTGTGAGTCTGAACATCCTCAGTCAACACTCGTCCATATCTGCCATGTTTGTAGTTGTGGGTCATAGCTGACACATGACTAATTTCATTGTAATTTATTTCTGGTTGCTCATCAGTGTCCCATTGCTTTGTTCCTCTAGCCAAACTGCTACGCCAAGGTCATCACCATAGAGTCCCAGAAAAAGATTGTGATCTACTCAAAGCAGGCTATTGCCGTCAATGAAGAGATCACCTACGACTACAAATTCCCCTTGGAGGAGAACAAGATTCCTTGCCTGTGTGGAACAGAGAACTGCCGTGGGACACTGAACTAGTGGACGCGCTTCAGTTCCTCACTTTGCAACGGCCAGCCAGACCTGGACACCTGGTTCACCCTCCTCAGAGTGTATTTCGAAACAAAGCCACCCTCCAAAAACCCCCCGCCACTCCTCCGGATGGCCTCACAGCCGTCCTCACAATACCCAGGCAACAGAGACGCACACACTTGCACTTTTCAACTTGATAGTTTCACAAGCCAGTGAGTTACCTGGCATGTGAATACTATGAGGGGGCCTCTGTTTTAGCTTTTCTGTGGCAGTATTATTTTACTTGATTGGGTAATATGTTCCAACCAAGTTGTTCCATGGAGACAGGCATGAAAGGTCTTTCTATTTCCATGCCAATATCCGTTTGAAGGAAGACAATGAAAACTGAAAAACAAAATGCTGGTATCACGTAAACCACAGCCTGGATCACTCTTCCAGTGTCAAATCCCTCCCTGTAACCACCGACCCACACAGATCTGCACACAGACGCACAGGAATATCAGTCAAATTCAGGGTTTTTAAAAGCGCTTGTTAAGGGCGCACTTTTAAGATGACAAACTTCAATTAATTTGGTCTTCAGTTATGCAAGATTTCCAAGTGTGAAGATTGTTTTGGAGCTTTTTTTTTTAAATTTCATTTCATAGTATTATATAATAATATTACTGTTGCTGTTATTAATGGTATTTAGTTGCATTAGCTGTAAGCATCTTACAGTGAAATGAGCTTCAGTGTACCCACCCACTGTCCTTAGTGGCTTGTGGTTCACCAGCCCTATAAAACTGTCCCTTCTCGACTGCGTCACTCTCCTGATTTGTCACAACCTTCTGTCTGGATGAGAGTAAAGTCCTTTGAACTATTGAACCCAAAATCAAAAATACATATTTTTCCTCTTACCTGTAGTGCTATTTATCCGTCTAGATTGTTTTGGTGTGAGTTGCCGAGTTTTGGAGATATCGACCAGACCTTGTTATGAACAGTTCCATATAGAAACTATTAGTAGAAAGAAAATAGTCCCTACATGAAAATGCTCACAACAAATCTGTGGATTATCTTGAGTAGCCGGGTAATTTTTGGAAAGAGACATTGCTGTTGAGTTTTTCAACAGCAGTGTTGGCGCTTTGGGCACCACAAGCCGAGCGCCACATAGTCCCATTATATTCAAAAATTGCAGACATCTCTACGGGCCGATATCTCCAAAATATGGCAACTCACGCCAAAACAATAGATGGATAAATGGCACTACAAGTAAGAGGAAAAATATGTATTTTTGATTTTGGGGTCAATTGTCCCTTTTAAAGCTATGTCAACAAAAGAACTTGAGGAGAGTTCGTTGTATTTGTTTGACAGGTTTACTGTTTGTTTGTGTTTAGTTGTTCCTTCATGGAGTTCTTGTGTTTTGTTTCAACAAATGGCAAACTGCAAGTTCTTCTGTCTTCAGCCGTTAAAGCAAATATTACCACCAAACTCCTGCAGGTCCTAGTAAAAATGTGCAGTCAGTGTTTAACTTAGTCACTCTGTGTGCTACAAATGTTTTTAAAAGGCACATTTATTTGATTAGATCAGGTCTTTTCGAAGGTTTAGTTTAGTAAAGTTTAATTTTTCCCCTGTTTTGTGGACCTTTCCAGAATGCATTAGTATGTTTTTTATTTGAGAGTGTGGAGTCATTCGCCCTGTACAAAACATCCCTCCCTGAAAAATGTATCAGCTTAAGGCAAACAAATGTCCTGCTTACAATCTGTTTGCAGTGTAGATGGGTGGAAGGTATACATAGATAAGCCTCATCAGGTTTGTGATACGCTGCAGACAGTGGGATGTATATGGCCCTTGTGTTGTGTCTCTGGTTTTCATATGGCTATGGCCGTCCAAGGTTTAACTTTCGTTTTGAATTTTTAACTAGCAGAAGACTTTTTGTTTCGTTCCGTCTCAAACAGGAAAATCTTTAAGATATTTTTTGTTGCAATGAAAGCCTTTCAGTACAAACCAACCCTCTTTACTACAGGATAAAAAGATGAAAGGAAAAAAAAATCAAAGTACATGTAAATATTGTAGAGGTGTTTGTTTCTCGTAGAAACACACTGATTTCAAGCTGTAAATATGTTGTTCCTTTTCCTCTCTCCATGAGGAGGAAACATGTACATACCTTCCATTCGTTTATTTTTTATTGTTTTTCCTTTTAATTTGATTATTTTATTATTTGCAATATTTCTCTTGTATTAATGCGTTGGATCCTTTATTAATGGTGCATTAAAATATTTTTTAAATAAATGAAAACCTCTTGTTCTTAAATAACTGTGTCCTACAACTGTTAATAGCACTGGAGTTCAGCCAGTGATTATATAGACAACTATTAGTGTCTGTTGTGGAAACAGAATTATGGTTTTAATTCTCTACTTACAATTGTTAATAAACAGTTGTGTCAGGAAAGGTCTTCCACACTGTCTAAAGAATCCTGATATTCACAACACTGTATGGATCATCCATTGACCCAGGTAACACAATGTAATTTCAAATTAAGAATAGAAAATTATTAGGAAGTTTTTGTTGTAGTTGTATCTTTAATGCACCTGTATCTTAGCAGGTTGTGTTGTAATCTGTAGGAGTACATTTTTCCTGTCTTCTGAAAGTTTTGCTTTACAGTCTTTACAATGAGGTACAGTCTATGGCTAAAGCCTGTAGGCAGGCTGTTTAATAATTAAAGGGCCAGTAACCAGTCCATGACTTTTACCAGTTATGGTACTTTACAGTAGAATTGTCTCCTACTTGAGAGTCTTTCCCCCTGTATGAAATTATATCGTAATGCCTAGCTTTGAAGTAGCAAAATGACCAAAACACATCCCTCTTGTTAACCTGCTCAAAAGATCCTCTGTGCTTTGTCTCATAGTAGCGCTTTACATTGCCACTTTTAATTATCGCCACGGTCTCGGCCCATATAGCAGGTAACATAAGTACTGAACACGTCACCATTTTTCTCAGTAAATATATTTCTAAAAATGGTGCTATTGACATGACATTTTCACCAGATGTTGGTAACAACCCATGCAATCCACACATACAAAGAAATTGAACCATAGATGTCCATAAATTAAGTTATGTATAATAATGTTAAATGACACGGAAAAGTATTGAACACGCTTCCTGAAATTCATTTAATACTTCGTACAAAAGCCTTTATTGGTAATGACTGCTTCAAGACGCCTCCTGTATGGAGAAACGAGTTGCATGCATTGCTGAAGTGTGATTTTGGCCCCTTCTTCCACACAAACAGTCTTCAAATCTTGAAGGTTCCGTGGGCCTCTTCCATGAACTCTGATCTTTAGTTTTTTTCCATAGATTTTCAATTGGATTCAAGTCAGGTGATTGGCTGGGCCATTCTAGCAGCTTTATTTTCCTTTCTCTGAAACCAACAGTTTCCTTGGCTGTGTGTTTGGGATCATTGTCTTGCTGAAATGTCCACCCTCGTTTCATTTTCATCATCCTGGTAGATGGCAGCAGATTTTTATCAAGAATGTCTCTGTACATTTTTCCATTCATTCCTCCTTCAATTATATGAAGTTTTCCAGTACCGTATGCTGAAAAACAGCCCCACACCATGATGTTTCCACCTCCAAACTTCACTGTTGGTGTGGTGTTTTGGGGGTGATGTGCAGTGCCATTTCCCCTCCAAACATGGTGTGTATTATGGCATCCAAAGAATTCAATTTTGGTCTCATCTGACCAGACTATATTCTCCCAGTGTGTCACATGCTTATCCAAATGTTGTGCAGCAAACTTTAAACAAGCTTCAACATGCTTTTTCTTCAGTAATGGAGTCTTGCATGGTGAGCGTGCATACAGGCCATGGCGATTGAGTGCATTACTTATCGTTTTCTTTGAAACAATTGTACCTGCTAATTCCAGGTCCTTCTGAAGCTGTCCACAAGTGGTCCTTGAACAACTCTTCTGATAATTCTTTTCACTCTCCATCTTGCGAGGAGCACCTGGTCGTGGCCGGTTTATGGTGAAATGATGTTCTTTCCACTTAAGAATTATGGCCCCAACAGCGCTCACTGGAACATTCAAAAGTTTTGAAATCCTTCTGTAACCAATGCCGTCAGTATGTTTTGTAACAATAAGGCTGCAACTGTCTTGCACGAGCTCTTCGCTTTTACCCATCATGAGATGTTTCTTCTGTGAAACCTTGGTCATGAGACACCTTTTTATAGGCCATCAGTTGGGACTGAACCAGCTGATATTAATTTGCACTGACAAGGGGCAGGATTGCTTTCTAATTACTGATTGTCTTGGCTTTCCATGCCTTTTTGCACCTCCCTTTCTTCATGTGTTCAATACTTTTTCTCTGTGTCATTTAACATTATAACACATAACTTTATTTATGGACATCTATGGTTTGATTTCTTTGCATGTGTGGATTTAATGAGTTGTTACCAACATCTGGTGAAAATTTCATTTCAATAGCACCTTTAGAAACATATTTACTGAGAAAAATGGTGACGTGTTCAATACTTATTTTACCTTAATGTTTTAAAATAATGTTAAAAATGTAATAATGTTAAAAATTTACAAATCGCCTATTGAGTACAGTAGATAGTATAATAACGTATAATAAGAGTTTTACTCTATAAGAAAGTTATCATATCATAATGCGTTGCCATAAGTAGTTCTGGTGGGTAATAATTTAGTGGAGTAACCAGTCTGTCATTTCTATTATTGTAATGTCTGTATTGAAGCTGATTCCCAGTGGATTTTGTTCTAGAGCGTCGTATCTCTGAAGAGGTCTAATGTCTTACAATCGGAAATTAGTGCTGAAATACATCAAGATATTCCCGCTCTGACTCCCAATTCGCAAGACTATTTCTGTAACCGGTTTTGTTAGTTTTGTTCTGGTCTGATAGTTTGTGCGTATTTTCCGAGCTCATTGCACTGGCTTTTTGTATCTTTGTTCCTACTTCTATTTTAATTCATTTTTTATTTTGTTTTAATTTAATTTAATCTTATTCATTTTTTTCATTTCATTATTATTATTTTGTTCTCTTTATTTTTATATTTTTATAATAATTTATTGTTTATTTTATTTAATTTCGTTATTTTTTTACCCCTCCTTCTTTTATTTTACCTTTTGTTATTTTCAGTACTTTTACTCTTCTCTTTACATTGTTATTGTTTCTGAGATGGGTAAATGCCAGTGACAGTGGGTTCCTGACAGAGGAACCCTAACGTGGTATATGTATGTGAATGTTGGATGCGATTGTATTGCAGATGTGCCAGAATGGTTTAAATGGACCACTGATGCTGAGCACTCTTTTGAAACAGACTCTATCAGACTCGTTATGAGATCCTCCTCTCTACACCTATCCTCACTATTGAACGCTCAGATAAATCACTAGCTGTCTCAGTGGTTCAACAGGAAGATGCTTGCATAGTGGAAACTACAAAGTCTTATTTCCTCATTGACAGAGTTCCTACAATGCACCTGCAACTTCCTGTTTAGAGAAACATTAGAGGAAGTGCTCAATTCTTGTCTACAAAGACTGGATTTCAGCAAGTGACGATAGGAAAGGGAGGGCTGGAAAAGCTTACAGCTCAGATGGTGACCTGAGTTGAAAAATCTCTATATATCTGCATGACAAACATCTGGCAAGCCTTTGTTCGGTGTAACACATTATTCTGTTAAAAACATCTAGACTGGTATTTTTAATGTGTACTTGAACTGAGCTCATGAACTCATGAAATGAGCTCATGAACTGGAAATAGCAATTCATTGTTTGTGGGGAAAATGTTATGAGTCACAAGCAGGCTTGCAGAAACTGGAAATAGCAGGATCTGGTTTGTCGGTGTGTAGTTTCAAACGGTAGTACTTGAACTCCAAAGTTCAACAAGTTATTGCCTCATTGTTGCAGGGGTGACAATTGAGCAATTGTACCCAAATACTCTCGTCAAAAAACATCAAACTAATCTCCATGAAATACTCTGACCTTATATGGAATGATATTGCTCCATGAAATCCCACCTGACAATAGTTTGCTTTGACTTAATTCAGAATGAATTGCAGAAATGGGAAGTCAACATTTTAAAGTTTTACAGTACAGCCAAACGTCTGATCAATTAAAGGGGAACTCCACAAGTTTAAGTATGTTCACAAATATTAGGGAGTATTACTGCATATGTGAAAAAAAGTTGTATAAAGCCTTTTGGGACTCCAGAGGGAGCTACACAAAGTCTGATAAACTGCCTCATGTGATGTCACTTGATTTTGAACCTGAAAAAAAAAACTGGGGATGTGGATTTAGAAAGAAGTGATCTTACCAGATCATCTCTGCTTGAGGCTAGTGGCCAAAGGCTACATTAGCCACTGCAAGCATAACACACCTGAATCTCCGATTGAACTGTCTGCATGTGGTAGAAATTCTGTATTTTCTGGTTAGTTTGACCTTTGGTGTGCAAAGGCCTTAAATCAAAAGCATCCTCTCCCTTTCCTGTGGGAATGTCTTTTTGACTCTCACACAGATCAATTAGAAAACCCTGTCTCTGAAGGAAGGAGGAAAGATAAGACAGCCAGGTGTATTTTGTTATGAGTGTATTATTTAAACAGAAGGATCTCTGTTAAATACAGCGTTCACTTTTTATGCCATTGCTCTGTCTATAAGAGTGGACTGTAACTTCATTGTCTGGCAAGAAAGAACAATGCATGGAATAATAGAGACAATATCTCTGGTTCTGCTGTATTGATTTTGATCCTTTTGTCCATCATGAGTCCAATAGTGTTACGTGAGTGCAATGCTAAATTGGCGGAGTATCTTCTAAGTCACTGTTGGACAGGAACTCAGGGTCCCCAAACCTCACCACATACTTGAAGCTGTGTAATGTTGTAGTGAATCTTGACAAAAGTTTGAGTAATAAAAAAATGGTGTGGTCTGTTAAAAAAGAAGGTAAAAGAGTATACCTTCAAAATTTAAACTGTTTTGGATCTTTGAAAACACACAATGACTTTTTGCACACGATTTGAGTTTTAGATCTTTTCAGCTAGCAGCTTGGCTTTAGAGATGTCGGTTTGTCCGGCGGTCCACCACTTTGTCCAGACTGAAATATCTCAACAACTATCTCTTGAGTTGCTATGAAATTTTGTATAGACATTCATGTTCCCCAGAGGGTGAATTGTTAAAACTTTGATCCCCCGACCCTTCATCTGGCTCCATCATCAGGTCAACATTTGATTCTCTTACAATTTGATTTATGACCAAATACCTGCAAAACTAATGGCATTCCCATCAGCCTCTGCTGTACTTTGTGTTTAGTGCTAATTTGCAAATGTTAGCATGCTAAGCTAAGATAATAAACATTATACCTGCTAAACATCAACATACAAGCATTATCACTGTGAGCATGTTAGCATGCTGATGTGAGCATTTAGCTCAAAGTACATCCTTACAGAGCCGCTAGCATGGCTGTAGACTGTTAGTCTTGTTTAATCCTGTACCGGAGCATACTCCTTTTAACTGATCTGGAAGCATGGAAATCCCCAAAGCCTATGTGCTTACTGTCACCTTTAATCATCATGTTGGCATCCATCCTTTTATATGACACAGCAAAACCAAGGACAGACCTTTGACCACTTTCCCTCAGTTAATGTATGGCCTCCAAATTATGTGTAGTGGCCTTGACAGTTCAAGGACCAAAAGTAATTGATGTATCAGTACGTCAGTTAATTTACTAGCGGATAGATTTATTCTTCCAAAACCCAGGGATAATATCAGTCAGTATTTTCAGTGTACATGGTGAAAATCAGTGGCCAGTCATTGACAATTATGCATGGACAAAAACAAAAATTTAGCTTTCAGATGCTATATTTTGAGAAACATGTCAGTTTTACATCTCTGAACATCTTGGACTTCGGCTTAGACATATACTGTAGGTGAATGTCCCTTAAATTTAAGCACATTTATAATTAGAGACAATGCCAAATTGGGCCTGATCAATGCTCTGGTTGTATTATTTTATGTTGTATCTCTATAATAACTATTACCACAATATAATATTTGGATTACACAACTTAACATCTTGTTTTCACAACATAAAAAAGAGGCAATTTAGGGGGACTTCACAGGCTTTGTAAAATGAACTGGACGTTGGAGTGGGATCTGCTGTAACACCACTGCAAATATAGTTTCAAGTGCATACCAATCTCATGTGCACACCCAGTATTATAAGATCCTTACCACAGTGAATGTGTTAATAAATCCATAACAGCACATTCATCCCATCAGTGAGAGCTGCTCAGTCAGCACATGCACAGAAAGAGCTGCTCCCGATCTTGCATGCACTTCCAATCGTGCGATCACATGAACATATATTTAGAAAAGTCAGTGGATCACCAGAGTATTTAAATTTTCTCTTCTGGGGAATATGAATATCTTTAATGATACCACTTACTAATAAGGAACTCTTTCATGGGCTTATAAATTGTAACTAATGGCTTTATTAATGGATTTATATATAATTTACGAATGCTTTATGGATCAGTTATAAGCAATTAATAAGAACAACCTTTGGGTTGCCAGGTTGTGAAAAATCCAGTTTGACCACTTATCTTCTGGAAAAGGCCTGCAGACAATTTGGATCAATTTATTTACAACTTATTAACACTTACAGCTGCATTAATGATTTATAACTGCAGACTTATAATGTCTTATTAGAGAGTGAGAAAAACCCATGGAAATGTATTCATGGATTATAAACATGTATAACTGCATCATTATTACCAAATAATGTCATATAAAGGCAGTAGTTTAAATTTATAAACCCTTTATAAAGTTTTTTGAAAGTGGCACCAATTTCATTGTAATCCATCCAAGAATTGTCTGCTCTTTATCATTTTTTATTAGAACTAATTAAATGTATTTTTATAATTTGCCTGATTTGCTAGTATTTCTGTACAGGTTGGCTATGAGAGGGCGCTATGTGAGCTGCGCTGTATACACTGAAGTTTGTCATTGCCATTTTCTGCATATGCAAATAAAGGTTCAAAAAAAAAAAAACGCAACAGCGCTCCGCTTCATAATGCCTGGTCGGCTGTGCAGCTCTCAGTGTTCGCAGAGAGAAGTGGCAGAAACCACCAGACCACAGCTGACGCTGCACCAGATTCTCACAGCATGTCTGAGAACCAGCGGGGTCTCGTTTATTTGATCACCGGAGGTTCCGGTTTTCTAGGCAAGCACCTACTGAGGCTTTTGGTGGAGAAGGAGGACAAACTGGTGGAGGTCCGAGTGTTTGACAAACATATAGACTCAAATTTAAATGGACTCGGCACAGGTAAGACGAGCTGAAGCGTACGGAAGCGTACTGCAGCCACGCCAGAAACAGATCAACTGATCAGTATCACGACTTGATGCGAAAACTAGATGTTTTTCATCTTAAAACAAGATATTTTCACGCTATTACGACATAGGCCTACAATTTTATCACGTTAACAAGAAACTTTTCTTGTTATAATAATGTAGCCTACTATTTACCTTGTTATAACATATAAGTTTCACATTATAATGTGAGAAATTGTATTGTTATATTGTGATAACTTATATTGTTACAACATGTATACTATTTATCTTGTTGTAACGTGGAACGTTTCATGTTATAACGTGATAACTTATTGTTATAACATAAAA
This sequence comes from Siniperca chuatsi, assembly GCF_020085105.1. Classification (NCBI taxonomy): domain Eukaryota; kingdom Metazoa; phylum Chordata; class Actinopteri; order Centrarchiformes; family Sinipercidae; genus Siniperca; species Siniperca chuatsi. The sequence goes on along the minus strand of NC_058062.1, from coordinate 4,978,507 downwards.
GTTTCAGTTATAACGTGATAACTTATTGTTATAACATAAAAGTTTCAGTTCTAACGTGATAACTTATTGTCATAACATAAAACGTTTCAATTCTAACGTGATAACTTATTGTTATAACAAGAAAAGGTTCTTCGTATAATGTGAGTTTGTATGTCGTAATATCGCGAAAATATCTAGTCATAACGTGAAAAACATATTGTTAGAACGATAAACTTGTCACGTTATAACGTGATACTGATCAGTTTTATCTTTTTCTGGCGTGGCAGCAATAGCTTCTGTAGTAACGTTACTCTCTTGTTTTCTGTTTAAAGTACCTTTACATTTTAGAATCTGCTAATCTAAAGTTTTATCGCATTATCGGCGGTTGGACACTTGTTTAAGATAAGACCCAAGCCGAGTCTAATGTCATATGAGTCTTACGTCAATTCGGCATTAAAATGATTTAGGCCTACTATGGAGCTCTTACTTTAAGCCTTTACAACATCAGCTGTGTATTTCTGCTTGAAGAGTAGCTTGCCAACATGAATGGTTTCTGATAATCAAGAGGATATGCAAAATATATAAATAACAGAAGATGTTCTATTAGGTTTCAGTAGTGTGAGAGGAGGCGATGGAGCTGAATTCTGTGTCACTGTAAGACTAACATAGCCTGACATTCATTTCCCTCACATACTGTATGGTCACTGGGTCAATTTGCAGAGATGTCCGCTGGGCTGTGAATCCAGGATAGCCAACTTCCCAACATTTCCTGTGCCAGGATAAAGATGTTGTAACCAGTCATTGTATAATTTAGCTCTGCTCTTTCATTTCCTGTAACAGTTTATAATCACTTTCAAAAACTTTGGATGACATGAAAAAGTCATGTAGGTGTGTTTGTGTTTTCCATGTAACCAGGAGTTGTGACCTGAAGCGGTTCTCATTTGTTTCTTTGATGTTTAGTTCTTACATTGCTAAGCAGGTTTTTTTTTCCTGGTGAGAAGGCATGTTATAAGTTAGTAAGAAAAGGCAAGGCAAGCTTATTAATATAGCACGTCAGTCTTACAATAGTAATCTTTTTCCCTCATCAGTGTCGTCAGAATTGCAACCAACCACAAATGACGCATCTGTCCCTCATTGGAAAATGCTTTTTTGGCTTTCATTATTCATTGTCAGACTGGAATGAGGCCTGCTGTTGATGCAGTGCAGTTTAGGCGAAATGAGCTACCAGTAACAGGAGAGCTCGGTCTCAGTAACACCCATTGTAGGCCTTACAGCTCAAGAAAAATGAGACTTGTGTCTGATTTGAATGAGGGAAAACATCTGTAACTGAATGTCTATCTGTAATTAGTAAAATTACATATGGGAAAGCAAACTCTAGAGTATCTGATTTGCAACAGAATCTCTGACTCAATGTTCAAAAGTCCAGTCCCTTTGCATGTCAGCTATAGGACTTTGTCTTCTCTCCTTATCTATCAGCATTTCAAGGACAGTGCATGGAAGCTGAGATAAACCAGCGGTGCTAGACCTTCATAAGTAATGATGACACTAAACATTGGTGCTTAAATGAAAAACATCATGAAATCCCACAAAGAATTTGTCTAGTGTGAGGGAGAGTTGGGCATGATGATGAAATATACCACAAGATTATTAAAATGTCTCATTTGACAGAGATTTTACAATATCGTACCAAGAGAGCTATTGTTTTAGGCCATTGTGGGCAATGTTTCAGATCACTGAGCAGGACTGCTTTTTGCATCAATGTGATGAAGTACCTCAATGCGTCAGGTTTTTAGATAAAAACACACGCTCTTGCCTGAGTTTTTTTTTTTTATCTATTGAATTTCCAGAAAATGTTGTGGAAAGCTGATCCAGATACTCTGCAAATATGACCCAAATCAAATCTTTAAACAACATAGTTATCTAGTGTTATCTTCTGGCAAATTAAATCAAAAGGGAATTTTGTAATCTTTTGGTAAACAAAGTATGTAAAATATTCCAAGCCCTTTTTCTTGTGTATTTACATGCCTTTGTAGAGTTATTAGGAAAACAGCCCTGATCGAGGGTCACATATAATACTTTGTGGTTTTTCCTGTTTTTCCCTCAGACCGGACAAAGGTGGTATGCATTCCAGGTGACATCACAGACTACAGCAGTGTGTTGGAGGCCTCCCGTGGGGCCGATGTCGTTATCCACGCAGCCAGCTTGGTAGACGTTTGGCACAGAGTCCCAGACACCCTCATCTACTCTGTCAACATCACAGGTGAGACTTTCAGGGAGTGGTGATCCGAATGATAACAAGGAAAAGGGAAGGGAAGGAAACATAAAACAGTGATTCAGTTTTATGAATGTTTTTCTGTGGGAAACCATGCAACAGAGGAAACCCACGCCTGCTCTGGATGAAATTCAAGGACTTGTGTTTACCCATGGTTTAAAAAATTAAGTTATGCTGAAGTATGCTATTATTGTAGCTGATATTGTCTGCTCATATCTGGTGTGACAGAGACTTATTCTTGATATTCAAACCTGGACTAACCTGAGTTTTCATTGCATATTATGTTATTTTAATTGTTCACAAATTATATTTTTGTAAATGAATGGTTCATTTAAAGATCTAATGTGTAGCAGAGTTTCTCCTTCCATTGACAAAGCACGGTTGGTCATCCTGCTCTTAAGTGTTTAACCCTATTAGTTTGGGTTTCAATGGTGAGTCTAAGTGTCACATGATTGTATAAATGCTGTTTGAGACGCTTTTTTTCATCCTGACAAGAATTCAACTCTTACGGATGAAAAAAAGAAACAAAAATATCAGTGTTGACCTTTTCTTGGATGTGAGCTAGGAGTAAAAGTAAAAAGACCCTTTTCGGGAACATGGTGGTGCCATTCACTGTAGCTGTAACTCTGACTAAATATAGTGAACTGAAGACTTGTTGTGGGTTAAATCTCTTGAAGCCTGTGAAATGGTGCATCACTTGTGTTGAACTGTAGGGCTGTTTGTACGTGTTTGTGTGTGTTCATCCCACAGAGGAATAATATAAATCAGGCTTGGATTTGTTGAAAATAAGAACAATCTAAAATATTGCCAGACTTATCCTTTAAAACAGGAAATACTGTAGCTTACTTGTATGAATTCATAGATCTATGTGGTCATGAGTTGTGTGTGAGTAAGGAAATATCTTTTTTGTTTGTGACTGTGCGCTTTTTAACTTTTTGCCAGAAGAGTGCCTTGGACCTTTATTTTTTTTTTTACTTTTGTGTACACTACCAAAGAGCACCTTCATTACACTTTTTTGCACTTGTTTGAACTTCTGAGCACTCAGGACCTTTTCTTTTCTGACCTTTGTTTTGTTTTGTTTTGTTGATAGCAGTATGTCAGATGCTTTTGATGAAAATAAAAATGGGCATTTAATAGATGTAAATTTAAGATGATCTAATCTAGATCCAGACTGAGGATATTATTTACATTAATAGAGTAGGGTGATGAAAAGTGAATACATATTCAGTGTCTGGGTTTATGTCCATGGGTTGTGGTGAGGCAAGGGTCAATGACTGGCCTGGAATAGTCTGCAGGGATTCAGCAAATACACAAAAGATCATGTTTTTGTCTGAGAGTCAGCTGTAGGCTTTTCACATAGGAGTACAACAGTCCTCTTACAGTTGCTTGAATTTAATGAATAACTTACTAATATCTGTCTGGAAGTTATTAATGTTCTGAAGTGTCAGAACTTCCTCAGCTAAATAAAATCTGATGTACTGTTTTCATGCACCTAATGTCATTAAAGCTCTACAGAATTAAAGTTTGACCACTGGTGTGAACCTGAGGAACCGAGGGAGTGATTTGATTCTGACCTCTGTTTCACTTCATCAAAGAGGGTGGTTCAGTCTAGATTCCTCCAGTTAAGAAATATTTCAAGAATTTATGTAATTTCCCCAATGTTGGTCTCAAAGGGTTTTCAGGCCTTTTATCACTTCATGTTTCAGATTACTGTTAACTCCTTTTTCTCCAGTCTCAGAGACAAGATCTCTAGTAAGCATTGCAAGTGCGGGAGAGTTAACTCAGTATAGTACTTGAGAACATTATACTTTATTTAGACACTGGTTTCCAGCACTTTATTATTTGTTGAATTTATTATATTCAATGTTTTCCTTTCTAGCTTCTGTGAACATACCTTTTTGACTACCTGTACCTCGATTTTATTTATTCACTTGTACTTAGCAGGTGATTGCTTTTGGATAGGTGGAAGAAGGTGGTGAAATTTTTGCCATGCTAGCTAGGGATGGTGATGACAGTCGGTCCACCACTTTAGTCCAGACTGAAGTATCTGAGCAACTATTCAATGGACTGCCATGAAATTTTGTAGACATCACAAGGATGCATCCCAGTGTCTTTGGTGATCCTCTGACCTTTTCTCTAGCAGGTCAGTTTTAACTCATCTAGTGAAATATCTCACATCCATTTCCCCATCAAGATGAATTGCAATCACTTTGTTGATCCCCTGACTTTTCTTCTAGCGCCATCATCAGGTCAAAATTTCGGTTTGTCCAGCTCTATGGTGTATGACCAAATACCTGCAAAACTAATGACATTCCCATTAGCCTCAGCTGTACTTGGTGCCAATTAGCAAGTTTTAGCATGCTAACACACTAAACTAAGATGGTGAACATGGTCAACATAATACCTGCTTAACATCAGCATGTTAGCATTGTCATTGTGAGCATGTTAGAACACTGATGCCTAAGTACAGCCGCTAGCATGGCTCTAGATTCATTGTTTGTTTGGCAGTCAAACTAAATTCTGTCATCTGGGAGACATATTTCCCAGGAAAAAATATAAATTAGATCAGACAAAGCCACACATCTATGTATTTTCTAGTAATAAGTCAAGACATTAATTCATATCATTTTGTATTTGTATTATGAAGTACTTTGATGCAGGTCTTTTGTACAGGCGTGGATGTTTGCTTCAATCTGGTTGAAGATCTCAAAATCGGTGGCATCATCTGTTTTCTCACTGCTGCTGCATGGTTAAGATAGCAAGTTAAAGTGTAAACCATGAATTATCATTCTTGAAACAGATTACAGCATGCTCTCATCTGGACTTCTTTTCATCATCTTCTAAACTGTACCAGATGTAACTTTACAGCCTGTGGACTGTGTCCCCTCCCTTCTCCTCTACTCCCTCTATGACCCAACTTTAACTTCAGACTACTTGAAGTCTAATAAATTCTTAAAATGGAAAACTGGAAAGACCTTTAAAAGTATTAAATACAATAGTATTATTTCCTCCACTTTGCAATGACCATATTTCTTTCCACCACATGTCCATTGTTGCACTAATAAAGACCAGGTTTTAGAAAAACATGTTTTCTTCCTCTCAGAGTCAGAACACATACGGATCTCACGCCTCTTTTAAATTGATTTCCTGTTGATCCTTTCCTTATGCATCCAAATGTAATTTCAAGACTTTCATCCTGTACAGTATGTTCCAGTGTGTTTCTTTTATTTTGACTCTTAAATTTATCTTTACAAAGGAGCATTTAGAGATTTGGCTGTCTCAACTGCAGACACTGAAAAAATCCAACTGTGTCAAAAGCAAGTCATGTGGCTTTGAATGACTTAGAAACTTATGTGTTACCCATTAAATAATTAATTCCCAATGTACCCAGTAAATTCAGTCTGATCTATCCAACCCCATCATCCTCGATATCTTAAATGACAATGTTTTCCCTCTTCTCAGGAACGAAGAATGTGATCAATGCCTGTGTGGAGTGTGGCATCCAGTGCCTGGTCTACACCAGCAGCATGGAAGTGATCGGTCCCAACATGAACGGAGACCACTTTATCAGGTAAAGCTAAAAAAATACCATTCAGTGTTTTTCTCACTGAGCACACATGGTTGCACGTTACACTCCCATTTTGAGAAATGCTTTGGCTCTTTCAGTTATGTTTCTGTGGTCACTATCTTCTTCTTTCTTGAATGCACCATCATGGAAAATAGGAGGCCTGTACAAATAAGATATCATCAGGTGGAGACAAAAGTACACAACACACAGTATTCAGTACCCTGGTGGTCTAATCAAGGGGTTTTTAAATTCCTTCAGGTAGAAATAATCTGGAATGAAAAAGACATTGTCCACTGTCAGACTGTATATGTTACTGTCACACTGACGTGATATTTTCCCTCCGTAATATTTTGCATCATGTCCGCAGATAGCAACATGCCTTCAGCTTTAACTCCAAACACGCTTTACCAGTTGTCACAACATTATGTAAAAAATAGGCCTGCAGCTCAGTGTCAGTTATTAACTAAAGCATGACTAAACAAGTGCAAGTGTCTATTTTTCTCTTAAACATGAAATCACAGATGCTACTGGTGCACTGTTGACAAAACCTATGGGGATGGCATTTGAGTACTGGATTCGTGGATGAACAAATTTACAATTTAGCCTTATTTCCACCTGTGAAAAGGGGTAAATGCTGCACACTGTTACTGACATTTGGAAGAATGGTGTTTCTAAATATTGACTGGGTCCGGGGATGTCTGCATCATTCAAGAGGGTCATTGTTCTTTCCTGAATAACAGGGGAAACCATGACAAAAACAACCGTGCAAACAGACAATGACAAATAATCATGCCTGATGGTGTGAGTCAGAGCTACAAGTACTGTGTCTCCAAGCACTGCATTTATTTATACTCAATGTTTCTACATATGTTAGCCCATTTACTACAAATACTTTACATTTATATTACAAATTTGAAATACAATTTTGAATTTTTTCAAAACGTTTGACAGATTGATTTGATTATATATCTATTTACCATGCAACAATACAGTGAGTTTGACAACAACATAAACATTCATGATCTTTACTATGATAGATTACCAGTCTCAAGCAAATTTCATGTCTCTGAAAGTTGTTTTTTACACAGTATGGAAATAAATGGAACCCAATGACTGTCTGGAAAGATGTTAAAACATAAAAATTCTAAAACACCAAGGTATTCTTTGAAAGATGGTTAGCTGTATGGTAAATTGAAATATACACAATTAGTAGTAATTAGATTAAAAAATGCAAAAACAGTGGTATGATCCTTTACATGGATCAAAAGCAGTAGATAAAAAATACTTGTAATGGCAAACCTCCAGCATCCATCTGAGCAGGAATCCCAACATTCTTCCAGATGGTGATGTGTGTGTGTGTGTGTGTGCTGTTCGCACGTACGTAGCCACAGCTGTAACTCAGAGCAATATTTGGCATTCTCTCTGTGTTCACATCACAAGATTAGTTCACAGTGTAAGAAACTTTATCTGCTCTTACTGGAAAGACTAGTTCTGCCCAAGCACAAATACAAACAAGTTGAGATGAAAGCTGCAAAAGGTATGCAAGGAGATACAACACAGACACCTAGAGTTTGATTTAAACTTTAGTCCTGTATCTCTCTCTACCTCTCTCTGTGCAAGTTTCCTCTCTGAGCTACAGTCCAGTTGGCCCCATTTAAACATATTCCTCTCATACACGTGGCAAGAACAAAAAAACACCATCTACTTTTTTTCTCCTGAGTTCTCCACTAACTGTTTGACTATTTCTCTACAGGGGCAATGAAGACACACCTTACAATGTGAAACATACTATGGCCTATCCTAAGAGCAAGTCAATGGCAGAGAAAATCGTGCTCGAAGCAAATGGCACCAAGGTACTTTATGTTTTACAATATTAATTTCACAAATAAATGGTCATTCTTGTGTTTTCATTGTCCAAGCAAATTCTTCAAGCTCACATTTGTACATTTACATTCTTAAAGTGGTAATGTTTTTCGAGCCAAATCACAGTGAGGCAGATTTATTAAAAGCCCATTTTAAATGTTGAGTACATTTTACAGGCACACTGAGAAACAAACAGGTTATTTTTGTTTGGATTCCAGGGAATTTGGTGGGACTTTCTTGTGCAACTCAGCCACAAAATGCTACATCATCCCTTTGTGCTGCTTGTGTCCTGCTATTTACAGTCAAAATCCACATAAATCTACCCTTTGACCCCTCTGTGTAAATGTTTTTATTTCCGTATGCGTCCTGTTTGATTTCTAACACCGAATCCTGGTTCTGTGTCCAGGTGAAGGGTGGAAAGTGTTTATACACATGCTCTCTGAGGCCGACAGGGATCTATGGCGAGGGGCACGAGATAATTAAGGCTTTCTACGAGCTGGCTGTACAAAGAGGAGGCTTGATCATCGGGGGTGTCCCAGACCACATTGAACATGGACGGGTCTATGCAGGTAAAATTACAGTTTTTGTGAGTCATAACCACAACTTCAAAGACACGTCAGAGCTCCCCAATGGAGCCTGAGAATCCCAACCAACATCTGTTCTATTCTTAACTTGCGAGTAAAGGAGCAAAGGAGAACCTGACAAAGGCCTTACCACGATGACTTCGGTTGACACCAGAACTAAAAGCAGAAGTACAGTTGTCATGCCAAACCACTTCCTCTGCATTTCACAGGAAGTGTCTTTTTATCTGATAGATTTTACATTACTCTTAGTCTAGCTGTTTTTGCTATTCAGCTAGCTATTGCTTATGATGAAATTAGTATTCACCAATATTGCATTTAAGAATGAGTAACAGCCAACATGTATTGGTGGCTGATAATTGTAGCGCCACTAACAGATGGTGATGTTGATGCTGATGCTGATGCTGATCATGGGATGAAACAGAACTGTAACATCCCATTAAATTCTACAAGACTTAACATAAACAGGATCCACAGTTGATAAAGCTTAACTATTGAGGATGCAAGTTCACTATTAGTATATTAGACACTGTAGATATTTTGTAAATTGTAGCATTTGCACAAATGAAGTTAAAGATGATGTCAGTGTAATGTGGTCAGAGATGTGAAGCAACTAAGAATATTTGCTCAAGCCTTGTACTTGTGCACAATTTTGATGGGAAATACTTTAATATTTTATATTTAACATTGGTTAATGGCATAAAACATTGGTACTGTTAGGTAAACATGTTTTTCCTCTGAAATGTTAACTTTTCAGGAACTCTGGAAAAGAATGTCTTGATTTAACTTGATGACACAATTAGACAATTATGTTTTTTTAAATTAATTGAACATGTAGCTGAGTTTGAATCTATTATTGATAGATGAACATGTAATGTAAATCCCCAAATTTGGGGATATGAAATGAACATATACCAATTATACATATTTATTCATTAATATTTGGCACTGACAGGAATTCATTCTTCAGACTGACTACTTTTCTTCTTACCTAAAAGTAGTTATATTTTAATTCTACCTCTCAGCTTCATACAGTATTTGGCATAAGTCATAAATTTAGCTTCTAATAACAAATGTTATTGTTAACAACTTTGTAAAACACAAGTTCCAAAGATGTGAAAACAAGGAATCATTCTTCAGACTGACTACTTTTTCTTTTGGCACTCAAATACAGTTTACTGCTTAAGTATTTCTACTAAGATAAATATTTAGAGTACTTCTTCTCTCATTCAATCTGATATTCACCTATTGTTTGTGTTGCTAGGCAACGTGGCCTGGATGCATGTACTTGCAGCCCGAGCCCTGAGTGAACGCCCGCAGACAGTCGGAGGTGAAGCTTTCTTCTGCTATGATGACTCACCCTACAAGAGCTACGAGGATTTCAACATGGTGTTCCTCTCCAAATTTAACTTCCGAAGGGTCCGCATGCCCTCACTGGTGCTCTGGTTCTTGGCCATGGTTAATGACCTTCTCCGCTGGATACTGAGCCCCTTGTACAACTACACACCGTTGCTGAACCGTTACACCTTGGCCGTTGCTAGTACCTCCTTCACTGTCTCCACAGACAAGGCCATGCGTCATTTCCAGTACCTCCCTCTGTACGACTGGGATCAATGCCGAGCCCTCACACAAAAATGGGTGGACACGCTCGCTATGGATAACCCCAAAGACTCCTAATGTGACCTCAACTACTGCAACACTCATCAGAAGCTGCTACGTAGACATGCAGGACTCCAGATATACATGTGTGAAAGAGTAACATGTTGCACGTTCATGCTACACACATATGGAACATATATACAAATATTTAAATTTAGAATAGAATAAAATTAACTAAAATAAATAAAACAATATATACAGTTATTTACATGTTACCTACACATGTATAGCTACATCCAGAGAGTAATATTTCTGTTGTGCATTTTTTAAATTAGCATGTGGGGGAATGGAAACAATATAGTATTAATAATATGGTTGCATCTTAACATCCGTTAATATTCCATTGGATTCAGTTCATTGGTCTTTTGTTGGTACATCGATCAAGGGATTGTGCCCTTCGTTAAGAATGTGCTGTAGTATTTAGACATTGAACACTTCTAGATCAGAGAGAGACACCATTTGTAACTGTCAATTAAGACAAATGTAAACACAATTTACAAGCATTTACTACATTTATATGGACTGAATACCTGTATTTTAGGAATTTATATTATTGATAAAACATCAAAATATATATATATATATTTAGTTTGTTAATTTTTTGTAATTTTTAATAAAGATGTTTTAATATATTATACATGGCTTTGCTTTTTTTAAGTTTGCACGTGATTCACATTACAGGGAGAGGCTGCATTTTCCTGTTTTTCTTTCCATAACTGGTCTCATATTACGTATATTATTATGATGTGCAATGTATGTCATAATGAAAGTTTGCACAGCCTGGAGACCTGACTCATGATCTTAAATTACTGGTTTAGTTTCATATATGTCCTCACCATTTCCCCATGGTTACTGGGAGTTGTCCACCTCTGGATTACCATGGAGACAATGTACTTTGTTTACCCACGTTGCAAAGTATCCTGGCTGTACTCTTGTGGAAACATGTCTTCAGCCTCTATGACAACCAGCTGGATAGCATTTATTTGTATATATGGGAGTTCCCTTGCAGAATAACTTGACATTTTTCCAGCATGCCTGGGTGTCCCCCGATTTCTGTGGTTTTCCATGGCAATCCTCACAACATTTACATGCCTGCTAGTATGAAATGGAAAGCAGTGACTCACAATCGCCAAACAAAACCTATTATGCTCTCCCCACACAAAAGAAAACAATCCGTAATTGTGGGACCCTTGTAGTATTGAAATTATTATTATTACTATGACACCTGTAAGCATGCCTCAGTATAAATCTAATGAAAGGTGTGTGTGTGTGTGTGTGTGTGTGTGTGTGAGCGCGCGCGCATGTGTCTGCGTCAGTTTACTAGCTGTGTTTTGGCGGATCACCACAACCCTGAAACTTCAGGGTCTATAAAACGCTTGCAATTAAAGGGAATTTGCGCCATCTATTGGTGCAACGGAAACATACCAATAAAGTGAAAAACATTGAGGTGACTATTTCGGCGTTTTTATTATTACGGTAGATTGTATTTATTTACCCTCCCATCGTTGTTTTGCAATTTCTCTTTAACTTCTTTACAAAAAACACATTTGATTATTAAATACACTGTAATAAATGTGTGTAATTGTGATATAATTCAATCTGAGGCAAAAAAAAGAATGTCAAGAAACATTAATTTATAATGCACAATGCATTGTTAGTGTAGAATTGCATATTTCTGCTGTGGAAGGGAGGCTCCTGTGCGGATGCGTGCGTGTGCCCGACGGCATTGACAAGAACACGCACGTAGCTGTCAGTAGGAAATGCAGGCTGCGGGTGTTGGATGTACCGCTGCGTTTGGATAAATTAACGCTAAACAAAGAATGCCCTTTTTCTTTCAGAATGAAAACTATTACTTAGAAGGTTAGTTGAATTTGGTGAGAATGGTCGCTGCAAGTCCGCAACTCTAACCGATGTAACATTCAGCTAGCTAGCTAGGCTAAATTAAAAAAAACAGAACACTATCGGCGCTAATGCTAAGAGGCTAAGATAAGCTAACTTAGCTAGCTGCTAACTTAGCTAGCTAGCTAGCTCGCCGATTGCAGGACGTTTGCTCTTCCAGGTCCTCACCCAGTTCAGCGGTTCCTGTCCTGGTCTCGCTTTTCGTGTTTTCATTTTACAGAGGAGGTTGCGGAACCGGAGCTGTGGCGGGGGGGCGTGCGAAACCCCTGGCTATCCAGGCGGACTGATCACAGTGACACGCCGGTCGTGGGTGAGTTGAGCAGCGGAGCTGAAGTTGTAGTTGACCGGGGCAGCGGGGTGGACAAGGCCGTGGACGCTGTTCGGCCAGGGCCTGGCAGACAGGGAGGGTGTTGACTATTAGCTATTAGTAAAGCATTACTCCTGTGCGCTGAATCGGGAAGTTGAGTCGCTTCGAGAGAGGCCTCTAGGGAGGTTATGACAAAAAAAGTGGCTGATGTTATTAGCTGCTAGCATGTAACCGATAGCTGTTTGGAACCACCACTACAGGCATTAACCTAATTCGTCAGCAAAATACTGGATCACTATCGGCGGCGCTTTGTTGATAACGTTAAATGCCAGTGCACTGGTACATCTGTAGACGAAACTGTTAATTCAGCTCTGTCAACAGTATTATTTTTGGCTGGCTAGCCCGTTGATAAAGTAAAATTGTGGTAAAGTGGAATATTACAGTGGCTGTAAGCTGGGTTTTTTTTTGGTGTGGTGTATGCTGAGAGCAGGGTGGTACGTTAAGTATGCTTTCACGAGCTTTTCTGAAATTTGAAAGTTTCTGAATTGCATGCATATATACTATCGTAAAGTAATTTTACTGTATGATATAGGCTTCTGTGTTGCAAAAAAGGGAAATATAACTTTAAATTTATTGTTGTAAACATAATTTTTTGCAGAAACAATATACCAAAATATTACATTTGAAGTTACAAGTAAAACCAATTAAGGCTGAAAGTGCTTTAGTGTTATAAAAACTGCATTTGGCCTGTGTATGTATGCAGTGTCACCCAAGAATTTCCCTGATTTCAAAATATAGTTAACTAATTTGGCTGCTTTTCCAATCCAATTCTCTGATGCAATTTTAAGAAGAGGAACTGTTATTTTTTTCTTTTCATAGATGCTTTTCTCACCTTTGTGTCAAACATTGACCTTTAATGTTGTCAGGGTCATGTCTTGTTGCTGAGAAGATATGCATCTCTATCCACTATAAATATGTTAAATAAATTGTTTATGATCCAAACAACCGCAGGTTTTGGCAAAAGAAAACTCACCTCCATAATTTTCTCTCTATTTGTAAAGGAGAGATCAGAGTGGAACCATGGCCGAACTCTCCACCCTATCCCCATCACCACCTGCATTGGGTGATCCTCATGCAGCTCCATCCATTCCTCTGTCCTCATCAGCGCTCCCTGCTACCAACAACCCTGCTCCAGATTCTGCCAGGGAGATACACATACCCAAGTCTTCCCTCTACAATGACAAAGCTTTGACTGGAAACACCCCTTCAGCACTGTCAGGAGGTTCTCCCTTAACCCCCCACCCACCCTTGAGTCCTCCCAAACTCATTGCTGAGACCACCCTCACATTATTGGTACATGAGGCTGCTCCACAGAGAGAGGAATCAGCAGGGAAAGATGGAGAGCCTGGAGGTCATGTTGTTAAGCAGGAGACAATGACCGGTGACCCAGCAGCTGCAGAACTCTTGAATACTGAAACCCCAGCACTGTCAAGTGAGCCATCAGCTCCGAGCGAAGTGCAACAGGCATCCCCCTCTCCTGATCTGAATCCTGGTCCTAATCTCTACCCCAATGTACATGTCACCCACAATCCAAATCCTATCATGGATGATGGTCAATTTACAGCGGACCAACCCCAAGCCGCTGCAGCCTCCAATCCCACGCCTGATCCTCCAGAATCCACCGATATGGCAGCATCAGCATTGGCTGAAGAGGAGACACCTCAGCCACTTCAACAAGCACAAAACCCTCAAAGTCAGCCTCCTCTGCTCTCCCCAAAGCCTGACACTACCAGTGAAGCAAGGAAAGAAGAACTGCCCAGCACCCCTACCAGAGCCGAACACCCCAGCCCTACTGTCCCACTGATCCACGAGCCAGCCTCTGCCTTCTCGCTGCCCAATCCCCGGCAGGCCCTTGACACCCTCAGCTACCTAGAGTCAGCCAGCCTAATGTCGGGGACGTTGGAGTCTCTCTCTGGGCTGGGAGAGGATGGCAGCTCTGTGGGCTCAGACTCAGAGATCAATGGCCTGACTGTCAGACGCACTGATAAATATGGCTTCCTAGGTGGGACTCAGTACAGTGATGTGGGGTAAGTATTAGAACATTAACTTATGACTCGCTCTCCCAGCCACTGTGCAAAATATTGATCATGTCCACTTTGTGATTTCACTATATTTAACCATAGACTGTATATAAAGATGGACGACATGTCTCCACTTCCTCCCACTGTACAAAAATGAACCCAAAATATCCCAGATACCAGAGCTGCCGTCTTGCGCTGGTGACGTCTGAGTGAGTGCGCAGTAGTGATCGGAGTTGGTGCTGCGGTATCAAGGTCCCGCCCATACACCCGGCCGACTCAATTGCGAGCCGGCCTCAGCTGTCAATCATGACGTGAAACCCCATTTTTATAGCATCAAATAACTATTTAGAACCAAACTCAGAAAAATGAACACTTGAACGTACATCAGCGTAATAAGAACTATCTAAATAGACAGAAACCATCTTTAGGAAAAATTTATTTGGCGTATACTTTGAGTTTTTAGTTTGGCTTATGTCCCATCCGCTAACATTGAGGGGTCTGGGTTTATGAGCTATACTGCAGCCAGCCACCACGGGGCAATCAAGATGTTTTGACTTCACTTTTGGGGAGCTGTCATGTCATCCATCTTTATATACAGTCTATGTGTCTAACAGTTTAAGATATTCTGAAATTAGAGATGCATATTCGGTATGGGCTGTTTGATGGATGCTAAGGTTCCATGCAGACAGTTCACTATTTGCAATAGGAGACGTCATTAGATTGTGGCCAGGGAATTGGTTTAAACAGATAAATGTAAATCCTGCCTGACTATCTTCCTTTGAATCGGCCACTTTGCCTTCCCCGGACATCTTATTCACTCTGTCATCCATCTGCCCCAAAGAGATCTTCCTCTCTTTCCTGTCTTCCTCTCCGTCTCTGCTGCTCTAAACATATCTGTCCATCCTTTATCTCCCTTTGGTCTGACTCAGATATTGCTGAGGGCGTTTTTGTGACTCAATATGTACTGACTGTGTGTCTCTGTGGTATCACCCTTCACACCCATCTTCTCTTTTCCTCTCTTTTTTGTCAGATTTGCTTCTGACAAGCTAATTGCTCTTCCACTGTTGAATAATTAAAATTTAATTGATTTACCATCAGTAGTGGCAGTGCATTCTGGTCAATCTTAAGGATGTCCTGTATCTGAGCAATTCAGCATAATGTT
Organism: Siniperca chuatsi; assembly: GCF_020085105.1. Classification (NCBI taxonomy): domain Eukaryota; kingdom Metazoa; phylum Chordata; class Actinopteri; order Centrarchiformes; family Sinipercidae; genus Siniperca; species Siniperca chuatsi. The sequence continues at coordinate 4,963,136 of NC_058062.1, read as the reverse complement.
GTGCAAATAAATGTAAGAAGAGAAAGTGAGGTCATTCTTTTGTGCCATTAGATTAGAGTTACAAATCTCTAAACATATCAGTGCAATATTTAGGTGTATAAAAAAAAGAATAAGAATACTTCCCAGTTCTGTCAATGACGGAGTCATTTTATATTACTCACTATTACAGTGAAAAGGAAGTTCGAGTTGAAGTCGCCCGACAGAGGGAGGTTAAATGGCTTGATATGTTCCACAACTGGGATAAGTGGATCAAACATCGCTTCCAGAAGGTATGCAGATGAGTATTCAGATGAGTTTGGATGTGTTTCAGATATACTTGGATTGGTTATACTTAACATTATGGCATAGCTAATAGCCTATAGTTTGTGCGTTTATAGGTAAAGTTGCGCTGCAGAAAGGGGATTCCATCTTCTCTCAGAGCCAAAGCCTGGCAGCTGCTGTCCAACAGCCAAGAGCTCCTAGATGCCAACCCTGGGAAATTTGAGGTACCACTGTGACCATGTTGTTTTTTTCTTTTATAACATTTTTAAATTTAACAGAGAGGCTGAAAGGTGTAACAAAAAAACATGAGGTCTAGGATGCAGTCATCAATTCACACCCCTTTATACAGTCTATGATTCACACAGACAAACACACAGATACAGTTCATTACACATGGATTCAGGAAATTTCCCCCTAGTATTTAAGACAAAAAGGAGCTAAGAGGAAGAAAGTTGATAACAAAAAAAGTACTAATAAGAGTGTAAATGGTCAATAGTGTCTGAGACAGGCCATAGTAGGGATATTTTTCTGAAGCCTGCATTTGGTAACATTCTTCTTACTTGTAGCCACGAGGATCTTCAGGAGGCAGATATCACTTTACACAAACCTTTAGGGACATCTCCAACTGTTACTATATTGTCAACAGCAACAATGTCACCAAAATCACAAATGCACTTACATGGAAATTTAGTTTGATCTTTTATTCTTCAAATCTGCTCTCTTAATTCTTGAACTTGTCTCTCTCTCTAAAAAGTTGGTTATAGCTTTGAGAATATTTAAGGACAGTGAAGAAGCTACAGTATTGTTATTGAGTAACTGGATCAAAGTGGGGATCATTGTAATGGGTAGCTGTGGCTGAGTAGGGCAATTTCAGCTCCAGGGGTGCTAAAGGGGCGCAGGCGCAGATGCAGACCTAGTGAGCTGTAAGCCTCTTATCAGGACCGGTAATCCTGCCTGTCAGGGCTCTGCCTCTGTGTCCATGCTGGAGGGGGGTCTGGCCTCAGCTGGGCCTGGGTCCAGCTTTCTGCTTAGTATTGTTTGTGTTGTCTGATGAAGACCCTCAAATGTGGTTTCATACAGGGCTTTGCAGTCTAATCCACTTTGATGGCTAATTTGGAAACTGACTCCGTGAGTTAACGAGAATTTTTCTAAAACTTCTAAAACAGGGTGTTTTTTTTTTTCTTACTGCAGGAGCTGGAGAGAGAGCAGGGAGAAGCTAAATGGCTGGACATTATAGAGAAGGATCTCCACAGACAGTTCCCCTTCCATGAGATGTTTGCTGCTCGTGGTGGCCATGGGTAAAAAACAACACACACCCTCATTCTGCACACTGACTGCAACCCTCAAATTGTATGTAACCACTAGAAGACAATGTTTCAGGTCAGGTCAGTGTCATAAGTTGATGTGTAATGTCCTGGCAACTGTATCGATGTGCATACATCTGTCAGTGAGTATACATGATGCCCATGGGGAAATTGGTCTGTTGGAGTAACAGATTACACGATACAACCTAGAAATTGCTGTAAATTAGAATAGAGTAAATATATCAAAAATAGCAGAAGCATTAATAATTCAAAAACCAACAATGTAATATTGAAAGTGATACCAATAGATAATACTGAAAATTGGAAAATCAGTGAGAAATATGAAATCACAATATGTATAAGAATAACATATTTTCTTTTAGAAGATAAGTGAATGAGATGTAGTGTCAAGATTTTCTTATTCTAAAGTGTTGCATTTGTCTGCACTGACTATGGACTGTTTTTTCACCCAGATTCCAGTCCTCATGAGTCAAAGGAAGGTGCACAAACTGGTCAAATATTTTGATGGATTTGGCCACTGGATAATTTTGTTTGTTCCTGCAGACAACAGGATCTGTACCGGATCCTGAAGGCCTATACCATCTACCGGCCTGACGAGGGCTACTGCCAGGCCCAGGCTCCAGTGGCTGCAGTGCTGCTCATGCATATGCCTGCTGAGGTGAGGGGTTGAGCCACCAGGGGTACAGGTTCTCATTACGTGGGAAATGAAGAGGGTCCATCAGTGTCAGTTCTGTAATGATTACCGAATAATTTACAAAGCGTCATAAATACATTATTGCCCAGTATTGAGTTGTGTTGAAATTCTGTTACCACCAATGGACTAGACTGAATAGAAATAGAATGAATAGATATTAAATACCTTACAATTTACTTTTATGTTACATTATCTCACAATGCCTCCATACCCTAACACACATCACACAAGACTGTATCTTGGGGCAAATGTCCACTGTATGATTTTACTCTACTTTATTTCTTGATGTTAGACCAGTAGGCACACAGGAAGATGAGTTAACATCAGTATGTAGCACATCACAAGATGCATTTTGTTTTTATTTAAGCATCTCTATTTCTGTTCATCCTTTCTCATACGACACATTAAGAGAGCGCTCATGAGAAAAACATAGTGGGCGTGCAAGAAACCAAAACAAAACTGAAACTTTATTTAGTTATTATTTCATTGGGGTTACTTACTAAATGAAAAATAACAGCAGGGTGACCACACAGATCTGCCTAATCTATATTCTGACAGTTTGAAACAGTTTGAGTTCATTCAGTCACATGAATAAATGGGTGTATGCCGATGTGTCAGTGTGAGGGTGTTTTGCTGTGATGTTGTGGTACTCAAGTAGCAGTGTGTGTTATTTTCTAATGACACTGGGACAGTTGCTGTAGTTGATGCCTGGTAGCAGCTAGTGTGTCTTTATCTACTAAATTTCACATTTTCAGTTGCAGCCCTTTTCTGTTTGACAGAAAGACAAGGAGTCCATGTATATAATTGTCACTATATATCACAACACAGCCTTGCCATCATTTATGCACAACAAATACAGGAAGAAGGCAGAGTGAGAAGATTTGGTCAATGAATAATGTGCACATTGTTCTATTTTTAAAAGAGCCCCAAAAAGAAGCAGGAAACAAAAGTGGGAATTGATGCAATTGTGTTTCATCTCACTACTTTCTGATAACATTTAAATCTCATTGCCAACCTTAACTATTATAATTTGGTTTTGTTTCACAGCAAGCTTTTTGGTGCCTCGTCCAGATATGTGAGAAGTACCTTCCTGGCTACTACAGCGCTGGACTGGTGAGTGAATGAACTAACTCATGTCTGTTTTTGTCAGACCTTCATGTTAGTTTTCTCAGCTTTATTAACTCGTCATTTCGGTCTTTTAGGAAGCAATCCAGCTGGATGGCGAGATCTTTTTCTCCCTGTTACGGCGTACGTGTCCGATGGCGTACCGTCATCTCAAGAAGTTCAAGATTGACCCAATTCTCTACATGACTGAGTGGTTCATGTGTATCTTCTCACGCACCTTACCATGGGCCAGTGTTCTGCGTGTATGGGACATGTTCTTCTGTGAAGGTACCATTCATATCCACACGGTTCAGCCAGCTCTCAGTGCTCTTGTCTGTTTATAACTGAACTGTTTACCTACATTTACCTCTAGTTGGTGATGAGTTATAATGATCTAAGAAAAGAAATGTAATACATTTTTTATCTGTCATAAATGTTTATAGTTGCTTGAGTAGAAAGGTTTTAAGCATGTGTCAAATTCAGTATTGTTTTTGCTCTGTAGTTTGACAGAAACCTGACCTAAGTCTCTGGTTGTAGGGGTGAAGATAGTGTTTCGTGTGGGCCTGGTGCTACTGAAACAGATGCTTGGCTCTGTCGATAAACTTAGGGAATTGCAGGGCATGTATGAAACTATGGAGCGTCTAAGGAACATCTCACCTGACACTTTCAGAGAGGACATATTGGTACAGGAGGTGGGTCTTTTTCTCTTGGCTTCATAGATCATGTACATAACCAAAACCTGCTTCTGTTTTTACTCAGCAACACGAGTTATGAGTCACTTTGTCCTGTAGTGCCCAGTCTAGTAATTTTCACTTCCTCCGTCTGTCTCGTCCTTGTCTGATGTGTTGTCCAGATTATCACGCTCCCGGTGACAGAGGCGCTTATAGAGAGGGAGTGCAGTGTCCAGGTGAGGAAGTGGAAGGAGTCCAGAGGGGAGCTGACACACCAGCCAGGCCGCCGCCTCCACGGTACGAGAGCCATCTTTGAGTACAAACGCCGTGCCGCCTCCATCAGCTCCGGTGGTAGCTTCTCTTTCCTGGGAAGCCCAATCCCTCCACCAGGACCCCTCAGGGCCTCTTCCAGCCTCCTCTCACTCCCTGGCTTCCGCAAGTCCAGGACTCCTTTCCACTCCCACCCCAAGAAAGGCTCCTTCTCAGGGCCATCAGGAATGGAGGGCCTGCAGCATCAGTCCCCACCTGCAGTAACATCAAGCCCGGGACGAGGCACCAGCCATAAACCACCCATTCCTCCCGGGGCAGGTCAGAGGGCACCGCCACCCCACACTCAGAGCCCCTTAGTTGCTCAGGCCTCAGAGGTTACCTCAGCACAGGGCCAGCCTACTGCTTCAGCCCCAATACAAAGCACATCACCACCACCTAGCACTCTATCCCCCTCCCCTAAGATCGTCTCTGAGCAAATTACTCCTACTATCCCCTCTCCTACTGCAAACAACGCCCCCTTGCCGCCATTTCCAGATTCAAAAAAAGAAGTGGCGCCAGTGGCTGATGCCACAGCTGTTGAGGAAGAGGGAAAGAAGAAGAAGAGCAAAGACAAGAAGAAGGAAAAGGAAGATGAGAAGAAAAAACTAAAGGAAAAGAAAGAAAAGGAAAAGGCTGAAAAAGAGGGGCTCAGGAAGGAGAAAGAGAGGCTAGAAAAAGAGAAGAAGAAAGGGGGGAAGAAAAAGGACAAAGGGAGAGGAGAAGCCGAGGACAAAAATGGAGCTACAGCAGCGAGAGATTCGGCCTAGTTTTCCACCTTGTCATTCCAGGAAAATGAAAAGGGACACTGAACAAAAAAAGAGGTCAGGGGAACAAAAGACCCCCAGAAACAGGGTGATTAATAAAATATAAAATGGGATGGCTTCCTGTATAACGCATCCTTTTGAAGACTTAATGTAGTCCCAGGACTGTGGAGAAAACTGGATCATGGTTTTAATGCCTCGGGGGGCTTTTTGCCCTTCGTTCAACCATTTTTTTCACTGAGTTTTAGTAAGATGGGATAAATTTCCTTTTTCAACTGGAGCATGGACTGTGAATCTGAATAAAATTTCAGAAGATTACAGTCATTATCTCTTTTAGTTTTTTTTTTTTAAATTCTTGATTTGTTTTTTTTTTGTTTTATTATTTTAATCAGATTGATAGCTGTGGTTAGAAAAACATCGACTCAAAGGATTGTTGAACTGAAGGTTTGCAGAAATAGTTATGGTGCCATAGATTATGTAAATAAAAAGTCTACCTACAGTACATAGGATCCTGTTAGCACTCCATATGCCCCATTAGTTCTCATCTGTGGACAGGTTATCTGAATGCCTGGAACAAAAAGAAAAGTATACCCTTTAAGGTCATCTCAAATGCAGGCACTGAAGGTAGAAATGCTAGCAATGTTGTTGAGGATGTATTTATTGTCATGTTAAATGTTGTGAGTGTGTGCCTTAGTAGTATAGTGAAATGTGTTACTGTTCTATGTGTGGCCTCCCTGTTTTCAGTCTCTCTCTGCCTGCTTTATTTTATCTTGTCGTGTGTGGTTCTCCCCAAATTCTTCTGTCATCGGTATAAATCTGATGGGGGAAATGGAGGGAATGTATACAGACGAAAACAGGGAGAAAATTAAAAATACAGCCACACACCATGCAGTGGTGGCTGTTTTTTAATGGTCTGTTTATGTGTGTTATTTTGTCTCTGACAAAACAACACACAGGGAGCATTTTATTGTTTTTATTTCATGCTTCAATTTAAATTTCTTTTTGTCTGAGGTTGATTTTTTTTTTTTTGCAAAAAAAAGCGGAAGCAACATTATTGTTAAACTGGTCACGTGAAAACCTGCAGTGACCGTGCACAAATCCTGCACACCAAATGTCCATCTATAAAATTTGTATTATTTTGCTTTTGACGAACAAAATCCTACATAATGTATTTTATTTAGCCAAATTTCAGTATGGGTAAGAACTTATGTTCTTTAACCCATTAGAATGTGATTTCAAGTATCTTAAGCGAATGAAGGATTTTTGCATTTGTGATTTTTCACAAAGCACCACTGAAGTCGACCACTCCGTTAGTGTAGTGACGTAGAAAATGAGAATCTCAACAGGCCGATTTCATAGTTTGAAATCTGTACTTTGAGGACCTATAGGAAGCCACTTGACTGGAGGTGCCAGGTGTGCCAATGTAGCATTAACCTTTGATCTTTGACCTTTGGGCTCTGATGTATTTATGTACAAAGTGGTTAATTTAATCAAATATAGTATATTATGAATTATTATTATTATTATTATTATTTTGGATCTGACTATTTTTCTATGTGAGTAAGAGACACCTGGTTGACTGGAACGATGGCCGACTACACTCAGTGTAGCTGCAGCGGGATCATTTAAGTGTTCATATTTAATTTCTTTTTTTTTTCTTTGCACGCTAAGTCCTCTGCTTTTACACAACAAACTTGATGCATGTCTTTGCTATTATTTAAGTTTAATGTTGGTTTGGTCATCTTTAGGTTTGTGAGTCTCCAGTTTACGGAAGTGCAGTATTAAACAGACTTGACTGGAAAAATGGGCCTCCGACAGAACAAACAGTGACATGAGTGATTCAGACAGAATTTTTGGGAGTTGAAGGTCTTAATCGTACTGTATAATATACTAAGAGGTGATTTATGAGCTTTGAATAGTTTGTTAATTTGAGATCTTAAGTATGTCTGTCTCATCAAGTTGTGTTGTAACATTGATAATGACTTATAGATTAACTCCCTAATCATATTTACACTCAGTGTCCTGTACTGTAAGATATTTATGCATACATTAAACTGCACTGAACCCCATCAGTATACGATGAATAGTGCCAGGTAGTTAGTGTAAAACCATTTGATGGCAAAAAACATTGATGCTCTTTAACTGTACTGTTTTTGTAGTTAAGGATTAGAGGGACTTTCGTGTAGTTGTAGCCAACATGTCCTCCATATTCATTGTTTTTCACTTATTTCAGGTCTTTACATGGCTGTCATTTAAATATATAGATATCACACACTCCCTCCTAATTTGACACTAGTGCATTTATAGACAAATTAGTTTAGTGTTAGTGAGGATAAACTGAACACATCTATGCAAACCATCCTCCATCATGACTTGGTAGTGTGTGGTGACAGCAGCACTGATTTCACCTCTGATCGTGACGATCAGATTGGTGCCATGGAAGAATGAATTTTGTGCTTCAGTAGGTATTTTTCTGAGCACACTTTGAGACCCGTGGACTACAATATCTTATGAGCAATATGTCCTTGCAGCTCATGTCTTGATGATAATTTCTCTTTATTCAGGGGGCTCGAGATGTCGTGATGATCAAATTAATCTCTCACTAGCTTGTGATTTCCCGCTGTGGAAACAGCACTTAACTCTGCAATATTGAGGATGAATCAATAAATCAATTTCTACAGGTCCTTTTTGCATTTCAGCATTGATCCTGAAATTGTCATTCTTGATTACATTTGATTGGGAATGACCCCACTGATGCAAATATTTAAAGAAGCATTTCAGCTGTTTTTCTCCCCATGCCGTTATGTCTTTTGTGTTTTTAAGTTTACATGTCACTCTCTCTGGCGAAAAGTGAAATTAAATCATAGCTAATTGAATTCATTCCTTCAGATCTACAACTGATGTATTTAAATGATGATAATGACATTTGTGATGAGTAATAAACCATAATATATTAAATCATCATGGTGTTTTTGTCTTTCTTGGCATTTGTCTATTAAAATGTGGAGGATGGTCTGTTTGCATATGACCATCGTGGTAAATTAATTACAGTAGTGATGAAGAATTCAACCTAGAGATCATGTTATGTGTCTGCTTATGCAACTTTTGATCATATTCTTGGAAACATGAATTTGGCTAGATTTAAATAACCAGCATTTTTGTTTTAACCAGGGAAAGTCAGCTGTCACTGCTATAATACAAGTGGTTTGGTAATTTAGTTACTATTAGTGCAGCAATATACAGTAGCTGCTGATCTGTATGGCTCCTGTTTGTGTATGCAAATGTAAAGAAGCTCCACTAGATGTCACTAGATGTGTATTCATGAGGGATTTAGCTATTTATTTCACCAGACTTGTTTCCTCCCTCGAACCCTGTCCCACAGAGCCACTGAACAGACACTATTGTACAAAAGGAAAGAGATTTTATTCACAGTTTGTCCCTTTTATTCATTACAGAGGAAAAGTGAGGAAGAGTCCAGTCACTGAACACACAGCTTATGGAAAAAAAAGATGATTTAATGGGTGCAGGAAGGAGTGGAGGGAAAGAAATCGAAGACTTGAATGTTTTCTTTCGGCCCTTTCTCTCCTCTCCTTCAGTCATTTTTTTTTTCACTTTTCAAGGAAAAAAGTTGTCATCACTTTAAGGAGGCAACTTTTTCCTCTCTAACCTGCAAATGCCCTCCCGTCTCTCACCTCTTCCACCCAAGAGGACATCTTCAAAATTTGGAATGAGGTCCTCACATTTTGTGTGTGCCCCCCCCCAATAGTAAATCTGTCTTCTCCTCAGATACTGAGGGAAGCAGAGGGACACATTTCATTCACACAAATACCTCAGAAGCTGAAGTGACAGGGCAGACAGAGATATAGAGGTGAGAAGACAGAAGATGGTTGCAAGGAAAGAAAAGGTTTTTGAGAAAAGCTTGTGGATGAAAATTATGTTATAGGATAATTTTTATTGAAAATCACCCCTATTCCCCATAAGCAAACATAGACATCCCATGGGCATCCTCAGGTGTCAGTGTAACAAGTCTTTGGTTTGAACGTGATCGGCTGAGCACATGGGTTTACACAAAAAGTGAGCGGGGAGGAAGAGGAGGAAAGAAAAGGGCAGGGAAGGCAGAATAGCAAAGGGATTGCTGTCTTTCTTGTCTTCTAGCTTTCTCTTTACTCCTCCTTCTCCTCTCCGTGTGTGATGACATAGCAGATGTTCTTGTAGTCTACGTTGCCGGCAACATCTGGGGGGAAGGCGGCCCACATGTTCTTAATCTGAGGGAGAAAAAGAGGGTTGGAAATTCAGAATGGCAGGGGATATACTGTCTTACTGAGGTTCTTTAAAGGTATACACCATGTTTTTGAGATATTGGTCCATTGGTTAAGTTATCCCCTCACTGTTAAAAAAAAAGTTAAGAATGCTCACACTTTAAAGGCAGCTTACTTAACAAAACTGTTAAGATTTGAGCCCAGCTTAAAGTTTAAAGTTTTGACAACTAATAATCTTTTGTTCAAATAATATACTTAAAAAACTTGTCTGAAAAGGAACCTCTCAGTCTTAAACAATGAATGGATAAAATGGGGGACATACATGTGATGGAAAAACTGACATTTTCCCTATGTAAGAGGGAGAGCCTCCAAGAAAATGGGAGAAATGGATCACCTTATCTGCAAACAATGAGGACACTATCATATCTTGATCTGAATAGATTTAAAGACAATATGGACATAAAGGCAGTTGACCAAGAAATGTATGCCCCACTTGAATCATATGCTTTGTTCATGTTTTTCCCCCTTTCTTTTGTAAAATATATTTAATTTGTAACAATTGAAAAGTGTCAAAAAAAAGAAAAACTAGCCTGAGTTGCACAGACTAGGAATTCTATATTTCTATGATAAACTCAGAAAAGCACATCTATAGTAGGCAACGAGACCAATGAGCCAGTCTGCCAAAAACATGTAGTATTTTTCCAACAGGTTGGTGATTTTACCTCCTCCTTGGAGAACCTGTCGCACTGAGTGGTCAGGAGCTCCTCGAGGCTGGAATGGGCAAACAGACAGATTTTGGGAGTCAAAATTATAATTCATTAACTTTGGACATACGTGGTGAACATTAAAATAATTTAAAAATGCTCACAATTGCTTCTTGATAGTTCCAGTACCCTCGGGGTCCAGGACCTTGAAAGCGCTAAGAATAACGTCCTCGGGGTCAGCACCTGGTGAGGACAGAGGAAGAGGTTGGTTACACTGACTGACAGTGGTGGAAGAAGCATTCAATACCACATAATAAAAATACTCCATTATGAGTTAATGTCCTGCATTACTAATTTTACTTAAGTGAAAGTATAGAAATATAAGCACCAATGTGTACTTAAAAGTATCAAAGGTAAAGGTACTCATAATACAGAACATCCTCAATCAGTGCTATATTACTATATCACTGGATCACTGATGTATTGATATGTATGCATATACTTGTATATAAAATCTTGATCTGAAAAGTAACTATTACTGTAAATAAATACAGTAGAGTAAAAAGTACAAATTTCCCCTCTGAAATGCAGTGGAGTTGAGGTATAAAGTAGCATAAAATGGAAATACTTAAGTAAAATACAAGTACTAGTAGTAGATGTACTTAGTTACTTTCCACCGCTGACGACTGATTATACTACTTCAGTATAATGCAAATAGTGTAAAACACACAACAATTTGGGAGTGACAGTTGGTGAAAATTAGATGCCCACCCTTCAGCTTCTCTCCAAACATGGTGAGGAAGACGGTGAAGTTGATGGGGCCGCTGGCCTCCTTGATCATGGCCTCCAGCTCCTCGTTCTTTGTGTTCAGTTGGCCTGAACAGCCAAAAGAATTCGGATTAGTACAAGAAACCAAGAAACACACAGTTACACATGCGTTTCCAATGTAGATTTATCCCACCACCACTTACCCATTGAAGCCAGCACGTCCCTAAGGTCATCTTTGCTGATGATACCATCTCTGTTCTGGTCAATGATTGTGAAAGCCTAAAAAGAAGAGAAGCAGACTCGGTTTATTTCTTGAAGGAAGCACTGAAGACAGACATGTGTCTGTGTGGATGGACAGGGTGAGACCTCTTTACACTTTTTAGGGACTCCTCAGTCAACAGTTAACCCATTAAAGTGACAGCTGGCGAGTATCTTTGACACCGTGCTGTAGAAATGTTTGAGGATATTGTGCAAGAAAAAAGTTGCACCCAAAAAGTCAAACCTGACTGTAGTGGCCTTTAGGGGGGAGGGGCTGATGGGGGTGCTTAAGATGGCCAGAGTCTTTTCTTACATGTTAATCTGGGAAAGTATCATTAGGGAACAGCTGTCTGATCTGCTCACCCTGTGCAACTTACGTCTATGAAACTTAAGATAACCCCTTGGACTTGAACACACACATCCCTCGCTCTGACAGATACAACCCCCCCGCCTGCTATCTTTCCATCAGTGAAATGTGCTAAGATCATCCTAATCATCATGTCATACATTCCCTGAGTGGCACTCAAGAAGCCTGTATCATTTATCGCAGGAGATATGTTTCCTTTATTAGCACATAGCTTACATCACATATCCCTTGACAAAACTGAAAACACAGACACCGTCATTATCCAATCTCTTGACAGCCCATCCTTATAAAATCCCATCTCCCTGACCTTACTGAACTCACGCCTCACTTTTACACTTTCTCCTTTTGCTTTTTGGTCTTTCTTTCTCTGCTCATCAAATCACTTTCAAAAGTCAAAGTTCTGAAATTGAGCAACAAAAGTTGAGTTTCGAAAACATCAAATGTGCAAAAAGCATAAAAGCTCTTTCCTGTCCATAGTCTCTGTTCTGGATTACAATACGCCTATCGAGGTCCAGTTGTTCTGCTTGGCCTCCCAGCCTTCAGCAAGAGCCTCAGAAAGAGATGTCTGAGTGACAGCTGGGGGGGGGTCAAAGGTGAACAAAATGTGGAGAGCTTCAGATGGTGTCAGAAATTTCAGAGCTCCTCCTAATGACATTCTCGTGCTTATTAAATTGTCAGGGGAGAAGAGGGGGGCACGCAAAATAGCAACTGCCATGAAAATGAATCCGAGAGCTGCTTAACCAAACTCTAATTTTGGTTACTGTCTCTAAGAAATTGATTTCAAAATACACAAGCTTTAATTCAGAATCTGGGGTTCTTTATATCCATCTATCAACTAACCAGAGGTAACACAGATGTCTAATGCTTCCTAAGGCTGCAATGAATGATGCTCATACAGTAGAAAAAAGGGGCTCCTGTAGGGATGGAGTGTCACTGTGTGGCTGGACAAACCTCTTTGTACTCCTGAATCTGGCTCTGCTCAAACATGGAGAACACGTTGGAGGAGCCACTGTCTCCTGCTGCCTGCCTCCTCTTGGCCTTCTTTGGTGCCTGTGGGTCAAACACATGAGTAAAATCTTCAAGTAAGTCAGTTAGCTTATGGCTAAAACTCACAGTGATGCTACTGAGTGATGTACAGGCAGTGGTTCCCAACCTTTTTGGCTTGTGATCCTTTAAGATCAAGCAACGTATACTTGCATATATCCACCAAAAAGAAAGATTTTCCCCTACGAACTTCTTTCATTTTCATTGTTTAATTTGAAAAATTGTTAGAAGCCTGAACTACAGAAACAAAGATTAGAGAAAAGGCTGAAAACATTTTATAGATTTTTTGTAGCACAAGAAAATATTTCTTCTTTCCTGTCCCATGATCATGTCACAACCCCTTAGATTTATCTTGTTACCCCATAAAGAACCTTGAGCCTCAGGTTGGGAACCATTGCTCTAGCAAATCCCAAAAGTTCAGGTGCAATCATCAGGTTAGCAAAGACATTTTTCATCTGACTACTAATATGACATGCACTTGGCGTATGAGTATGAGTAAATGTTTTCAAAATCCTTTTGCTTAATTTTGCCCTGCAGATGTTTGAGTTTGGCATGCAATCTGAAGTGCATTTTGAATTGAAGAGCATCACCAAGATCTCCAACTATCCACAACTCCACAAAAAATGTCCAAAAACGCTTGATCTACTGCAAGTGATGACAAATGCTCCCATCTTTTTGTTAATATTAGTTCAAGCTTCGACAGAAAATGCATCAAAAAGCGAAGTTAATCCATCCGTTTGATTCCCCTGTAGTATTTTCCACCAGCAGAGTGCAGAGATGTGGGAACCCTGGTACTCACCATCTTGAGACGGTATGAGTGGAGGTTTGGATGATCAAGAAGGAGAAGACAGTGTGAAGCCGCGTTATACGTATATCCCCGGGGGCTTATATACCCCTCCACAGGCCAGTCTAACTTTAGCCACAGCCTTAAGTTTGGATGGGGATAAAAAAGAGAGAGAGGGAGAGAGAGAGAGAGAGCGGAGGGGAGAGAGAGAGGATGGTCAAGGATGAACTGATGGCCAAAATGGAGGAGACAGAATGGCTCGAAAGCGTATCACCTTACTGGAGATCAGAAATAGACCCAGGAGTCTTGGAATTAAGTAAACCTGATAGCTGAGGGACCATGCTGCAGGTCTGCAGTCCCACGTGGACTAATAAGGACATTCGGGACATAGATGCTCGTTTGACCACTGGACACTGTCTCTCCACCCTCCTTCTGTCCACCTCCATCTGCCTGCATAGAGGCACAGCGGCCACTCGCTGACTTTATTTTTGGTTTGTGATGTCCATTGCGATATTACAGACTGGGATACAAGTATTCTATACCCTCAGCAACTGATGCAGCATTTACCCTGTATGTGCACAGCTCAGCTTTCTTATTTTAAGTTGTGACAAAGTAATGATGCTAATGTCAAATCTGGGATTTTCCCATAGAAGTTAGGATGGAAGGGGTCTCTGTAGTAGCACCAAATATGTAGTATTGCATGAATAACTGTCTGGCTCCATTCCTAGAATTAATCAAAATATCTTTTCACACAACAAACAAAGATTTTTTGTCTGTCTTTGAAAAAATACATGAGGCAATATTTTAAATAACTGTGGTAAAATTAAAAATAATTAAATATCTTTGGATATGCATGCTCACACAGTGTTTAAGTATGTATAGTATATCTCTCCTGTCTTTTTTTAAACTTTTCTTGTTCTACTCTATCATGATGAGTTGGGGGCATTGAGATAATTTATGAATTTCATTAATGACAATAAAGTATAAAATAAAACAACAAAATAATAATAACTAAATCATTATAATTCTTGTTGTGACTGCTTGAAAACCAAACCAAAACAAACAATTTTCTATCCAACAATCTCACCTTTCAAGATATATATTTCAAGATACATTATTAATATTAATTATTTAAACTTTTGATTAACTGTGAGTTAAGAATGACTTCCTGTTAATCAACTAAAAATATGTGACTGGTATTATATGTACTGGTATTATTAGATTCTTAATAGTAGACAATGTGTAAAAATCATTTAATGTTGTAGTTGATTGAGGTGGAGCTGGTTTTAAATACTTTATATACTGTTAAGTAGTTTGGTAGTAGTTGACCCCCTCCAGAGGGTCACAAGATAATTCTGAGGGGTCATGAGATGATTTATGTGAGAGGAAAGAAGAAAAAACAAAGTTCTGCTTCCAAAATGTGCTAAATTTGTATTCATTTTATGGACTTTTCTCTAATTGTTGCTTTTTTTGTGAAATATTAGATGATTTTACCTCTTTGGGCCTCAAAAATTATTTTACAAGCCAAAGTTTGGGAGCCATTGGTTTATTCTTTAACAATGCTTTGCATTTTATATAATGTTTTTTTATATTAAGGCTTACCGTCAGATAAATGTAGTGGAGTAAAAAGTACAATATTTGCCTCTGAAATGTAGTGGCATAGAAGTATACAGAAGCATAAAATTGAAACGGAAATACTTAAGTAAAAGACTTAATTACAATTAAATAAATGCAATAAAGGCAATTATGTAATTGTGATTTTTTTTCACAGTTATATTTATTGTGAGCAGAAGGTGCTCAAATGTCAATGCATGTAATTTCGTCAATGAAAGCTGTGGTTTATGTATACGCTTCTGGTTTCTTGTGTCTGTTTCCTGTTTTGTTTGTTTTAGGGATTTTTTTTCTGAGAACCGATGAGTTTTGTTGTCAACGTTAAATGAACGACAACATGCCAGCCAAGTGAAAGCACCGTTAACTTCTAGCTGCAGTCATGCTTTCTCATCACTACAAAGGTGTGTGTTTGGTGATTGGCCTCAGTCATGAACACTTTCCCACCTGTTTACCCCCGGCCCCCCTCTCGCGCCGTCTACCCACCGTCCCTTCCCCCTTAAATATAAGGGGATTACTTGGCAGGGTGGTGGCAGCAGACATTCCCAGGAGAACATAAAAGGGACAGCTGAGGGTGACCAAAATAGCTAAATAAACTTGACAGTCTGCCAATGTGCCGGGCCCTGAGAGCAAAATGTTTTCCTTCATTAGTTTTTTCAGGTTTTATATCCAAATTTACCTCAGAGATAAACTGTTTTCATTTCATTAACAACTTTGTTAATCTTGTCTATTGTAGGAATTTATTTTTGTCTCCTCTCTCAGCCCTCTGGTCATGCCTGTTTGTGTTTCCACTGATCTCCTCGCTCAGACGTTTGTTTTTCTTTGGTGTTCAGGACATCCAGAGCCTGACGCTAGCTGTCTGTCCTCCCTTTGTGTTCCTGTTGACCTTTGACCCCTGGTTCCCTTGATTATCACCACCTTGTTGCAGGATGAAATATGACTGTTCTGACTGTGATTTCTAACTTTAAAAAGGAGATGTAGGTTTAGGCCAATATATCAACTGAATGTCAACTCCATGGTATAATTTTGCATTTTGTCTTTACATTCACTATGAAACAAAACCCCTTAAATTTAAAATTTTTAAATGCCCATTAAACTTTTCATGTTAAAATTAAGGTGGAATGTGTGTGGAAGCAGTAATTTTAAGGGGTAAAACAACTGAATGTGACCTTTAACTGACTATATTCAAGTCCTAAATGTAGCTTCTGGTCTTAGTCTGCGCTTACGTTAATGATTCTGTGCTTTAAAATCTTAATTTAAGTTCTATTTAAACAGACAGTCCCCTAATCCTGCAAATTAAGGGAAATATCAGAAATTATATTCAGTAAATTAAGAGACAGTGATTTTATATCGAGGCGTTTGTACATAGATCAAGAGATAATTATGACATTTTACAGAATTTTTAAGGATTTGTCTGCTAGCAAGGTTTGACATTAGTTCACTGCCTAAGTAATTTATATTATAACAATATGATAATAATTTATAGCATTCATGGCAACAACTTTTTGTCACCACAATTTCATCTGTTTTTCTGGTTTGTCATATTCCTTGCAACCTTTTTGCGTTCTGTACTTTTGGCAGTTTTTTGATATTCTTAATTATTTGATGATGATAATCTTCTTCCTTTCGGCTGTTCCCTTTCAGGGGTCGCCACAGCGAATCATGTGCCTCCATCTAACCCTGTCCTCTGCATCCTCTTCACTCACACCAATTAACTTCATGTCCTCTCTCACTACATCCATAAATCTCCTCTTTGGTCTTCCTCTAAACCTCCTGCCTGGCAGCTCCAACCTCAGCATCCTTCTACCAATATATTCACAGTCTCTCCTCTGAACATGTCCAAACCACCTCAATCTGGCCTCTCTGACTGTATCTCCGAAACATCTAACATGAGCTGTCCCTCTGATGTACTCATTCCTGATCCTGTCCGTCCTCGTCTCTCCCAAAGAGAACCTCAACATCTAAAGCTCTGCTACCTCCAGCTCTGCCTCTTGTCTTTTCTTCAGCGCCACTGTCTCTAAGCTGTACAACATCACTGGTCTCACCACCGTCTTGAACACCTTTCCTTTCATTCTTGCTGATACTCTTTTATCACACAACACACCTGACACTTTTCTCCACCCGTTCCAACCTGCTTGCACTCGCCTCTTCACCTCTTTTCCACAGTCTCCATTGCTCTGAACCGTTGACCCTAAGTACTTAAAGTCCTGCACCTTCTTCACCTCTGCTCCCTGTAGCCTCACCGTTCCACCTGGGTCCCTCTCATTGACGCACATGTGTTCTGTCTTAATAAATAATCAATATAATAATAAAAACTCTAAATGTTTTCTTTTCTTTGTGTGACATGATTTTAGGCATAAACTAAATATGCTCTATGACATCATTTTGTACTATTTTTACCATATCTGCGATAAAAAAAAATTCTGCATTTTCTCTTACGATTACAAATGCTGATACTTGTTGTCAAGGAATGTAACTGATTATGTATTTCAAATCTGTCTTGATTAAGACATAAATAAGTATAGAAAAAAGAAAAATTGAGAAATAATAGCTCTGTTTCTATAAACTCCTAAATATTGCAATTATTGCAATATGAATCTGCATTTTTGGGCAGATTTGGTCCACTCATTTAATGTTTTATGTTTTTGATTCCTAGAATATGAAAAGTGTGACATCTCCAACTTTTCACAAATGTGTCAGCTGCTGCAGTTTGCTGACTTTACAACACAGTTGTAAAAAAACAAAATGGTCTCACTTAACAATGTGTTTACACCCTGCTATCGTGGGGAAGTGTTTCCATACAGATGTGTGTACATTTCAGGGGGCCGTTGCTGTAATGTGACACGCCTCGCCACGCTCCTCTGAAGCCATCTATCACTTTTTAGATGATTGGTATGTCTGTCTGTAGGGTCTGGAATGTGGAGAAGCTCCCAGCTGTCCTATGGAGGAAGTCGACCTTAAGGAACCTGCGTGACATGGGAGACGTCACAGTTATTATATACTCTGGTGTGTTTGATTACCTACCAGCCTCAGGTTGCCCTGTTTTGTTATTGGAGTCCATATAGGATGGTGTTACGGTAATCACCATTCAGTAAATTTTAAGTTTAAGGGAGTCACCTTTTGCTTTTTTCAATCTGGTGGCTTGGCAGTTGAATGAACAGTTTTATCATAAAGCCTATTACACTTACACACTACCACAGTTTTTGCCTCTGAAGCGGTTACTTTGTCTAATTAACCCAGTGGATTCAATGGAAATTACAGTCGGACATGTAATGATCCAAGTAAATGAGTGGATAACTCAATTAAAGGCACTTGATTTCCCAAAATGTTTAACCTGTCAGTTTTAACACCAGCTGCATTCACATTGTCTCTTGCACACTGATCTATTTCTGACTAAATCACACTGCTGAGCTTACTCTAAATCAGGTGGTTCTCTCCAGCCCATTGTCAGCACACTGTGCCTTCAGCGCCCTCTGCTGTTCACCATCCTCCACTGACTGTCATATACTGTATGTTTCTCTGATGCTTCGTAGACTCAGTGATTTTTTTGCCAGTAAAAGGGAGAGCAAATTAATTTCCTAAGCTTCAGTGTTCTCTGTGTTTTCCACAAATCTCCTCTTAAAGTAGCTTTAATGTAAGATAAAATAATATTTCTACACATAATGTTTATCTGCTTGCTTCAACGATTCTACTGAACAAAACCATGCCTTTAATTGAGATAAATATTCAAACACAAGATCCCATTTCTTTATGACTGTAGGATAGACAACTTCTATCTGTCACATGCTTATTTCCATATGCAGGAAGATATTTTATGTTTTAAAACTTTATGAACTGGACCAGAGACCAAAGTTGTGTTTGTATTTTACCTAGGGCTGTGTATTCATATGTAAACTAACTAATTATGAGGCCAACAGTTATTTTATTAATAATTATTCATTAATAATGACGAAGAATGAAGATGAAGAATTTAGCTGCTTCAGTTTCAGGGTCCTGGAGTTGTGCATGCTGGCTCTCTGTCACACTGTCATGGCTTACTGGGACACTTGAATAGTACGGAGCCATTCTTAATGTTATTTGAAACACCTGTACTTTTCCTACTATGACAAGTCAAAATGTCTGCAGTGAAAAAAGGCCTATTACATAAAACAGAAAATTCTAGATGTCTTGTGCTTATTTCCATTTATTTCCCTGTAATTCTACCAGAAACATAAAAAAAAAAATAATCAAACTTCACATTATGGACTAGAATTTGAAATAAAGTTATGTTTGTATTTTGTGTATCAGCATCTTATTATGTATCACAGATGTATGGCTGTGTATTTCAGCTAATTGATTATGAGACATTTAAGTCAACAGACCAATTTTATTTTCAAGCAATGAAAAATATATAATGCTCTTTGCTTAATACTGCTATGCATATGCAATTAGCCGCAGGTGTGCAAGTTACAATTAGCAGGGACTACATGAGAACAAACAAGGAAAAGGCCTTTTTCATGGGAGACATTTTGACATGTAAAGAACAGGTGTAAATAATAAAATTACTCATGGCTGAATTCCATTTAGCTGCTTCAGTTTCAGGGCCGTGTTATTGTGCATGCTGTCTCATTGTTACACTGTTATTGCCTACTGTGACATTTAAATAGAACTGAGACATTGTTAATGTTATTAGTAAAAATATTTTAAATGATGTGATGTTCTTTGTTACATCCCATGGAAAATCAGGAAAATTACAACTTACTGTAAACAAATTTAACATACAAATGTCCTAAACTCATTATATGAAATTTAGCACATTTACAGATGTCTGGGCCTCAAACTCCATGTTCTTAAATACAGCAGGCTATAACTCACAACCGTTCAGGAACTTTTTAACACACATGAACCACTCCATCTCACTTCCTCTTAAATGGTCTCTAAACTGTCAGTTTTACTTTCAGCCCAGGTCGATGAGATCTCTATCAACGTGTTCCTCTTTTGCTTGTCGACTCCTCAGCCATTCCTCTCTCGCTTTCTTCACTTCTTGGCCATAATAATCATGAAGTTTGCTAAACTCCTCAAGTGGATCAAAACCCACCAAAGGCCATTCGCCGTACAAAGGTGCCGGTCCATTAAGTGGTGTGACGTGAGCATTTCTCCTGAGCCACAGTTTAGGGGACTTTTTAGCTACCACTTTAGTGGGTATTGAAGGAACATGTAAAACAGTGCTAGCACTGAAGCTTCTCCCCTCCCTGACCACTGTTGTTGGCCACTGCACAGGTAAGAAGAAGTTGGTCGTGGACTGTTTGAGGGCACTGACAGAGGAGCTGTCACCAGATTCACCAGAGCCTTGTTGCTGTTTAGCTTCTGCAGATGGAAAACAGGAAATTAACAAAAACATAGGCTACACATACTAATTAATAAGAAATATTTTTTACATAGCACCTTATGCAAAGGAATACTTCAACATTTTAGGAAATACGCTTATTAATTATCTGGCAGGGAGTTAGATGAGAAGATCAATACCACTCTTTTGTTTAGGTACAATCAGCAGCTGGTTAGCTTAGCTTAGCACAAAGACTAGAAACAGGGGGAAACAGGTAACAAAATCCACCTTACCAGCACTACTGAAGATCACTAATTAACACGTGATTGTTTCAGCTGTACAAAAAAAAATGTGTAAAAACAACAATTTGGGATTTTACCGGGGGTTATTTGCTGGATTACTTCTTAGTTGGGAGCAGTAACTTCCTGGTGTCTTTGGTTAGAGCCAGGCTAGCTGTTTCTCCCTGTTTCCATTTGTTATGCTAAGCTAAGCTAACCCACTGCAGGCTGTAACCTTTATAATTGAGCAGCCTTATATTTAACAGACAGATATAAGAATTGTAGCTACTGATCTTCTCATCTAACTGTCCACCTGAAAGGGACTATTCCCCAAAATGTCGAATTATTCTTTCAAACAATGTTTATGAAGACAAAGAACAAATTATGATGCAGGCAATGAGATAAAAAAGTAAATCAAACATTCTAAGAAGCATATTAAAGACAAAAGTTGTTAAAAGGCAGAAAAAACCCATAAACTTCTGTCTATAGAAATGGGTATTAGCATCAGTAAACAGAACAAGGCCACAACACTCATAACACACCTAACACACCTTCATACTGCCTGCCCAAGTCTTTCACCAGCAGGGAGAGGTAACAGTGGCTGGCTGAGAGCAAAGCTTTCACCCAGCTCTCTAGAGTCTGACGATCCCCTGCTGCAAATCTGTAGGTTTTGAGTCCAGGCCCTTCAAACACCAGAGAAAAGGCAAACTGTCCATCAGACTCCGAGTGCCGGACTTCACACCCCTCCAGCACGATGACACCCAGCAGGTGTCGATCAGCTGGGCGCTCCTGGTAGAAAAGCAGGTTTGCCTTCAGGACAAACCACCGCCGCTGGTAGTTGGCAGTTCGCTCTTTCTATGAAGAAAGATGTCAAAGTAGAGCAGGAATATTGCATTGGCTATCATATGGAAATCGTTACTTCAGTTATTTCATGTTGTCTGTGTTTTATGTTTATCCAAACCTTTTTGTAAAGATATCCCTCTTTGTCTACTGGAGAGGTGCATGATAGGTAATGGGTCAGAATCTTCTCATGGAGCTTCATCCCAACACCTAAAGAAAAGTGCTTTTACATTTAGAAAGTACAATACTAAAAACTGCATCACATGTAGCAGTCGAACATATTCCAGAAATACTAAAATCATCGAGCAATCTGATTTTACTATAATACGTTATCATTATCAAGTTCAATTCAGTAGATCTTAAATATCCTCCGTATATCCACACACTAAAGGTTTGAAAGCAATTTGAAGTACTTCTACTTTACTTGAGTATTTCCATTTGATGCTACTTTATACTTCTACTTTACTACAATTCAGAGGGAAATATTGTTCTTTTTACTCCACTGCATTTATCTGACAGGTGTAATTAGTCACTTTTTAGATGAAGATTTTACATTAAAAAAACTAAAATGAAATGTAGTTCCAGCAAATAGACATTTACCCTCTAAACTGCTCAGATGGCTTCATTCAAATAATTGTTTGAGGCCCAAAGAGCTAAAATGACTTAATATTTCACAAGCAGAACTTAATCTCTCAACCCCTCAGATTTATCTTGTGACCCTTTGGAGGGGCCTGAGCCCTAGGTTGAGAACCACTGGATTAAGCTACCTAACAGTATATAAAGAAGTTAAAACAAGCTCCACTTGATTGGCTACAACAGTAAAATACTTCTTGATGCAGTTGTTAATCCAGAGAGGCAACCTTTCAGCAGAACGAGTTGATACTTAAAGTAAAATTTGCTTATAATATTTCTGTACTTTTGCTACTTATTATGGAGTATTTTTTCATTAAAGCATTGGTACTTTTATTTAAGTAAAAGATATGAATACTTCTTCCACCATTGGGTATTTTTACTGAAAACTGCTCGAGATGTAGACCAGAACATAAAAGCCTGTGCCCCCCAGCTATGTGGAGTCCTTCAACATGTCTTCAACCTGAGCCTGAGTCTTCAAAGGGTCCCTGTTCTGTGGAAGACATCTTGCCTCGTTCCTGTGCTGAAGACGTCGCATCCCAGTGGCTCCAAGGACTACAGACTGGTGGCACTGACCTGCCACATAATGAAGACCCTGGAGAGACTGGTGCTGGAACAGCTGCGGCCCATAGTCAGGCCCCTTCAGTTCACCTACCAGCTCTGGCTGGGAGTTGAGGATGCCATCATCTTCCTGCTGAACCGCATCCACACCCATCTGGACAAGCCGGCAAGCCCAGTGAGGATCATGTTTTTTGACTTCTCTAGTGCTTTCAACACCATCCGGCCGGCCCTGCTGGGTGAGAAGCTGTAAGCGATGCAGGTGGATGCCCCCCTCGTGTCCTGGATTGTTGACTACCTGACTGGCAGACCACAGCACGTGCGCCTGCAGCACTATGTGTCGGACAGCGTGGTCAGCAACACTGGGGCCGCACAGGGGACTGTCCTCTCTCCCTTCCTCTTCACCATCTACACCACGGACATCAGCCACCACACAGAGTCCTGCCACCTTCAGAAGTTTTCTGATGACTCTGCTGTGGTGGGATGTATCAGCGGTGGTGATGACACTGAGTACAGGGCTGTGGTGGGGAACTTTGTCTCATGGTGTGAGCAGAACCATCTGCAGCTCAGTGTGACAAAGTCTAAGGAGCTGGTGGTAGATCTACGAAGGGCCAAGGCACCAGTGACCCCGGTTTCCATCCAGGGGGTCAGTGTAGATAGAGGATTACACCTGGGAGTACACATGGACAATAAACTGGACTGGGCTAAGAACACTCAAGCTGTTTACAGGAAGGGCCAGAGATGCCTGTATTTTCTGAGGAGGCTGAGATCCTTCAACATCTGCCGGACAATGCTGAAGATGTTTTATGAGTCTGTGGTGGCCAGTGCTATCCTGTATGCTGTTGCATGCTGTGGCAGCAGGTTGAGGGTAGCGGACGCTAACAGACTCAACAAACTGATCCGTAAGGCCAGTGACATTTTGGGGGTGGAGCTGGACTCTCTATCGGTGGTGTCAGAGAGGAGGATGCTGGCCAAACTACATGCCATCTTGGACAGTGTCTCCCACCCGCTCCATGACGTGCTGGTCAAACAAAGGAGTACCTTCAGCGGAAGACTCATCCCCACAAAATGCACCACAGAGCGCCACTGGTATAGTGTATTATATTTTGATTTGCTTAGTACTTCTATTCCTTCTATTCTCAAGTGTGCACTGACGTGATAGTGAGCAGTTGTAAGAGTTTCCCCTCGGGGATCAATAAAGTATTTCTGATTCTGATTACAGAATTTTTATCAGCAAAACATTGACTGAAATCATCAAGCAACATGATAGGAACCACAGTAAGTTTTCACTTTTCTGTTAAGTTAAATTCAGTAAATATTTAATATTATTATTACTAGTATTATGAGGGCATTACTTGGAGGAAATTAATAAGTTTAAGTTCTTTATTTGTCATATTACAGTGAAGCAGTTGTTGGCAATGAAATTCTTGTTCTCAGGCTCCCTCAAACAATGCTCATACAAAAATGTACAAAAGAAAATCACATAAGTAAATGAGAAATTAGAAAAAGAGAATCTAAGATAAGACATAAATAGTGCAAAAGTTAAAATATATAAAAAATAGATTAGATTTAATATGAAATATAATACTGAGGTAGACTGAGGTTATGCAGTAATGTAGTAAAGGTATGTGCTTAGTGAGAACTGGTTATGTATAGGTAAGAACAGAATGTACACAGAATGCACATAAATATATATATATATATATATATATATATATATATATATATATATATATATATATATATATATATATAGATACATACAAAAACAGCGATGTAAACAGGTTAACAAAAGTAGTATACAGGTATGGTGTAACAGTGCAATGCAAGTAAAGTGTGATTTTATATATTTCATATTAATATCCAGTATGACTGAGGTTTAAAAGCAGCTGTCAGTGTCACCGACAGAATATAAAATAGTGACTCAGACTTACCTTTGCCAATGTTGAATCCCTCACAGGGTCACTTTACCCTTCCACACAGTCTTTACATTATTTACATTTACAGATAGTTTCTCCGGGTCCTCAGAGTTCCTCAACGTGAAGCCAATTGTTCTCTATCATGTCGATGCATCCAGAACCACACAATGTTTGAATATCTAGTTTCAGGTTACTACCATTGGTTCTCCCTCGGGTACGAGAGGACGAGTGTTGAAATATAAATAACTCGACCCACTTCCTGGTAACAAAACCCTGACACATTATATTCTCTCTCCTCTACGCTTGAGTCGACCCTGAGCTGACAGATCAGCCAAACCAAGCAGTCGAAACCAACCTCCCTGACATGAACTGCTACATGGAAGTGAGGTGCTAGATTGAGGTCTGATGTACAATATTTGCCTCAGCTCTCTCACTTCTGCATTTTGTGTTACTTATATATTTTTTATTTTAATCTCTGATGGTGAGTAGATCAAATGTCCCTTGGTAGATGGTTGATTTTTCAGAGAGATGTACAGCTTCTTTTCAGATATAGTGAATACTTGTTTATGACAGTATCAGTGTGTCAAATTATCTTCTCTGCTTTTAAAGCAATGTCATGCCTGAATTGGTCTTTCTTTATTTATCTCTAAATAAGAAACATTTTTGTATAAATTAAAAGTAAATAGAGACAGACATTACATGACCTCTTGCAAATGTGCCTCTACATTTCTTTGCTTGTTGTATATATTTTTGACACACACTTATCCTTTTTATGCTTAAGGACCTCAATGAAAATGTCTTCGGGCCTCGTGGGATTTGAGTTTTGGGTCGGGGTTATCACCACAGAAGTTTTATTGTATGTCACATTCTAGGAAAGTTAGTATTTTTTAAATACAGCAATTCAATATTAGAACCTGCAAAAGCCTACCTACACTCCCCGCCAGGTGGTGGCGGTAGTGCGACGTATCGTTGTTTACCAACCACCATCGACGTTAAGAAAGAGAAGAAGAAGAAAACAAGCGAAGAAGAAACGACAACGAACGTCGTTTGAATAATTTTCACCAGGTTTTGCATCATTTTCCAGTTAAATCTCTGTTTATTACCCTTGTTTATATACACCAACTGAATATGCTGGTTGTATTGTACTAGTTAACTAAATGTTAACTAAACTAACCTCTACCAAGAGTTTGGACAGTGATAAAGGCTTTACTTCGTCTGCATGCTGTTGTTGGCTAACATTTTTAGCAACAAAGCTAACATGAGTTCTGATGTAACCGCTCATATACACAACGTTACAAGAATCTACTCTGTGAAAGTGTTATAAAGCTACTCACTAATGTTACAGTTGCGTTTGGAGTATAAAAGAGTCACTGTCTTGCCTTCTGTAGCACCATGGCGAAGAGGAAAGTAACATTTGAGGACGGGAACGGGGAGTTTGACCTGGATGACGACCTCCCAAACAAAAAGGTAGCACTGTCCCGTTCACATCATTGCTTAGACCCAGATCACTGGTTAATTACTTAAGACTTCAGAAATGTAACTAAGTGGCCACAGGTGATATATTTGACAAAGGACATCAAATAGCCTTAATACCATGATCACTCTAAAAGTTGGCAGTCCAAAACTTTTAGACCTTTTATAAGACCATAACAAACAACACCCAAATCATCACTGGACCGCCTTTGGTCCAGTGACGACTTTACCTATTGCATTAATGACTATACTTACCAAGCTCTATTAGATTACCATGTGAGTGAAGTTATCTATAAGGAGGAGTTAGTCGTTTGTCTTCACACACACCCCATGTCATTGTTTTGTTTGTTTATGAAATGTCCTAGTTGCATGCTTGGGATCCTTTCTTTCTCGTCCTTTATGGGGGTTTTTCAATGCACCTGTCCCTTAAGACTTAAATGTGCAGAAGTACACTTTTACCTGTCAGACTGTGTGTCTTTTTGAATGAGCACATGGACAGATGGACTGCCGTAGAGCAAAATTAATGGCAGTGTTGTTGTGACAAGGAAATAAGTCACTTAATCTAGCATGAAAATGTATCCCTGTATTACTTTTAATGTTAAATAATCTTAAGGATAATATTTTTCTTTTCTTTCTTTAACTGAACTAGAGTTGTGAGGCTGTGAGCGGACCAGGCTCCAGGTTTAAGGGTAAACATTCCCTTGATAGCGATGAAGAGGATGAAGGGGATGACACAAACAGCAGCAAATATGATATTCTGGCCAGTGATGATGTGGAGGGTATGTCTTGTTTATTATTTGAGCTGTAACTATGTAGTGATATATGGCAGAGAGGTGGTCTTGCTTACTTTGATATGACATATTACTTCAAACTTTTCTTTGCACATACAATTTTGAGCACATATTTACATGTTCTTCACAAGTCTAAATCTACAGTTTTTTAAAAATTACCTGTGAAGGAAGCAAGCTTGTAACAATGAGGGGCTGAATTATTTGACACTGCAACATTTTCATCCATTTCTGCTACATACAAGTATAGTGAGTCTAGCAAGAAAGTGTTTTGCGTAAACATGGAGTATCAGTAATTATGTCACCTGAGACCAGACCATGCTAACTATGTTTTCAGGCCAAGAGGGAGCAACAATCGACTGTGATGAGGGAGTTCCCATTACACCTTTCAACCTGGAGGAGGAGATGCAGGAAGGACACTTTGATTCCGAGGGAAACTATTTCATCAAAAAGGAACAACAGATTAGAGACAACTGGCTTGACAACATTGACTGGGTAATTACATTTGAGGCGATTTTGCTTAACGTTACTTTTCAAGCAATTTTCAATAATATATGTTACTTCTTCCAGGTGAGAATAAAAGAGCAACCTTTCAAACAAAAGAAGAAAGGTCTTGGAGCCAAACGGAAACGCAGAGTTGGGGATGAGGATGAGGCTGAGGACGAGAAACAGAGAGAAGAGCAACAGGCAGGCAGAGAAAATGAAGAAGAAGAAGAAGAGGAGGAGACGGAGCCTGCAGAGGACCCGCTGGCATCCTACACACAGCACCAGCTCACCGAAGCTGTTGTTGAACTGTTGCTACCTGGGGAGACAGTTGCCACAGCACTCCGTCGGCTAGGAGGCCTTGGAGGACGGAAGAAGGGGAAGATGAGGGAAGAGAGTGAACCAACAGAGGAGACCAAAAGGGATACAGAAAAGCTCGACAAGCTCACAGCACTAGCTGACAGATTGGTTGGATCTGGGATGTTTGAGATCTATCAGCAAACTTATGAAAAACTGGCCTATTTGATGAAGAGCATGAGCAGCAAGCGACCAGCTGTGAGGCAGAAACCCAGTGGTGATGATGATGAAGAAGGCGATGAACTTGACATGTTCGCAGACAAATTTGACGAAACGCTTTGTGGCAAATCAGGGGATAAAGAGGAGGAAGAAGACCGAAGAGGTTACTTAGTGTTGCTTGTATACATTTCCCTTCAATATCACAAATGATCTTGTTTTGTTTAATCCAGTTCTGTCTTCTTCTCAGTGAGTGATGAAGTGATGTGGGAGTACAAATGGGACAACGAGGATAATTCAGAAGTTTACGGCCCCTTCACCAGTCGGCAGATGCAGGTATTGTATTATTATGTTGTCTTACACCAATTATAAATCGACAGTTCTTGAGTTTGTAGGTGATACAGTGGACCAATGGCCTTCTCCAAGAAGCTCCTCATTGATTACAGATTTTGCCTGGTAATGTATGGATATATACGGCAAAAATGCACAACCAAGAATTTGTGTGTGAGACAGCATTGTCCAACAATATCACATTTAACAATGAAGCGAATTTAGTATGTGTACTGATATCTTTGAGTATACTTGAAGTGTGGACGCATTGCTCAAAACAGAATATGTTTTTTGGGACAGTTTTTTTGCTTATCGTCATATCAGAAATGTATGTCTGTTTTAAAGTGTAATAAAGTACATGCACAAACCTTAACTTGCAGCTATATAGACATGTTAAATAGCAAAGTTATTTAGGTATTTACCCATTTATTTTGTTTTTTTCCTGCAAACTAATGTACCTGCAAATTTATTAGTAAATCCCATTATGTTTACAAGATTATTGGGATGCAGCCGGTTCTACCTTTAACCTCAATCTGGCCAGGTTGGTTTTAATCTTCTTATTGTCTGTTTGTCCAGGAGTGGGTGGATGAAGGCTATTTCAGCAGTGGTGTTTACTGCAGGAGGAAGGACGAGGAGGGATCTCAGTTCTACAACTCCAAGAGACTAGACTTTGAGCTCTATACATGATTTATGTCCAGCATCAAATGAATCACAACCATCACGATCACTTACCTTCAATCTTTCTTCAGTCTTTTCATCCACGGCTTTGGTGTAAAATCATTTTAACAGGGGCTTTGTTTTCTGTACATTGTTTTTAAATAAATAACTCATGTATGTGGTGTTGCTATCAGCCATTTTTTTTGTTTTCTTGAGAACCAAATCACATTGTGGGTTCATTTTAAGACTCATTGAAGACTGATTTAATTCTGATCATTTAGTGACGTTTACATGGTCATTCTACATGACATTCATTTGCACGCTGACATTTGATAAAATTATTAGAATTATTTTGTTACTGTAGAGTATTTTACACTTCTGTACTTATATTGTTAATAATTAACGGTACTACTGTACCATCTTGTCAATTCAATACTAAATGGCACTTTTGCCAGGAAGAAATTCATGTTTTTAGTGGAGTAGAATATGGAGATGTTTAGGACAAAGTTTAACTGCACACAGCTTCAGATATTCACAGTTAGATTTTCTTGGTAGTTATTAGATTATATCTACTTTGCATATAGTCATATACATCAGTGTTACCTCCCAGGATAAAATATATACATTGGTATAAAATATTGAGCCAATTCAAATTATTTATATTCTTTCAAATCAAAGTAAGAAAAAGATCAACAATCAGACTACAATCTGTGAATTACATCACCTTGTTCTCTAGGATATTTTGAAGTTTTATAGGCCAAACGATTAATCGAGATTATTCTATAATGAAAATAATTGTGAATTTCAACCCTAGTACAATTTGCTCAACAGTAGCGATTTGTACGAAATTAGACTTGTGGAACATTAAAATTGTTTAATGAGCAACTGTAAAACATTTTTTGTTTATAATAGAAGATCCAATAAAATTGTGTAACTAAACTAAAATACGTGTGTAGTTTAACTAAAAACTAAAACTTAACTAACTAGGGTGCTCTTGTGATCACACATTCATTTGGTCAAATTGACTATAATTTCAACGCCTTCGCTTAACAAAATGTAGGTCTTTTAAGATACTGGGTCACTCGAGGACATAAAAGAAGACTAATTTTTATTAGCCATTTGTCGTCGCTCTCCTATTGGCTGCCCTCCTTCTATGGCTCTTCAGAATCTTCTCTTATTGGTGAGATTTGCGGAAAATGAACTCGTGCTGTGATTGGATGATCCGCCTGTCTGGTTGTTGGATTTGTAAAAACGGATCCCTCTACGCGTCGTTGTTGTAGGGCGCCGTCCGGCATGTCTTGTTTACGTTGAGGTCGGAATAGTAGCCTGCGGTACAGCTAAACGTTTCTGGTAAGTTTGTTTAATAGTATTTAGCCACAATAACCGTATGCAACTAAACTACGAAATGAGAAAATCTCCAGTTGCCCCATAGAAAGCACTTGAACGTTAAGAGACATGACAGCTCCCGGCTACGGCTATTCTCTGGTGCAGAAACTGTATGGTACACACTATGAATATCGGCGTTAGCCAAACCATGCACTGTTGACGGAGTTACAATAAAGCTCTGCTCAGACGTAGCTAAAATGTAAAACCCACACTACTTTTATGATAGCCATTGTGCGACATACGATAACGTTAGCTAATGTTAACATACGTTAGCTCATATAAGTTTGAATGTGAGACAGTGTCCATTCCAGCAAGTAGACCGCGCTCACTTTTGATCGAACCGCCGCTTCCGTTTGATTGAAAACATTCACTGAAGTGCAGTCGTATTTAACGTTAATTACCGCTAGCTATGAAACCGGGTCTATTTCCATTTCCTGATATAACGTTAGCGAGCTTTAGATGCAGCCAACCTTTCGCTAACGGACTGCAGCGTAAGATAACTAATTTTGATGTGCCAACCACTGGCAAAGACTGGGAGCTCAAATTCAAAAATGAGTTTTGTTTTTTTTCCCTCCAACATAATTATTGCTGTGATATTGACTATTAAGAATTTCTCGATTTACAACACCGTTTCAATCTTAAGTATTGATTAAAATAACCTCCACCATGCTTAAATTTAATTAATTCCGTTTCATGCAACTAGAGAAAAATTACATATTTGTTGAGAAACAAGTGTAAAACCGTTTACAAGACATGTAAACCTTTTGACTCTATGAAGGACATTCCTCAAAACCAGATTGACTGTGCCTGTGTCAATTTAATATTTTAAATTCCCCAGAAATGCTGTCACAAATACCCCTCAACTGCTGTACTACTAATGTGCACCAGCTAAATGTTTATTTTAGTTTTTACCTTATCTCGTCTCTACATTTGTCA
This sequence comes from Siniperca chuatsi, assembly GCF_020085105.1. Taxonomy (NCBI): domain Eukaryota; kingdom Metazoa; phylum Chordata; class Actinopteri; order Centrarchiformes; family Sinipercidae; genus Siniperca; species Siniperca chuatsi. Next base: position 4,932,123 of record NC_058062.1, on the reverse strand, counting down.
CATTACATTACATCACTTTCTATTTCTCTGTTGTTGTTTTTAGAGCTGGAACAATTAGTCGATTAATCGATTAGTTGATCGAATAATCATTATAGTCATTTTTCAAGCTAATATCTCAAATTTCTTAGCTTCTCAAATAGGAGGATTATATGCTTTTCTGTTTTTTATGTGATAGTAAACTGAATATGTTTGGGTTTTGGACTGTTAGTTGGATAAAACAAGACATTTGAAGAGGTCACCATGGGCTTATTGTGATGAAAATTGTGATTGCCATTTTTCACTATTTTCTGATATGTTATATACCAAGCGATTTAATTGAGAAAATGATCAGGATTTTATTAGATTATGAAAAGAATCATTTGTTGCATCCCTAGTTGTTTTACATATGAATGTTCAATTTTGCAAAAGAAAAGGTAAATATATAAAAACGTATACTATTCTTCATTTCAGAATAAACCCCCATCACAGAGATCAGAAAAGTAAGTGAAGCCTCATTTTTAAGACCTGTTTTGAAGTGTTTTCATACTGATTTGATACCCTGCATGTTTGGGTTTTTTTCCGTTGTTGGTATTTACAGATAAGGAGAAACAAGGAGAGAAAGTGAGAGCAAGGGGATGTTGACTCATTCCTCTGACCCGCTTCCTCAGATAGTTTGTCCAATGGATGAAGATGCTATTCCCCCAAACCGTTTCTGTAGTGCACCTCCCCACAGTGAACCTCCACCACCTCTCCTCCCCCTTTCCTCCATCACTCCCAGGTATAGTTGTCCTGGCACCTTTTTTTTTGGTTTCTTTTGCTGTAGGTGTGTTTTCCCCTCCTTGCTTTTTGACACTTTTTTTTTCCTTTATTGACTGAATGGTTTAGGATTTGCAGACACTGAGTACATTCTGTCGAAGTTTTGCTGATAACTGATAATTTCCATCAGAACTGATAGGAGTACAATGTATTTTCGCCATTGAAATTTATCTGGTATACTGCTATGCATGGTGCAGATTTAGATAACACTGTGGTCTCAGCACTTGTTCTGATACATTGCAAAAGGCAACATTTCTTCAAGGCAAGTTTCTTCAGTCAACAATGGAGATGAACAGCAAAAACTATCTCACCTGAAATGCAGAAAGCCTTTAACACTTATTTTGAAATAGCATTTTAAAACAGCAGGTGGATCTTTGAAAGCTTGATGTAGATGTTGACGGTCCCACCTCAGCTGAAGACAAAAGTGAAAGTGAATCTGTTCCCTGCAATCGGCACACATTTATATGACATGTACAGAAAGTTAGATTGTAATCATCACTTTACAGTTGGCTAACAAATTAGGTTATCAAAATGATTATCATATTTATGCTGTATATATTGCATCAACAAATGTTGGTCACAACTCACAAGTTAAATATTGGTTTGAGTAAGGATGATGTATTTTTAAGCAATTTTGTTTGTGATACTTAGGGATGTCCTGAGCAGATCCAAAGGATCATATTTTAATGGGTCGGTATCAAAAATAAAGCAGATCAAAATCTTTCCTTACTGAACTTTACTGTGTTTTGTCCACCTCAGCCTGCTAGTGTTGCAGTGCGGCTCTCCCTAATGGCAGCTGAGCTCTACAGTGCAGCATTTCACTGCATATACAAGTGAAAATTAGAGTGTGTGAATGTGAAAAAGTATTTGGTCACACCCATGAGTGACTCTGTTCTGACACCCGAGTTGGCAAAATAAACGGATTCTCTAAACTCATACGGTAACTAACCTGTTATCAGTCTTCTCTTATAAGCAAAGAGCAGTGTACAAAACATATCAGACTCAGTGTCGGCAGATACCCATTAGTAAAGAACTGGGAATGGGATTGGGGCCAAAAAAACTGGATTGGGACATCCCTAATGCAGATACCGATGCATCGTGCATTTCTAAGACTTACAGTACTGTTTTTTTCCACTGTATTTGGGGGAGAAATAAAAGCTGCATATTGGCTAAATTTACAAATTTTTGAAACATTCACAGCTGTGCGAATGATGGAATATCTGGACACAGAAGGAGTGGTCGCATTCAAGGGAACAGAGCACAAACTCCTAAAAAGCAGAGCAATACAGACATTGGAGCAGCTCAGAAACCATCCAGACAGAGTCCGTCCCCCACAAAGAGACAAGGGGAGAGTGGGAACATGGTAGGAGGTTTAAAAAGTCTTGTTCAGATACTCTTCCATAATCAAATGAGTCACTGCTCATGCAGCGCCTATGCATCTGTGATTTGTAGGTACAAGTGTCACAGTCCAAGCAGCCAAGAGTTGAAAGCACACATGGACATGAGAAACAAAACGAGGTCAGTTTTATCTTTCCTTGCTCTAGATGTTCTCACACTCTATCCTCTCTGTCTCTGTCAGTCTCTCAGTCTTTATCTTACAGTCTGTCTGCATGCCCTTTATGGTATTTTACATGTAATAAGGTTGTCAGTGTCTAATCTGGTTGCACAGCAGCTGTACTGTGGGTCTGTATGCCAACATTGGAGACCTGTACAGTAAACTGGCTGTGAGGGTTAATTGAGTGATTTTAATCCTCCTTCGCGGTCTGCTGCATCTAACACAGACAAGCAATGGAGGGTCTTAATGTGACCCACTAACGCTTAGACAGCAGATATTGCAGAATGTAATGCATCTTAATTTGTCTTCTCTTTACCTTGTCGTTCAAAAATTGTTTAAATATTGAGTTTGAATATGTAAAAGTTCACAATTATCATGAATGCATAGTGCTTGGTTTAATTTTGGAAAAAAATGAAATAGGTTTGGAAAACATTTAACTTTTTTCTTTTATAAATGGAAAATGAGCCTATAATGCTTTTTCACAAACAGCAGCATTTTAGCGTTTTCTATTTGATGTTTAGTTGGTTGGATCAGCAGCTCAGATGGTATCTATGCTCAGCCAAACACTGCTTAATTTTCCTAAAACAACTGTAAAATGTTTATATTGTATTATATGTATTTATTTTACAGGATGGATTTGATTTTAGTTTTGTGGCAGAGCAGCGAAATACGTAAGTGTTACAGTTAAGTTTTCTCAGCTTGTGTATGCATGACAATCATTTTGTTGATATGGAAGTGTTTACTTAGACATTATTTGTGTGTAAAAACTCTTCACACAAATGTTATTTTTATGCCCTGATCAGACAGGCTGTGGTTTTTGCAGTGAGAGGTGTGTTTTTTATTTTTTTATTTTTTTCCAGTTGTCTTCTTCTTTTTGCAGAAGCACTCTGAAGGCCTTGTGTTGAAAAAAAAAAACTTTAATTCAGAGCAGAAAAGCGACCTACATCATTTGCATCCATATTTTTTTCCCCCGCTTGATTGCAATTGTTGCTGCTAAGGGTGACCCAACCAGTTATTAAGGTTTAGGGGGCAATTACTTTTTCACTCAGGGCCATGTAGGTTTGGATTTTGTTTTCCCTTAATAATAATAACAACCTTCATTTAAAAACTGCATTTTGTATTTACTTGTGTTATCTTTGACTAATATTTAAATTTGTTTGATGATCTGAAACATTCAAGTGTGAAAAACATGCAAAAAAATAAGAAATCAGGAAGGGGGCAAACACTTTTGCACACCACTGTATTGATGCTTTCACGAGAAAATATATGTAGGTGTTTTTATTTGACATAATGACACTGTCTGCCTTGTGAGTTATGTTTGAAAGTTGAATTTCCCTTTGCTGTTTTTTTATTATAGGCAAAAGGACTGGGAAAGCCCTCGGAAGAAACCAAATGTCTCTGCGGCAGAAAATGTAGTCGAACAGTTTGACAGTACCACTCAGAATCTTGACACCACTAAATCTGATGTGGCTACATGCGGGGGATTGGCTGTTGGACACACTGTTGAAAATGCATCTGCCCCGAAGGGATGGGTGATCGGCCCCTTGTTTCAGTCATTCAAGTCGAAGATGGCCTGTTTCACAGAGATAGTAATGAGTCCGGTTAAACTCTTCAGAGCTAATAGTCCTCCACCATCCATGGACCATCCAGACAAACTCAATAAGTGTGAGCTGCAAGCTGATGAAACATCTGATATTGAACATTCAGAACCAAGCGATGTGTTTCATCCAGAAGCACAAAGTGAGAATGGAAATCAGGACGGCAAAGCTAATCAGCAGAGGCTCACTGAAGTAGAATGTGTGCAAAATGCAAAAACTGTTGCTCTTAAATATTCTAAAAAATTGTCGTTTGATGTGGAGTCATCAACACACAGCTCTGAACTGGCAGATGAATGTGCAATAACTCAGAAGGAAAAAAACTCACCTGATTCTGTGCCTTTGCAACACAGTCCCTTACCCTGCATTGTTTCTGAGGACGTTCCAGAATCTGATGGGTCCGTGATTAGGTCCTCTATACTGTTACAGCCCTCTGTCAGTGTAAGTGCCTCACATGAATCCAAGTTAAAGATATCCAGTGCCATGGAGGCCCAGAAAGGCAAAATGGTTGTCCAGCTGAAAACACTGCCTAGGAGGTGTTCCAGAAAGAGAACTGAAGCAAAGAAAGTTGCCTCTAAGACTTTAACATCTGAAGTCACAATGGAAGAGTCTTACCCAGAGGTTATTGATGAGCAAGTTTCTCACATGAATTTAGTCAAATCAAACAAAGCAGACTCAAGAGACATTGACAAAACACTGTCATTATCTTCTTCAGTCTGTTATGCTCAGCCTGATGGTGATGATGATGATGGCAGGAAAATGGAAAGTTGCCACTTGGTTTGCCAAAATCTCTGGAATAACTTAACTGACAGTGACAGTGCTATTGGAAGGACACTAAAGCCTACTTTGGATACTCAGCAGCTGGAATGTCAGCTAAACCCTGAAATGTATTCAGCTGCAGGTCTTGGGAGAGCAAAGAGGGGGCTGAAACTGGACTGTCATTCCCAAGACTTTGTGAAGAGGAAAAGATTGACAGCAAATATATGTACAAAGGATATAAAAACACAAGAGTTATTAAATGTGGCTTCAGATAGTGGCGTATTGAGAGTGCTAAGACCAACAAGAAAGGAAGTGTCTACAAATACCATTGTAGATAGGGAAGAAATGGTGAAGCCTGCTAGAAAAAGACAGGCAGTTTCAACAAGAGCAAACAAGAAAGGAAAAGGTGGACAAGAAATGCTTGCTACCATAAATAAAGCAGTGTTAAACATACAGACTGAAAGTTCCTCTGATGTGATGTTGGTTTGCTCACTGGATAAAAGCAGTTGTGTGTCAGAGAACAACCAAAAGGGCAGCAGCAGCAAGGTGAAGCCCAGTGGTTCATGCAAAAGACTGAAGACAAGAACAGGTCTTGGTAAACCTGATGTAGGCATTGATAACTGTATGGATCTGGAAACCACCATGGCAATCATCTCTACAAAACAAGTAGAGCAGGAACCGTTATCAGAAGTCTTTGACGGTTCTGATATAAAGCAGCTCCAGACCACAAACAAGTGCAGGAATATAAACAAAAAACCACTAAAACGCAAAACGCCAAACCAAGCGAGTTCAACTACAGAATCAGACAGCACTTTGGTTTCTACCTCATCAGCACTATCAATGGAACCATTAGAACTCACGCCCACAGCTTTTAATAACTCTCAGCATGTTCAAAACGAGGAGAGCATGAAAATGGAGCTGAACCAGCCGTCCAAGAGACCCAAAAAGGGTTTTAGAGGTGCTGTTAAATTATCTGCGTCAGGTGGGACTCAAGAGACAAAGCAATGTATCCATAACCTTAATTTGATAACCAAAGAAAACCAGTCTAAAGAAGGAAAAGGTAAAATGTCAATGGACCCTTTATATTTTGAAATGACACCTTTTGAAAGTAATCACCAACTTGTTCCTTCACCCTCCCATCTTGATTTAGACTATGTACAATTAAGTAATGAAGTTAAGCATGTTATGGATGAGAAGGAAAAGAGTACTGCTTCCGTGGCAGATGAGGTATTTCCCACTGATGCTGAAGCCAGTAACCACAGCAGCATCAATGTCTCTAGGTTAAGGTCTAGTGCAAGAAGGGTTAACATTAAGCCAAGGAGAACAGATAACCAAAGGAGAAAATGCAGGGTTTTGCATATTAGGAAACGTAAAGGTGAAGAGGTGACAAACTCCATCACTATGGATGATGCAGACCTGGTTACAGAAGGAAGCTCATCAGAAAATAGCCTTTCAAGGCGCCTGTTACGCAGCTACTCTTGCCCAGAGATCCCCTCCCTCCGTTCCCATGACGCAACTTGGGCTTCTTCTCTGCATTCACCCCATCACAGCAGGATTCACACACCACACCAGCATCAGTCTTCCCACATTCCTCTTGTTCATCATGCCCACAAATCCCTGCGGCGGGCTCGTCGACACACAGTCTGCAGTATAGAAGTGGAGAGGGAGATCGCCCCTCTCTGCCTTCGTAAGGAGGTGTACCCATCCAGAAGATCTGTCCTATATGACAGCGCCACCCAACACTTGTCTCCTAGTCTTGCACTTTCTCCCAGCACTTCCCTCTCAGCTCTTGCTTCCTGTTTCCTTTCAAGCCCCCTGGCTTTCCTTTCTAAGAAAGTAGACAGCAGAGGAGCTGCTGCCAGCCCCAGCAGCAGCTCCTCCTCCAGTCACATTTCCTCTCCCACTGCCTCTTCTTCGATATACTCATTGAGCTCCTCAACATGGCGCCTTCCAGGATTCCTCGAAAGAACTGACTCTTGTAGTGCTACCTTGGACTCTAGCAGCAGGTAACGCACTTTTTAAAAATCTGTAGTAAGATGCTCAAATGTTTTAGTGCTTTGCTGATATTAACTCTTGGCTTCTTTGCAGTGGGAATCCCCTGGAGTGTGAGATTGAGAGAAGGCAACAGAGTGAAGAGGAGGATGATGGCGAGGACACAAGCTCATCCAGTCAGGAGTTTGAAGATGTAGGGTTGAGAGAAGAAAAGGCCTTTTCTGATTCTGAAATCAAGGTATGCATTATCATATGTCAGTATAAGACATCTTGTACTACAGGTGTAATAACACATTGTTATTGTGCATCATTTTATATTGAATCCCTTTTGATTTTTGGATTTATGCTCAGTTGCCAGTTTATTAGGTACACCTAGATAACACTAATGCAGTCTAATACAACAGCCAAGTAATAAATCCTTCCTTAAAAAGGCGGTGTAGTTCCTTATTCGTCCAGGAGTGTTCTATCGTAGAAAAGGTTTCAGTCGTAGTCATCTGGACACTGTTTTCAGAATCGGCTCCCATCCGGAAGTCATTCTCAATTGTGAAAAAATGGGACGGGAACTAGAAATTTAAGCTACTCTGTGTTACATAAGCCCTGCCCTCAGGAAGGAATCTGCCTGAGTATCTGTTAATAGCTAGTTTCACCTGAAACTGACCTTATAGTTTCCAAGATAGCCCAGTAATCAGGCCTATTGTTTTTTGGCTGCATCTACTTCATCACTGTTAAGTACCTGATTAGCATGTGATTGGCGTGACCAGGGTGATAATACACTGTGATAGACTTTGGGCAGATTGAATCTCAGACCACCATTTCTGTTCAAAGAGGGGTTCTCTTTTTTTCACAAAAATGGCTTCCTTGACACCCTGTTCAAACCAACTCTTCTCTCTACTTAGAATCTTCCTTTAAAAAAGGTATAATATTCACTTTTTGTTGAAACTATTTGAGAGATGTTGATTCAACTTTATGGACATTTGGTGGCTGTAGTTTGTGTATATTTTTGTCACAGCTATATTTCGTAATGCTTTCAGAATGATTTTGTGTTACTTATCTTCTTTTTTCATCATCACAGGTGGTGCAAAAGCATGAGGAACGAGGGAAAGTGTCGTCTATTAGAATTCGGAAAACTTTACCTAAACCTCAGAACAACCTGACACCCATGGGTCTGCCCAAACCCATCAGGTTAGTACCCTATATACATGAGCATGACCTAATGAGCACGTGACCTAAGTGTGAATGAAGCGTTGGTTGGTTACGTGTTATTATTTTTGCTGCAAGTACTGACTCAATGCTTCAGACATTGTTCTTTGTTTTCTTGTTGCAGCCAAGAGGGCTTTCAGCATATAATTAACTTACTTAATAATTAACTATAAAATCACTGAATGTGCTGCATTTATTTATGCACTTATCACTTACTAAAGGGTCTTTACTGTATTTCTGCCTCATTGTTGACCTCAACAAATCAACTACATTTGAACTAATCAAATGGATGTCTCTTTCTCCTTGACCTCCTTCCACATAAGCAAGATCAGCAAGTTCAGGTAGACAGCCAGAGTAAGCTAGGGGGGGGTACCTGGCATAGGTTTATAAAAAAAAAAAAAAAATAAAAAAAAAAAACATAACCAGGACAAGTGCTGATAAACTATCATAATTCCTTTTGTTGCCATAGCACTATAAATATTGTTATTATTTACCTAGCTGGTGAATAGTAAAGCCTGGATTCCACCGGACACAGCTGTGTTGCGTTCTGGCTGCCACATGGCCGCCGGAGCTGATCGCGGCCATTCTAGACAATGCTTGTGATTCTACCAGATGCGGTCCCAGAAGCGGCTCTCCGCACTGATCCGCAGTGAATATGCAGCAAGTCTACTTTTGATGGATGTCACGTCAAACTGCACAGAGCAGATTGAACCGGGCAGGAAGTCAGACACAGCAACGGCATAGAGAATCCAGTCAATTTTCAAAATAAAATGACCTGTGCAGACTCCTGATCATATATCAACAGAAAACACAACTAAAACAGACAAAAAACCCATTTAACTAAGTAGGCTACTTACCCATGGTAGAAGCACAAAAGCCAAGGAAAAAGGACCAAATCAACAAGTCAACAACATCTGGCAGGCAAAGCGCTCTGCTTCTGAAACACTCCTGGTGCAGTATGAAGCTGCTTGGAGGGCAGAACAAAACTTGCTCTCACATGCGTTGTTAAAGAGCCGTGCCCGGTGGAATCCCGGCGTAACATGTGTGGCAAGTTCAAAGGGAACTCTTAAGCAACAGTTTTCTAGCTATTGTAACTTGTCTGGCTGATTACCAAACACTGGGTCAAATGCAAAGGTCTATAAGGACTTTATAGATGCAGCCTGTAAGTAAAAGAACTTCTGTGCTGATTTTATAAATATACATGGCCATTTCTGATCATTTGAAGCAAAATCAAACTTGTCCTCACTATTTAACACGTTAAATAGTCATGCAAAGGTCACTCTTCTGCCTCCATTATGTTAGCGTTTGAAAATAGGCCAAATTCTATTGGGTCACCCTGTGCCCTACCATTGAAAGTGAATTTATGTCAGTGTCAATACATGTCGTCTATTTAACACTCTGATTAATATTCAGACTGATTGCCCCCCACTTATGTTTCACAGGCTGAAAAAGAAGGAGTTTAGTTTGGAAGAAATTTACACCAATAAGAATTTCAGCAAACCCCCTGAAAGGTAAGGTCAACATTACAACATGAATTGTAAATGCATGTTAAATGATGCATATAAACACAAAAACACACACTAGATATTTCATAAAGGTTAACAATTCATACGTCTTGAGGCAAATATTTTGCATCTTCACCACCTTTTCCCTTTGGACTTTGGAATAGTAAAACCAACTTTATCTATGGCACTATGCTGTGTTACTGGACATATGGAGTTGCAGGAGCCATTTATTTATTTATTAAGTAATGAGTCAGACATTTAATAAATAAATAAATCAGTTTTATTTAATCAACATGTATGAGATTGCAACACAAAATGTATCCGCATAAAGTTGGCTTGGGTGTGGTCTTGCTGTTAACACGTTACAGACAAAACTAAGAGAAACCCTATAGCTACACTAGCAACCGTGTGATGCTGTGACGCTCATTACACACCACAAAACAAAACCGTTGAGTGGATTAAAAATGGAATTCCATACTACTCTCTAATTGTATACAGTATATACGTAATCTTTATATTATACTGTAAAATAAGTAAAATGTAATGTTTTTTGTTTTCTGAGGTGTCCTGGAGCTGTTTTACCACCATCCACAATTAGGTTTTTACTTTGTCCGGCTGTGAGCAGTTCCTTTATTCCCTTTATGCATTGCATTGTGGGAGTGTTTTGAGGGTACTTTGTTTTGTTATTTCTTCAGTGTGAACACACTACATACTCAAAACCTGCTTAGAATTAGTATGCAGTATGGATTTGGGACACAGCTACAGCGTCACCATCACATTGTTGCTGCTAGTGAGACCAAAACGTTTCCCCACAGGGTGGCAGCAGAGGAAAGATCATGTTGTTACTTCTATCAGCTGCATCAGCTAACATTTAGGGTTCCGCAGCCTGTTGCACCAGCTGTGTGTAAGTTCAAACTTAGTAATAATTTACGTTTATAGCTACGCTAAGTTGTGATTTATGCATTACTAAAATAAAAGCGGTTGCATTCCATTAATTACATGCCATTTTGCAACACAGTAATCCAGTAGAGACCTAATTTATTGATATAATTCAATATCGATCTAGTGTACTACAATATGCTACCATGCCAAGTGGCTCATGCCAGCCAGAAAGCTAATGCGCACGGTAACCATGACGATGGAACTCTTATCGTTGATTGGCCACTTGCCTTAATTATGACTTTACGTCCAAACTAGTTAGGTTATGCCCCAAGTAATCAGGGTGCAACTAATTTTACTAGCTGATTTAGTTACAAACTAACCAGTAGTTACTAAGTCTAGTGTCGACTTTACACCCTAACTTCGGAGAGAACTTACACATAGCTGGTGCAACCCAGTGCTGTACTCTGTATGGGAATGAAAAAGTGCCATTCGTGCATCATTAGTAAATAATATCATTGATTGGAATTCGTTACTCGTTTCAGCCGGCTGGAGACCATATTCGAGGTGCCTCTCAATCGCCGGAATGGTTCGGAGTCCTGGTTTGGCCAGAGGCGTGTCAAGCGATTTTTGGAGTTCCTGGAGGTCGGCGAGGCCAGAAAACCAAAGAAGCCACTTGTTGGTTTTGCTAAGGCGGGTATTTCATCTTCCAGGACAAGACGAGGGTGCTTTCCTAAAGATGAACGGTCCCTCAGCGTGCAGGATGTGGACTCACTTCTCTGTGCCAAGCTTGAACAGCTGAATTTGTGGTTGATAAATGATCAGAAAGACAGTTGACAGATGCCTTTTTTAAATGTTGATTGTTTGGCAGCCATTAAAAAGCACTGCAAGAGATAATACTGTTTATGTGACTATTTCTAATGTGTTTTCAACATGAAGATTCACATATGAGTCTTCCAGCTCTTTATTTTTTACTGTTTGTCTGCACAATCAGTGTATAGTTGTTGTGGTGACAAGTTATTATTGAAGAATTACATGTTCGTTCTGTAGCATGTGTAGCCTGCAAGGTGAAGAATAAGGCACTATAGCACCATAAGTGTGTTGCCTCATAGAAGTTGGTTATAAACATAGTGGTTAAATGCATTATACAGTAAGTCACTTATTTGTCATTACTTCACTCAAACCTCTGTCGTCCATTATTCCCCCCACCACTTTCCATCTGCGATCAGTGAAACTGTCTAATGGCAAACGTTGACATCCTTGATTTAAACACTTGTTACAGTATCATAGCATTTTCGTTATATCTTAAGTTTCTAAAATCTCAGACTTACCCAGAGTATTACAAATCTGCACAACCTCCTTGGGTGAGTGATGATGCCGTTTTGTTACAATGACTTTCTTTTCAAAAATGACAATGCAGAATGCATCTGATTTCTTTTGCGCTGTCTTGTTTGAAAGAAAACATGTATGTATTACACAAGTAGTAGTGACCTTGCAGCGTCATTGTAAGTTATTTTATAAAGGCAGCTATTTTTTTTTAAATTAAATGCTGAATATAGCTTTTAAAAATGCCAGCAAGAGATTTGTATTTGCTGCAACCAGTTTCACAACCAACAAGTTTCTGTCCACTAATTTTATGTACGGTCAGGTGTGTCGTTAAGCAGCATGCACCGTTTAAATCAGTTTACTCAGCTCAGGACAGACCCTGTCAATTAGTTGTTTGTAATTTTATGGCTGAATAGGTTTTTGTTGTAGAAAATATAACTTGGAAACAAGACGGCACTCCAGAGAGCATTTCTAATCAAGTGGAGGTGTCCAGATTCCACTGCTAGTTGGCTTTTTATTACCTGTGGTTCTCTCTGGATTGTTTTGTGGTGTCTATATTTGTATTACAAATCTAACTTCTTGATAAACTGCCTATGTATATGTTTTTTTTCTTTTTTTTGTTGTTTGTTTTTTTGGGGGGGGACATATTTTTATGAGGTTGCCTTAACTGTAAGATTTTCTGTTTAAAGGTCCAGTGTGTAGGATTTAGTGGCATCTAGCGGTGAAATTGCACTTTGCAACCATTTGAATACCGCTCGCCTCTTTCTCCCCTTCCAAGCGTGTAGGAGAAACTATGGTGGCCGCGAAAATTGCAAAAGGCCCTATCTAGACCCAGTGATTGGTTTGTTCGTTCTGGGCTACTGTAGAAACATGGCGGTGCAACATGGCGACCTCCGTGGAAGGGGAGCCGCTCCCTCTGTAGATAAAAACGGCTTATTCTAAGGTAACGAAAACACACCGACTCTTATTTTCGAGTGATTATACACTAATGAAAACATACTAATAAATATTATATTCCATTTCTGCCAATAGCTCCTCCTAAATGTTACACACTGGATCGCTAAATAGGTGTTTTATAGGCATATTTGTAAAAGTTGCTGGGTTTTTTTTTTTTTTTTTTTTTTTTTTTTTTTTTTTTTTTAAAAGAGGGCATGTTAAAATGCTTCAAGGAACTCAGCACACACATTTGTCATTTTATTATTAAATTGTATCTGTTTATATGTTTGTAGACAAGCACAACTTATTGATACATTTGACATTAATAAAGCTAATATGGTAACAATGCAATAATGCCAAGATAATGTTGGCAACAAGAGCAGGATATCATAATGTTCTGAAGAAGCACTGCCATGCCATTTTATTTCCAGTACAGACCCAATCCTTGAACAAGTTTATGTTACTACTTGTCAGATTGAGTAATTCATTAACTTTTGTGTTATCTGCAAATTTATACAGTATCTAAGAATGAGTATGTTAAATTGTAATGGAACTTAAGGTGCAAAAATAAGGATTGGGTCCTTACTGGGGAATGACAATTGTAATCTTTAATATATAATGTATATGTGTCACGTCTCAAACTATAGTTAATGCTGGATTTTATATGGTCATTTAGATTTTGTTCATATATTGTTAAAATAAATATCATGGTGTATATAAAAAAAACATGTAAAAGTTCTTTGTGTAAAAAATGTAAATGGTTAAGAGCAAGTAGAAAAGTGTAAACTGGGTAAGCAGTTGTTTTATCAGCACAAGAAAGACTAAAGCAGTCTTTTTCTGTTTTGTGTAACTACCAATCTTCATGGTTTTTAGTATTTGATAAACAGCGTTGTACTGTCTGCTGTCTGTCCCCATAAAAATCCAAATGAGAAGAGCCACTCCACTGTTTATCTTCTGTAGAGGTTTATCAAAGTTGATCAGTCTTTCAGAGTGAAAAGATATGAGATTAGTGCCATTAGTATGGGAATTAAAGCCAGAATGGCAACCCATGTCACGATGGAGATGATGCCAAATTTTCTTGCCCGTCGTGAAAACATCGCAGCTATCTCTGGATCTGTCGTCTTCTCAGCCTGTTGAAGTAAGGACAAGACGATATTTTCAACCAAGGGTTAAATCAGAAAAAGCAATATATAAATACATATTGAAACTAATATCACTGAAAATAAGCAATAATCTAGTTTCTCATTTAGTCTAGTGATTTTAAAGGACTCTCTTTACTCCTTGTATTTTGTTGAAACTGGCTTTACTTTGTCATTGCTTGGGGTCCCACAGACCTCACTGCTGCATGTGTAAAAATAATAACTGCAAAATCCACCATTTTTTAAATATTCTCTTCTGATCTTATTAAAACCTAATATGTAGAAAAGTATTGAAGGGGTAATCTTTACTCTGTCACAAATTGTGCTTGCACATTAGGTCACAAAATACAGAAATGGCCATGAAACATGTCCTTATTTGGTGTCATTACAATGTTTCATGTTTAATATATTATACAGGCTATGCAGGAACAAACATATTCCTTTTATTTGCCTAAAAGTCATTCACAGACAAAGAAAAGTACAGTATGTTAATCTACAGAGTGGTGTTACTACTGTTTGGGGTCAATTACACCACAGAGAGGTCTAACTTAGACTCTTTTGGGGATTTGGAAGGAGTAGTGCGGCGGAAAAAGACCTGTCAACACAGATCACAGATACAAAACACAATGGCAATCCATTGTATTTAACCATGTTTTACAGCTGAAGTACTGATTTCCTGTGGCAGCTTTTGAAACATGTAATCAGTTCAAAATCATGTTTCTAAGCAATTCTCATAAAAAAAGGAAAAGTCATGAAGGCTCAAGGCGATAAAACAATGATAAGTGTGTGTTTAGTGGTGTTAAAGAGAGCCTGGGGTCTCCAGGAGCCCAAACACAACATTAGGCAGGTACAAACAACATCCTTTATAAAATTATAACTGTCATGAAACTCTGTCTTCGAAAAGTAGACTTTCTCTGAAATAGTGTAGATTGAATCTGTTCACTCTGTTGTCTCTGGCCATACAGATATCCTTCCTTATTTCAATGTAAGTGAAGTGGAGGACAAAATCCACAGTCCTCATTCTGTGTAAATCTACATAGCCTCATATGAACTTGTATATAAAAACACATACAAGTTCATATGAGGCTTCAGCAGTCTGCGTTAGACAAATTAAGTGAATATCAAGTTCATATCTTAAAATGCAGATGCAGTCTTTTTAGTACAAAGTATTTCCCCTTGTGTTACTGTCCCCCAAAGAACCAGACGATAAAATACCTTGACTGAATTGATCAGAGCCTTGATTCCAATGCAGGAGATCCCACAGATGATGCTGCAGATGGCTAGTTTCCTGTGGTTCTTGTCACCGCAGCAGGAGGCAGCACCACGTCCAGTGCAGCTGATTACTTGATTGCAAGTGTTATTATTTTGTGTGTCACCTGACCCTGGAATGGTATTCAGTGGGACCACTTCATCCATCGTTACATGTGTCTGAGGTGAATTAGACATTTCTGCAAAACATAACAGCATGTTTAAGAAAGGTTTAGCTGAGTAATGTCATAATTACTAAAACCACTTAGCTACTAAACTTTAACTAAATTTGCTGAAAAGCAAAGAACAATTGTATGATTTGTCTGAGTGGCTGCTTTATGGTTTTAACTTTGTTCACACCTGATAGAATTGTTTGTTTCACCCTTTATGTAAGGCCAAACCCTGCCTAGGTAAACACTTAGCCTATATTATTATTATTATTATTAGTTATATTTATACTTTAATGTTACAAGTGTACTTGGGTATGTACTTAGGAACTTGCGTATGGTCTTTTCAGAATATTGTTCCGGCACAATGGGACAGATGACCTCAGAGTTATTTTATCTATCTACACGGGTTGCATTTGATCTTTTCTGTTCTATTCATGTTCCTGCTTACATTCTGAAAATAATAACCTGATTGCTGACGTCACCTCCATTTAACTACACAATGTCAGAGTCTCCCTCCATTACTAAACCTGAATAACGCTGTACAAGACTGGTATTATCCTGCATGCATTCTGCCAAAACACTGATACAAGAACTATTTTTTGTGACTGTACATAAAATAACAAAACTCCCACAGTTCCCATGGTTTTGTTAAGGTGTATACATATTTAAAATGTCCCTCTGTAGTAAGACTAAAATTTGAGCCCCTCTTAAACCTTGCCCACCTGTTTTTTGGACTAATAATGATAACACGCCAGAATCAGTCAAAGTATAATTCAGGTGCCAACATGGCCCAAAGGGAATATTAAGGGTTTTCATTATCTCCAATCATGTCCTTGTGAAAAATGCTGTCACTTAAGATTGCCCAGGTGGTGCTTGTTGCTGCTTTAATTTGTGCTAAAACAGAAGAATGTGTTCCCAAGTTGCTATTGTGACCTGTGTTTACTTTGTAGTTTATAAGGTTTGATGAGTTTACACTGAGCAGTTTGACCTGTTGCCAACAGAACTGGGACAGACAGAATTAAAAATATTATTATTATTATTATTATTATTATTATTATTAAAAATGTCCCTTACAAGTCTAAACATGTTCTTCAAAACATTCAGACAATATGTTCTTGCATGGGAATTTCTCTGGACTGGGTATTTCCAGCATGAAACAGAAAGTACTCTTTGAATGGCGTAACATGGGGTGCAGCTGTTAACTATACAACAACAAAAAAGCTTGAAAAACTTGTATGATCACACTTTAAAAATGTTGAAACCTCCCGCTTGGCAGGCACCGTTGTCATGGCAAAATGAAAACAAAATATAATTTATCTAATCTCTGATTTGATCAAAGAGTGGGACACCTGCATGCCATGTGTGTTTGTCACTTGAAAAAATGTGTCAGCAGAGAGTTGGACTGAGTTAATAATAGTTCATGTAATATAATGTAGCACAAGCCTGTGAATCATTTGTAGCGAGAAACTTAATGATTCTGGTCTGTGTCCTCAAATGTAAAAGTGTGGATTACTAAATGTGAGTTAGAGTTTCTGTTCTGTAATTATACACAGCTGAAAAGAAAATCTTAAAGTTGGTTCTCAAGGACAAAAAGGCACAACTTGAATAAAGACAGTGAATATAAAATTGACCAGATACTTTAAACACAATTAAACCTCATTCAAGGGTTAAATTCTTACTTTAAAGTACAAACCTTCTTTGTTTGTCCAGTGTGTTATTTACAGTCTTAATGAGATGGTGGGCAGGTGTATTGTATCCTAAACAAAATTCCAGTTTATGGTGACAGCTGCCGCATGAAGTTTCTTCCTTTAGATATGAAAGTTTCAGTGAAGATTTCCACACGTCGTCATCCAAACACCACTGCTGTCATTGTAGTAGGAGTCCGACAGACAACAGCGCCAATGCCGACTTGTTCCTGTGAAATCCCAGTGCCATATAAGTTGTTAAATGAAAGGACTGAGAGCTAGGAGTGAAACTCAGTGTGAAACTTCCACGCCCATTTACTGTGCAGGCTCCTTCCTTCTTTTCTTGCCCTCCCACACATACAAACCCTTTGTTCACTCGGTTACATTAGTTCTCATATTCTATTCCTTGTATTTGCAGGTTAGGCTTCCTCTCTCCTTCATTTGTCACAGATTCAAATACTGCACAGCATGACAGTACGACCTTTCCTCTCTTGTTTCCCACACAACATTCCTGAGGACTTGGGAAAGGTGTGTCAGCACTTGTCTCGTCTTGGGGTGAAACAGTCACAGATTCCTGCCTCACTGTTAAATTGATCTTGGAAGAGTTAACAGATCGTATGTTTTTGTCTTTCATTCAACACCTCATTAGCTTTTTGCTCAATCACTGCATCTTTATATCACTTTGGAAACATACACTCTTCTTTTGGGTCTGCTCTATGATCCAGAGATAAGAAATATTCACTCCCCCTTAACTCAGCGATTAATGACTACGTGACTGCATTTTTTCAGAGCTGACGCCACTCGCTGTACACTCTACCAGCCTCAAAGACAGCTGGATCTTTCCTCATGATAAAAAAGAGCATGAGAGCTGTGTGGCTGCTGTGGCTTTTCCATCCAATCGTTGTTGCTCAACAGACCCAGTGTCTGCATCACATCCTGTCAGGTGCATTCCTCTGTGTTTTAAGAAAGTAGAACAGGGGGAATTGACACCCAGGGAACCACAAGTACAAAGTTCTATTCACAAAATGTGTTTTTTAACTGTGGGTACATTTCAAACCACAGCGAATTGGGATCTTGATCCATTTAGTGTTGTCTCTAAATAACGACAAACTGGCCTTGTCTTGCATCAGTAAATTGCTGGTACTGCTTCAGAGTAATAATAATGTTTGGTCGTTCTCAGTTACTAGGACTGGTCAAAGCAAGTGTGGATAGATTTCTGATCTAAATGCATTGGCCCAAACAAACAACAAGATGCTCAGAGAAGGTCACAAACATCATCACAGCAGGCCCTTGACTCATGCCAACAATCATCTTTTTGATCTTCCAGCAGGAACATCCTTATTCACACGTCCAGGTTCAGGAACAGCTTCTTGCCCAGGCACATCATCTAAATGACCAATACTCATAACTCAAAAACTGTGACCCTCCTTATCACATCCCACTCTCCTGGCCTGTTCTTTACGGACAGTACAGTTTAATTTGTTTGTAATATAACAACTGTGTAACATGCAAAGAGATGAAGTGCAAGAGCTAGTACATTTGCTCACCTGAGTACACCTGCACACACCACAGGCACGGTATTCATTGTATATAACGGTATTTTAAGCAATGGTGGCAGCATGGCCCTGCAGGGATGGTAATATCAGTTGGTCCAACACTTTGGTCCAGACTGAAATATCACAATAACTATTGGATGGATTGCTGTGAAATTTGGTTCAAACATTCATGGTGCCCAAAGGATGAATTGTAATCAGTTTGGTGATCCCCTATATGTCATATAGCGCCACCATCAGGTCAACATTTCAATTTGTACAATACTTATACTGGTTTATGACCAAATACTTGAAAAATTAATGACATCCCCATCAGTCTCGCCTGTACTTAGTGTGCTGATTAGCAAATGTTAGTATGCTAGCATGCTAAACTAAGATGGTAAACATTATACCTGCCTAGTTTATTTCTATTTCTGTACTTATATTTTAGTATTTTTGATTTTGATTTTTGTGTTTTTATTTATTTTAATTTTACTTTTTCTGTTTTACTCAATCTGTGACCTGGCGCTTCTTCCTCTCCCTTACTTGTATGTGTATTTTGGTACTTTTATATTGTTATCTTTATAGTCTACTATACTTTTATACTGTTGTTTTACATCTCTGATTGACTTGGCACCTGATTGAAAACAGCTGCGATTTTGTTGGAAAACACAATGGCAATAATGCTCTGTTGAATAATGGTCGTTTTTTCTAATTTATTACCATAATATTTCTATAAATATCTGTAGTTTGGTAGGTGTAGCCATTGAAGGCCATAGTTTCTTGTACAATAAACTTAATTATAGGAGTAGTAATCCTATTATCAGTGCGTCTCTCTCTCTCTCTCTCTCTCTCCATTTATTGGGGATTTGTTGGCGTGTTTATCGAAGCTCCGCCTTAAACTCCCAATCAACCAATGAGGAGTCCCCAAACTGTGAGGCGGAAAGAAAACACGGAAGTGCTACAAAGAAAAGCACGACAGGAGAGGACGACACGTAGGCTGTGTCCAGTTTTATGGTATACTAAGCCAAAATGGACTTTAATTAAATAAATTCCGATGCATATCAGACTGCAGTTTTATTGCGTTTGTTAGTTTAGTCAGCTTCACATTGTTATTCGCTCCTAACAACCTAAATGGAGACAGCTAGAGGTGTGGTTTTGGCCACAGAGAGATATGGCAGTGCAGAGTGCTGGAAGTATTTTGGAAAGGACGGGGTGATGGAGAGGAGAAGAGATGGGAGTGAAGGTGGATCAAGAGGAAACTCTATTGTTGGAGTTTTTAAAGTAAGGATTTACATGACAGTGTTTCCATGTAGATGCATTGACTGTTCATACACTCCCCCTCAGCCTCACTTTTTAACATGTTTTTTCAGAGTGTCTTTCTGCCTCAAGGCTATCCAGAGAGTGTCAGTAACGATTACCTGCAGTACCAGCTTTGGGATACTGTGCAGGTACAATAAATGATACACCAACACTATTGAGATCATCACCATCACCCTCAGATTGAAACTCTCCATCCACACTCTTCTCTCTCTCTCAGGCTTTCTCCAGCTCTCTGTCAGGGACTCTAGCCACTCAGGCCTCTCTCAAAGGTGTCGGTGTTGGAAACCAAGAGGCAACAGTAGCTGCGGCCACAGTCACCTGGTTACTAAGAGGTGATCCCTTAAAATATACCATACATTTTCATTACTTGCATGGTGAGTGCAACTTGTAAACCAATGTTTTTCCCTGCAGATGGAACTGGCATGTTGGGAAGAATCCTCTTCGCTTGGCGGAAAGGGTAGGCTCATTTTTGTGTCTTTTTTCAGTCCAGTAAAAGTTCTGGGAGCTTTTATCCAGTTTTTCCCCTCTATTTGTGCTCCTCTTTTGACTGATGGAAATTCCTCTTTATGATCAGTTTTTCTGTCTTTGTTCCAGGAGTAAACTGGACTCTGAGGCCAAAAAATGGAGGTATGCATGGTGTACAGGCACTAAATTCTTAGTCTAGTCATTAACATGAACCCATTCGATGTACTAAGTTCTGTCTTTTAATTTTTTACCAGACTTTTTGCTGACGTTCTCAACGACATTGCCATGTTCATGGAAATATTGGCTCCATACTTTCCTGTTTGCTTCACCCTGATTGTGTGTACTGCAGGGATATTCAAGGTAAAAAACTCAAAGTTCACTCAATTTGCTATTCCTGAAGATAAATAAGAAACTAAGTAAGTGAACTTTTGAGTTTAGAACTGTATATTTTCCCAGAGTTAAGCTCAACTTATGTATTATGTAATTAAAAAAAAATTATTGATCCAATTATCAACACATTTTCATTTTAGTCTATAAAATATTTAAATTAAGGACAAATGCCAATCGTAACAAACCAGAGGCCTGAGAGAGAGGCTTAAACTAGTGGTTCCCGACACGGGGGTCGGGACTCCTCCACAGGGCCGCAAGATAAATCTTAGAGGATGTGAGTTTACAGAATTAGAAAGCAGAAAAAAAATATTTTGTTTATCTGTCAGTGTTTTTTAATTTATGAGCAAAGCCTAAATAAATTCTAATAAAATAATCTGAGAAGGCAAAACCAGTCTTTGGTCGAAGAGGCCACCACCGAGTGACGTTTGCAACCTGTGACGAGGAGCCGCAAGTAGACACTGCTTCATTTTAAGGGGTCACAAGCCAAAAAGGCCAGGAACCACTGGCCTAAACTTTGTAGCCTGATAATCAGACTGCATGGCTGTTTCATTTCACTTCATTCATTCATTATTAACACTATTTGAAACTTTGATATGAAATGGAGACAAGCAATCAAACTTAGCATTTGTAAAGATGCTATTGATTGATTATCAGAACATTCTGTTGTTGACCTACTAAACACTTAAACTCAAAGTTTTAGGGCTGCTAGGTATTGATTGATTGATTGATTGATAAATATAAGCTTACTTGGTGCTATTATGTGTGTTTTTATTTTCTTCAGTCCATTGTTGGAGTGGCAGGCGGTGCGACCAGAGCTGCTCTGACTGTTCATCAGGCTCGCAGAGACAACATGGCTGACATCTCTGCCAAAGATGGCAGTCAGGTATTTTATTGGATTTTTCGTGACCGATAACTTTTGTTTTTGTCAGGCTGTTTGAAGCAAACCACGGTGAACAGTGTGATAAATAACATTGTGCAAAGTTGTGGCGCAGAGGTCTACGTCCCGTACCCATTCATGTGGTCTTCTATTTTAATTATACCAGAGAAAAGTTGTAAATTATTAATGATAATTATAAGTGTATTATAAGTGTATAACCAAATACATGAAGAAGTACAATAGGCCTTTTTCACAGCAGATATTTTGACTTGTCATTGTAGGAAAAGCAACATTTGTTACTAATAACATTAATGTTGTTCTATTCAAGTGTCCCAGTAAGCCATGACAGTGACCACGAGCCAGCATGCTCAATACCAGGACCTTGAAACTGAAGCAGCTAAATGGAATTCAGCCATCATTCATTTTATTATTTACACCTGCGCTTTTCCTACTGTGACATGTCTTCATTAAAAAAGGCCTACGAACAGTTGTTTGCACTGTAGGTTTCAGTTTAAATTGATAACAACTCCTTATAGAAATCATCAAAACAAAGTTTCTGATGGGGCAGTGTGCTGCAAATAAGGAATTTAATTCTCATTGTCATGCCTTTTATTTCCCACAGGAAACTTTAGTGAATCTGGCTGGACTGCTGATCAGTTTAGTACTCATTCCCCTCGTCACTGATAATCCAGTGTAAGTGTTGTTACATAGAACGTATATAAATGACCATAATGATCTTACACAGGGACTTATTTGAAGAGTCTGTCATGTCTTTTACGTCATTTACCTCCATTCCCTGCTCTCTTTCTGTCCCTCAGACTGACTCTCAGCCTCTTCTTCCTCTTCACCGTCCTCCACCTCTTTGCCAACTACAAGGCTGTGCGTTCGGTTGTCATGGAAACCTTCAACGAGGCGCGGCTTTCGATCGTACTGCAGCAGTACCTGAGAGACAGACGGATCTTGAGTCCACCAGAGGCCAATTGGAGAGAACCAGTTTTCTTGGGTAAAAATCATGAATTTTTTGGACTATTTTCTGTATCCAATAGTAGCAGCGTTGAGACACAGTTGTAATATGTTAATTCTGTGCATTCAAAATTATGGCTTCTTCTGTTTTTTACAGAGTTTAGGAAAACGGTGCCAATCAAACTTGGAGTGAGGCTACAGGAGGTTGTACAAAGGTAATTTCATATACCTTTTTTTGTTGCTTATATGATGAAAAATAACACACAATAAAAGTTCAACACAGTTTAATATTAGTTTGCTTATTTGGTAGCCCAGAGGAACTGAATTTGGCTTTGAAGAAAAACAACATGTCTTACCTATTAGGAGTACGAAATGGTATGTCATCTTCCTCCACAGAACAACAGTGTGTTGTTGAGCCACATAACACACTTTGAATGTTTTTTTAAACTCAGCTGTTTTCCTCTTAGGCTGTGTATGTGTTTGTTTGGGACCAGAAGCATCAGTACATGATGAAATCAGAGCGATGTGCCAAGCTGTGTGGCTCAGCAGCAAGTTGTGCCCTTCAACTTCCAGACAACCTCCTACACAACAACAGCAGAGTGAGCCTTTATCTCCATTCATGTCTTTACTTTACAATAACAGAGGTGCTTTCTCTGCTTTACACAATACACACTTTTTTTTAAAGGTCACTGGGAAATGGTGCATGAGAGTCACAAGCTGATGGACACAATTTTCAATCCATTTCTCAAAGGTGAGCACACACAAAACTGTTTTAACCTACAAATCATCCTTTTTATCTTGTGTATTTTTACCAATAGAAACATGATTTTGCTAATATAATTTCCAGGTGTGGAAGCTGCAGGATGGGACATAAAACGAACTCTACTGGACTGGGATGAGTGGAGGGTCGAGTGGAAATCAAAAAGCAACTGAACTGTGAGACATCTGCAGCCATTTCGCATTGTTTATATCGCATTTTTTAATGTTAATTAAACAGTGACATTTTGAAGTATTCCTTGTTTGACTCGTTTTGTGTTCAAATCTCAAGTGGTATGATATAAATAGAGAAGAAAATCTATATTTGTACAGGTATATTAAGATTCAACGCTGGAGAGTCAGTGAGCAAATGTTATTAATTTATTATTTACTCTTATTTGTAAAAGACATTGCATTTGCCTGTTTACAAATGTGTCATGCAAATAAAATACGACTGACTGTCCTTCTATCGTTTATCCATAAAGGGGCGCTGTAGGGCATTTATGTGAAATTAAAACACCCACGAAGAAGAAGAAACATCCGGTGATGAAACAGTTGCGTCAAGTTAGCTAAATTTTGTAGGGTAATATCAGAAAATAAGTATTTATGACCAGTAGATATAATTAACAAATGTTGAATATTTACGTCAACAGGGTTTGATACAAGACAAGCAAAAATATACTCTATATTCTGCCGAATTATTGTAAGATTTCGGCTACGGCTTGTTACTCCAAAAGCGTTCACAAATGTCAAGAGATTATTTTCAAGTTTTGACCGGATGTTGAAGTTGTATTATTGCTACCTTGACTGGACACTCAAACAACTCTGGCAACAAAATCAGTTTGTCTAGTCGCAAATTGAACAAAATTGTGTACTAAATGGGAAGATATAAATGTGCCTACCACTGCGAAAACTCCAGCGATTCAGATGTGAAGTTTTTTAAGTGAGTATTAACAACTGGCACTCGAAAGCAGGGAATAGCTTGATTTGTGGATGGTCAAGCTAGCTAATATAAACATCAACTTGATTCACATTAGCCATTTCTTTCTTTTTCCAGCTCGTCGTAACGTTTTATCTAACATAACTGGTAATGTAAGAAAAGCCATATTTCAAAGACACTCAAGCTAACTATATTGAGTAGAGCTGAAACAAGTTAGATTAATCGATCGACAGAAAATTAATGGCACCTATTTTGAAAATCGATTCATCGTTTTAAGTAATTTTTCAAGCAACAACACCAAACATTGCCTAGTTTTAGCTTCGCATTTGCTGTTTATCATTATAAACTAAATATCTTTGGGTTATGGACTGTTTGTCAGACAAAAGATTTTCCACTGTTTTCCTAAGGTTAGATTTTATTGTGAAAATTATCGGCAGGTTAATCGATAATGAAAATCTGTTTGCAGCCCTGTAATCCAGTCTCTTTCTGGCTACATGGAGTGCAAAAGTTGAATTTTGCCAATGAGAGCTAATACCCAAAGTTACTGACTTTTAAATGGAGTTCAATGTTGTGTTTCCTTCACACAGGAAAGATTTGCACACATTAGTGTTAGGACTGTTTTAATGACTTGTCTGCTACTACAGGTTTCCCTTGTACAATCCCCGAAAACTCAAGAAATGGCTTATCAACATGAAGTGGAAGGACTGGACCCCATCTCGCTTCTCTGTGCTGTGCATCAATCATTTTGAGGAACAATACATTGACCGAACAGGCAAATGTGTGAAACTTAAAGAAAATGCAGTTCCCACCATATTTTCATCCCCTGACGACACACAGAAAAGAAAGGTTTGTATGTAGTTACTCAGCGTCATTGAGTGAAAAAAGTAGTTTCAGAACAAGACAATAAAACCCTAAACCCTTTTATAGGCCAATGCTTAATTTTAAAAAAAATCATCTTCATTTGTTTCCGATAATCCTCTAAAATAAAGATCTCATGCAATTACTGTCACTATCCCCCTGATGTAGGCTTCCATCAACCCAAGAAGTAAGAAATACAAGGTGAGGGCATACTATATTGACATTTAACTGTTAAAATTCTGTGTTTCAGTTGTCATTTGTGGTCATTTTAGCAAGCTTGTTGGTCCTTACAAAACATTGTTTGCTCAAGCTTTCATGGATTGGGGTTGAAAAAGTAGATTAACATAAATTTGGTCTTTATTCAAACTGTTCTTCACTTTAGCACAGTCGAGTCATTATACTAACTGCTTACAACCACAATCAGTACAAACGTCTTCAAACTTCAAACGCAGTATGTGTTGTTTCCCTGTATTGTGAACCCAGCCACCTGGTGTTAAAGCCTCACAGACGAGTCCAGCTCCTGCCACAGCAAAGCGAAGCGTCCAGAACAAAGAGCCCAGCCACCCAGAAGAAGAGCCTGCTGGGTATGTGCCTATAGACAGGGAAGTTTTAACGCACCACTGTTTTTATTGTATACTTGCTTTACTACCATTATGTCTTAGCAAGGTTTGTGTACATTTTTTTCCCCAGTTAATAAATCAACACATATAATCCAAAAATGTAACAGGAAAAAAGTAAAAAATGATGCATCAGTGGTAACCTTAATATACTTCACTGACCTCTGCATCACATTTGATGCTGAGAACAGTGAGACCCTGATGTTTGACCTGTATGATTATAAGAAGTAAGAATTAGGTATCTGTAGAGAAGAGTGTCCACTTCATGCTGGAAATGTGGGAGTATGTGCTGTGGCAACTTCCTCATTTTGCTTTCAAGATTTTTGCAGTACGCTGAGACGTCATCATTGCGGTCATCCCTAGTAGCCAAAGTCTCCAGGGTTTTACTGATGACGCGTAATAAGTTTGTTGACTCCTCACTAGTGGACTCCTCCAGCTGTTTCTTGCTGCGTTTTGCCAGAGGCCTGGATTCTCTGGAGGTGCTTGGCCAAGGCTCCTCTCTGAGAAGTCTGGGTGTGTACTCTGCTTCAGAGATGCTGGACTCCTCAAAGGGAGTGCATGGCTTTATCTCTTGTTCAGACATGCAGGCCTCATATGTAGGGGTGCTGCATTGGGTCTCACTGCAGAGCGGGCTGGATGGCACCTCAGTTTTGATGTAGCTGATGCCATCTGAGGTTGAATCAGAACCAGCAGCTGAAGTTTCCTGTAGAAGAAAACAAAAAAAAATCACATCAAGGAACACAATAAAGTGTTTTTAAAATGTCCGTCAAGGTCTGGTGTGAACTGAGCTTCCTACATGGCGTAGACAAGTTTTGACAACAAAAAAATATGTGATTTAGAAACCACAACAAAAAAAGACACTGTGGAAGATAATGGGAGCGTGCCATTAATAGTCAACACGTTGCAACTTGACTAACTCTGATGCTGAAAAGCAAGGCTTGATTACCAGCTCCAAACGTCCAGGGTTCACTGTGTCACTTGCTTTTTGTGTTATATGCAAATTTGTTTGGGAAGTTGCATCATTACATGACAATATCAACTGCATCCTGCATTATTACGTAATCTTGTGGCCCTGTCTTGTAAACGGGCCCTATGTCAGAATCTAGG
The DNA here is from genome assembly GCF_020085105.1 of Siniperca chuatsi. Lineage (NCBI taxonomy): Eukaryota > Metazoa > Chordata > Actinopteri > Centrarchiformes > Sinipercidae > Siniperca > Siniperca chuatsi. Next base: position 4,905,511 of record NC_058062.1, on the reverse strand, counting down.
TCCTACATCTTTATCATTTTAGTTTGTGCTGTGTTCATGTGGTGCCGTTTCCTCAACAGAGTTGTGTTTCATCAAATTACCACAAACTAACTGACAAACAGAAAACCTGGGGCCAGGTAGTATTCCAGTATAGGAGTGCTGGTTGGTTTCTGGGTCTAATTTTATATAACCACAATCTATGATGTACTTGATGGGAACTTGGAGGCAACATGAGCCAAACAGCATTTTTATTTATTTTTTTGCCAAGGGCTCCTAAACAGGGTAATCCGGCCATGCTGAATAGACACAAACAGGTACACAGGCTTCTGGAAAATGGCGACAACGCAGCAGTTAACTGTGGTTTTACTGCTCGGTAAATAAAACAGTCCACGTACCCTGAGTTCAAGGTTGGAAGCGGCCTCCTTCCTTTTTCTGTGGGGCTCTAAAAACTGCAGACGGGTCAGGATCCATTGCTGCCTCCCGGTCGTTATCGCTCCACGGCTCCCTGGATCTGCACATTTCTTGTACCGAGTGTACTGCGTCCGTAGAGACTCCCACCTCTTCTTGAGCTCCTTCTCTGGAAGTCACAGCCAGATGTGAAGCCAAGTAGCATGTTCAAATCATGTCACATACTGCATTATGAAGGGGTTAGCCCCGTTTGTTTGTTTACGTTAGCACAAGCTTGCTAGCTCTGTAAAGGGGAGCAGCTATGCTACACCGGCTGGCGAAGCAGCACGGCAGCCCGTGGCGCGCACTCCTCGCAGCCACAATGCGGGTCAGTGCTTGAGAAGATAATCTCACCTGATATCCCGAGTTTATTTTCTATCTCCCGCCACAGTTCTGTTTTCTTCACTCGGTTGGCATAAAGTTTCTCTGTAATGTCGTACAGAGCCGGCCTCTCTTGGACCATGCTGACCAGCTGATCCTCGGTTTCTTCTTTCCAGACGGACATTTCTTACCGATATGTTTGTCTTATAATTATTCAGAGCGTTTTGGCAGGCGATCTGAAAACGAGATGCGTGTGCGCAGCATGCGGTTTGTTAGCTTTGATCACCCTCCACTCGTGCACAGGGTCCGCTCCATTTCCGTGCACCTGCAAAGGCCGGGAAAACAGTTTAAATGGAGTGCACTCTGTCAGCCAGCGGCGGCAACCACGCAGTTGTCAGCTGACAAAACAAACAACAATGTCGGCCTGCAGGATAAAACCGTAGTAGCTTTCCTAGTTGACAAATAACTGTCAGCATGGACAGTAATGCTCACGATATGATTTTACGCAAGTCTGAATTACATGCATCACTTCTCGGTCCCATCGATCTCCCTCGACCTGTTTGTGTTGGCATGGGCCATGTGGTCGAGGTAGGCGTGCACGCCGCTGTCACCTGTTGAAGCGGGCCATCCGGTGTGCAGCGAATCAGAAAGCTCTCTTATCGACCACACAAATATGTGGACGTAAATACATAAGTCTACTGTCAATTCAGTTTCAGTGCATGATTCTACTGTCGCTCATATTATATAAATGAAAGAGATTTGCTTGGAAATACAGTTATGTACCTGTAATCTTAATGTTACAGTGTGTAGGCTTCTGCCTTTAAACTTTGTTATATATGTTTGTGTATTCAGTTTCATGCCTGCAAGCTTAATTTTACAAGCCCCGAGACAAAAGAAAACAGGATTTAGGAGAGAGAGGGCAGTTATCTTCTGACTAACCAGTTTCTTTAGGGCTGCTACAGTGAGACCGTTACCCAGCTACTAGATTGAATTTATTGCACTCCCTTCCAGAACCTTTGTGACTTTCTTGCATTTGTATAATTATCTGCATCAGTAGCCAGGAGGAGATGTATAAATAAGGGTTGCAAGTCATGATTATTTTCATTATCAATTAATCTGCCAATTATTCTCCCGATTTAATGGTTTTGTCTACAGTCTATGTCTGAAAGTAGTTTAAAAATGCCCTTTATAATTGTGCATTTTTACACATTTATATAGTAACTTAGTTGTGATCCTCTACTACAAGTATACTAGAGGTTGTAATGATATTGGATTAATTCACACATTTTTGGGATTTTCTGCATTAGAAACTGTGAGGAGGTAACAGTTTCACACTTTCAGACAAATCAGCAAAAGCTTTAACCTAAGTTCCTGTATTGTATTAAGTTCGTACCCATTTGGATTGTTTCCTCTTTATAATGTGTTGACCTCTTCTGGTTTTATGTTCAGAGACAAAGACCCAAAAAAGTCTGACAAATGGAGGATTATAGTAGATGAAGGGCTGATGAAGATCGAGTCATTTCCACATTTCTTCCATGGAGATTACTGTGTACCACGGGTAAGAGGTATTATCTATTACTTATTACTAATTATGCCTTGGTAACTTAGTGACGTCATTGTTTTTGTTTATTTTTAGCATAAATTATGGCAGTTATGATATGACAAGCCTTTTGTTGCCAGATGTTTACCTTCATTATTGTTATTTAATATTTATAACCAATTTGTCTATGTGTAATTTTTCACATTCACCGACAGGATATTCAGTGGGCTCCAGATGATAATGTGAGTGTAAGTAGTCGTCATGATTTTAAACCTTTAATATTTTGTCTTTTATGACTTCTATATTATGACGTGCTCTTCTGTAATTTTCAGACAGAATGTGAAGATCCTGAAAACGTGATAGAGGTAAGTTACAACATCATTACCTGAATTTATTGCAACAAACTAAAGTGGTTGGGATTATTACTGCAGTCACATTGTATTATTGCATGATATAATATTGTGATGGCAGGTGAAAGAGCCGTGGCAGTGGCTTGGTCTGGATGTCAGAGGACCGCTGCCCCAAACAGTGAACGGACACAAATACATTTTGACTGTGACAGACTACCACTCCAAGTGGGTGGAAGCTGTGCCTATGCAGTCGTGCCTCCCTTCACATGTGGCGAAGCACATCGTGGACATCATCGCCCACTTTGGATACCCGCTCAGAATCCTCTCCAGACTGCCTCATGACATAGTCCACAAGGTGAGCGCACTGGTGATTGAACTGCTCACATTATTATAGAAAGCTTAAGGAGTTATCGTAATTACCCGTTTTTGACTTATAAATAGTTTTCACATCAACATCCAAGTTGTAATCCGACATATAGAAAACCAAACTAACAAAGATGCCTCACAACAGCCAAAGTCTGCCATTGAAGGTTCATTTAAAACCAAATTGAATGGATATAGTGCTATATTGTCATCGATCCCATATGATGTGAATGCAGCATAAGATTTGTTGTTGTTGAATGCTAACAAAATAATTGTCATTTTATCTTGGTTAAAATAACCATGTGCTTGGATTTGACTATCCAGTATAATAGAAGACTCCCATGTAGCTTAGAATATGTACATAAAAACACAGGAATAAGTTTCAGCTTTTCAGAAAGACTGAAGAAAGAAACCTTCTATGATAAATTCCACCCAGATGCTAGTGGGACAGACGCTAGCAAGGAGTTGGGGTGGGACTTAAGCTCGCTACACAGTGCACATTTTGTTTTATAATAAAGTATTGGTGTAATATTGTGTCCTAATCAGCCAGTGTCTCACATAGATACACTGTGTGAATGTATCCCCATGCTAGATCAACAGAGAACTGAAAGATCAGCTGAAGGTCACCATCGCTCTTGTCGTCTATCATCAGCAGACTGGCACTGCAGATTTGATCACACAGCAGCTGATTGACAGGTCTGTACAGATTTGGTATTTATTGCTATTTGTAACATTTTGCACAATATTTTACTATCACATTATACTGCGGTAAAATGCGCGCTTTGAGGTGATTGTTATTCTCCATCTCATGCCAATCTCATCTTTTTTGTTCTGATGTTTTTCAAATTGAGACGTTCTTGTCAGATCAAAGAGACTAAAATAATTATTTGTAATGTGGACATTATGGCCCACACAGAGGCATTTCCATCCCATAGCTGAAAATTGTATCATGTAACTGTCAAGACCAGGAAAAGACACATTTAAGCTATATCACAACTGCAAATGTGAAACATCCCAGACACTATTTATTCTCATATTACTGTATCAGTATTGCTTTGATCCCAGCTCCAAATTGATGTGATGTTGGCCAGTTAGCCAGAGCAGAGAAATGGGCTCAGAGGTCAAGTGTTCGTACACAACTGGTATTGTAGCTCCGCTCAGCAGTGCACAAGTGTATCCTGTGAATTTTTCCTTTTAAACTGATAAATACTGTAAGGACACTCCTGGAACTGAAAAATTCTCTCACCATGCCTGCCTGTTAATGTTTTAGCTTTTCTAATTGCCGCTCCCCAACAGGATGGTAAGTGATCTAATAGAGGAGCATGCAGCTGATTGGGATGTCTACCTGCCTGCCAAGGTTTTCAGTCTGTGTTTCAAAGAGCATTCAAAGACTAAGGAAAGGCCCTTTTCAATGCTCTGCTGTAAGGGACTGGAGCCTGTCCAATCCCCCAGAGGACTGAATGTAAGTGGAGGTTTTGAACCTTTTGAGTTTTGATGAGTTTCTATATACTGTAAAGTGACTATTGTGTTCTTGCCTCTCTGTTCCACAGTATTCTTATTCCAAGATCCGAGAGAGTGCTTTCGTGGTTAGATAGAAGTTTATTTGGTGAGTTTAATATATTTTTGTACATACAATACTTTAATATAATATTCTTCATTTTTCTGGGGTCATGGAATTTGTGGAATATCTTGGCATTTTCATGAGGTGTTTTCAAGAAAGAGAAAGTTACTGAATTTGAAAACAATCTCAGAGAAGTTTGAGAATATTAGGGAATTTTACAAACAGGTCACTTAATAGTAACAACTTTTCTCACTTATTATTATTATTTTTCAGGTCAATTGATGTGGAAATAAAACAGAGCTTGGAGTATTTTTTGGCCATGGAAGTGCTTTGACTTTTGATAAGGATTGTCATGGAAACATGCTGAAATTCATCTGGACTTCATGGCCACAGTGGGAACGTGGTAACCCTGATAGTTTGACCAGGATGAGGACTTTGTTGACTGGACAGGCATCTCAGATGAAAGTGCAGATTTCTACAGCGTCCTCCACTCTCCCAAGGACTCAGTGTAATTTTCAACCTGTTCAATTCAAAGTTTATTTTCACTTTTACCCATTTTTTGTTCATCATCTTAGTAGAAGGCCATTTTCAGTCTTGTATCATATTTTTGGATGTAATGTTTTATTATTTTTTGTTAACATTGTACTACAATGAATTGTAATAAAAATGCTAAATGCATTGACAAACTAAATAGAGGTCTTTTACAGTCCAACATGGCCAACAGTTTAGAAAGTTTGAGTTGGCAAATTTAAGGCTGCTGTGCCTGATTGTTTGTTATTGTTTTATCCCTATAAAATGTAAGACGTCAATAAACACGCTTTAAATAAGAATTGCATTGATTACGCATGCAATATGCAAAATGAGACTACAAAAATACTCCTGCATAATCAATGTGCTTTCAAAATGAAGTAATTTGTCAGCAGTACATATTGTCAGCACCATGACTTGTTTTGAACTATTTTAATGCGTTAACACGTTAGATGCGATCATTTGTAAATACTATCTGTTATGCCTGAGTTGCATTTGCAAAGGCAATTTCAAGTTATGCAAAGACAAGCTGGAGCCGCTTTGTTTACAGATTACAGTCTTGTGGTAAAAACTACTACAGTTATTTGAAATCTTTCATACAAAATGCGTCAAACAGAACAACAGCAGAGTTTCAGGAGCTTGTGTCAGGCGACAAGTTTTCTACAATGCATCAAACGATTAAAAAACCCCAACAATTTAAAAATAGTATGACAAGTGTGTCTGCGTATGTGTGTAAGGTTTTAGGTTTTTTTTTTTTTTTTTTTTTAAACCTTTTTCTGTATCACATTTTTTGTAGCAACCGCTGATCAGCCAACCAAGCCACGTCATAAACACCCTAACAGAAAAAACAAACCCTGATCTTACACAGCTCGTGGTACCTGGCTTGATTTGTATGTCTTGGCTGCTGTCAGTTCAGCTGTCCCACTCACTGTGGTGACAGCTGCTATCAGGCTGAGAGGAAGGAAATAAGTCCTGCCACATAAAAGAAGCAGCCAGTGAAAAGAAACACCTGTTTGTTTCACCAGGGAGGAAGACATGAAGGTTTATAGTTGGTCTGATGTAGAGGCTCTGTTCAGTGCTGTTAAAAGGGCTTTGATCCTACAGAACTGTACAAAGGGACGAAGCTCCATGAGAAACCAAAATACATTTTTTGTTGAATGGTGATGGAGTATTGAGCTGCAACTTACAACTGTGTAACCCACTTAGGTCCCCTAATTTGTGAATTTCAGATTCAAACATGGGATTCAGATGTAGGAGTGGGATGATTACTTGAGAAAAGTAGGAAAGAAGAGTGTTTAAAAAGTAGGATTAGACTGGAACATACTGAACCAAATAAATCCTCCTAAATACTCCTGTCATCTTTGTTTGTCCTAAATATGCAAATTCTACAGTTGGTGGCGATAATGCTCCGCCCATGGCTCCACCCGGTTGCAATTCGCCATTAAAAGAAGAAGGAAGTTCAGGTGCGCCACCTGCTGGTTGATCTTGGAGTTGCAGCTGTGGCTGTCTTGGTGCTGCTGTGAGCTCACAGTTGTCGCTGTGCAGTGGAGGTGCTTTTTTTTCTGTGCGAGATCAACCGCAAGAAATGGTGAGTGAGGAAAACAGATACAGCTTAACATGTTGACTAAACCTTACTTTAGTTAGTCATCAAGTCTTTCCCTGAGCGTTAACATGTGTGCTGTCAGTATCTGAACCAAGCTTGTCACAAAAAGCGATCATCCAAAAGCTGATGCCTTTGTTTAGCTAACCCTTGCTATCGTGGGTTAACGTTAGCTCCCCTACGTTGGTTAACGTCAACACACTAGCTCACGCTAGCGAGACATTGCATTATAATGCTCAAGTCGATCGCAAGGTTAGCGGTGAAGGGTCCAGACAAAAGGGTATAGAAATTAACATTGTTTTGGATAAGTGACAGCTCAACCAACAAACTTTGCTTTTGATCAAATGGCTAGCTAGCCGTAAAGAAGCTAACTAGCTAAAGTTGTCAGTTGCTGCTGTAGCTCGGCTAACGTTATAATCTTGATTAAATTACTCGGATGGTGTTAACGATGAAGATATTTTAACATTAGGCAGGTTCCAACAGAATGTGTGTTTTAGTAAATGGTAGCTCGGGGGCATATAATTTCCATTCCCAGTTTGTTGAGGTAGCTACTTCAGCTAACAGTTGATTGAACCTTAGTAGCCACAGCTAAGATAGCTCGTCATGACGCTAGCTAGCAGCTGCCGCACCGTGGGTCTTTAAACGCCTTCGTGTGGCGTTATGGTGTAGAGCTGGGTTTTTAAATAAACCTTACCCGACTTATCAACTAGTTGAACACACCAAACCTGTTACTGCCAGCTTCGCCACAACTGCTGTCACACAGCTCAACCTCTAGAGTTATAACCTGGATAGTGCAGGCAGTTGAAGTACATAAACAAGAAACTGTATCTGCATCCAAAATTGATCCAATAACGAGTTTAAGGAGTCTTTACATCTGTCATATTGCTCGTCTGCATTATCATCAGATATTCAGACTGCATCAATGAAATTCATCAAGAACTCAGTGTCAGGGCTTTGCTTGAGCATCCTTTTGTGTGGTGGCTCAGTATACTGTACGAGTTTTGATCAAAACTCATCCACAATATGTTGTACATTACCCCTATGCTTTTGCTTCAATTGATCAATATTTGCAAATGATAAAGCTTCCATCTGCTGATGGCAACAGGCACTTTCTGGAGGTTTTACCATAGAGATGGCCAGTAATGGGTAGATTATGAATTATTTGAATTTACACTTAAATTATCTTTATTCCTTAGTGGAGCTTATGGGTTTGAAATAGACAACAGAGTGTTATAGATGCAGCATATCTTACTTACATATCTTGGTTGTTTTTCTAGCTTTGGAAGAACCTGATTAAAAGACCACAACATGAATGAGTTGTGCCTCCGGGGGTTTACAGCTTCATGTTTGAGAAAAGAGCATCAACAATGAAGTTTTTCTGATGTGAATATTCTTGGGAGTCATCGGTGTCTCATTTCCACTCTTTCCTCTGTCACTTGATCTCATTTCAGGACGTGTTTCTAATGATCCGACGTCACAAGACGACCATCTTCACAGATGCCAAAGAGTCTACCACAGTCTATGAACTGAAGCGCATTGTGGAAGGTATTTTAAAGAGGCCACCTGAAGATCAGAGGCTTTTTAAGGTAAATTACCATCTTTCAGTCCAGAATTTTCTCCGATCAACAAGATTAATCTGGAAAAATAATTGTTAGTTGCAGTCCTAATATCGTTTGAGTTAGTTATCTCTTTAATATATCTGGTTGTATTAGACTTAAGAGTGCAACGTTACAAATCAATGAGCAGGACTGCTGTATATTGGATTCTAATATGATTTTTCATGAATGTGATGAAGTACGTTGATTTGTTAGGTTCACTAAGTTAATGAGAGGCTGATAATGTGCACTGTGTAACGTGAAAAATAAAAATGTAGTGAATGAACAGCTGAGTCTACACTACTTTTTTAAATGTTCTTCCCCAGGATGACGTAATGCTTAACGATGGTCAAACTCTTGGAAATTGTGGTTTCACAAATCAAACAGCCCGACCTCAGGCCCCAGCCACGGTGGGATTAGCTTTCCGTCTGAGTGGTAAGTAGTTCACCCTTTCATTCAGCCCCATATTAGACCATTTTCAGAGTCGTGGCAACATTCATTCACTTGTTTTATTTCAAGCCACTCTTAGCTCAGTCTGAGCTGAGCAGGTTGTTTTGAACGTTAGTAGCTCTGATTTTTCTGCTCTGATTTACTTTGTGTTATGTATATTCTTTCTTTGTCTTTTCACTTTCTCTCTCTGTCGTTCTCTCAGATGATTCATTTGAGCAGCTGAGGATCGAGTCTTTCTCCACTCCCCCAGAGCTCCCTGACGTCATGAAGCCCCAGGACTCGGGCAGCACAGCCAACGAGCAGGCTGTACAGTGAGGGAGTGGGCGGGTAAACAAGAGGGACGCACAGGGGGTCGGAGGGAGGGGTTGAATTTTGGGAAGTAATGTCTCAGCGGGTGAGTTTTACTTGCCGACAACAGATCTTCAGCTGGGCATAAACAATTACAAACATGGATTCCCCTTGTTGTAAATTTGAAGGGAGGTGCTTCAAAGTGGTTCATTTGTCCTGAAATCGGTGAACGCATGCTAGATAAATTGATAATTTCACACAAGACCCTTCAGAGATACCTGACGGACTTGTCACGACACTGTCAGTCATCCATGGGATTGGTAAAGGCTGAACATAAAGAATTGTACCTCGTATTTAATTCATTCTAGTCTTTATTTGGGGTAAAGTTATTGCTGCCTATTTTGATGGCTTAAAGGTGGGAGTTGATAAGGTGTGACATTTTTAGGCTTTTATGTTTGTGTGTTTCTTTATTAAACTATATTACTAGGATTTAACATTGTTTTGGTCTTTGGCCTGGATATGTGTTACGACAATAGCTAGGAGTTTGTGAATTTCTAAGTTACTATCTGTATTTCAAAGACTTTTGAACAATATGAACCAGAAATAAAATAGATTGACATGTTGGCAGAAGATCTGGCATTAAGGTGAACATTTCTTGGTACTTATCAGTAGTACTTTTCATACTGTAGCTGCTCAAAGAAGTTGTGGGTATCTACAACACAAGTAACGCTGGCGTGGACCTGGTGTTGAAAATGAAATGACTGACAACCATAGCAGCAACTGATAATTAATAGTGATTATTGACTTTTAATTGTTTTTTTTGTTTTTTTACTTTACTTACAAAGGTGAGGACTAACCAACTTTCCTCTCCAATGTTTGTTTGTAGCTCATGACATCTTGGAGATACTGATGAGTTGTAAACATAAACTGTTTCAAGTTAAACAGGTAGTTTGTCATGTAATGAGTTATAACTCTCCATTATCCCAGTACCACTACCCAATTGGGTTTAGTTCATGCTGCAACTTGTGTTGTATTATACACCATTAATACCTTAATACACGTTTTCCTAAAATTAAAGGTGAATTAGAAATGAACTCCTCTGCACATCAAAACGTCAAATTAAAGTATAACACTGGGTCTCATGACCTGGAAAACTACAATTTAAAAACAAAAATCCTCCATTAGTTACAACAGGAAAGTATATTCCGACCTGGGGGTGTTGAATGAAATTGATGACATTACTGCATTTGCAATTTGAGGCTGTTAAATAGTGGGACGTGATCAAAGTTGCACTTGTAACTGATTTAACATTAAAACAACTGTTTTTCACCCCTGTGCACTGTGGTGTTTTTGTATACTTGTGTAGTTTATAGTAAACATTACAACACTATATTGATTTTGTAGATATTATGAATTTTGTGCACTCTGCAGTTGGTGGAATACAATCAATTATTGATTTAGCATTACATTAATAAACAGCAGCTGATATCTCGTATAGTTTTGTGTTAATTTAAGAGTCATACAAGAACATAAGCTAGTACAGAAGGTAATGGCAGACTGATGAGGGGCAATGACTGCCATTTGAGATCTTTTTAAAAATGGATACATACCTGCACAATCACATGGGGTGGCTTGTACTATCACTAGGGTGACCTTTACATTTGTGGTTGTGTTGTGCTAGTATGTATCAGCTTGTATTAGGAGAACTAGAAAAAATAGTCAGCAATATGTGCAAAGAAAGTAACTCAATTAGGACAACAACTAAATATATTAATTAAAGATTATTTTGTTAATTGTTTTCTCACTCAATTAAGAGTTTGGCCAATAAAATGGTAATAAATGCCCATCACAATATCCCAGAACCCAAGTCGACGTTTTCAAATTGCTTATTTTGTCTGACCAACATTTCAAAACCAAACGGTATTAAATTTACAATCATGTAAAACACAGAAGCATCACATCCTCGAATTTGAGAGGCTGAAACCAGAGGGTGTTTGGCATTTTTGCTTGATAAATTATTAATTTTCTGTCGGTCGAATAATTGATTAATCGACGAAATGTTTCAGCTCCAACCTCAATATTTATAAAGTGGAAAACGGATTCTTTAACGTACGTAAAATAAAATGTTACCACTTTGCAAATGTTGACACAAGTTGTGCTTGTTGCTCGTGCGATCTTTCCGACAGCACTTGAAGGCAGCGTACGTTAGCTAGCAGGCTAGCTGAGCATTTTGCTAGCAACGATAATACGCGATTCCAGTCTATGCAGCTACAAATAACTTGATTAACTGCTCAATGTATGGAGAAATTATGCCGTCTGGTATGCGAACATAGACTATCGATCACCAAGACAAATGGACGTCAGTGAGTATGTTTTATCGGCGGGCAGAGCCGTGCTGGACATGGTGGAACGGGACTGGCAGCCGCTGTCTTCGGGCGAGCTGGAGCAGCGGCTGGACCAGTCGGTGGAGGAGATCTTGGAGGCTGACCTGATAGCAAAACTCAAAACTCAGCCTCCTCCTGCTATATACGTACAGTTAATGCAGAGTCAAGATAATGTGCAGCCCCAAGTTTTACAGACGAGAACATCCAGTCCCCCAGTGGAGGACTCACCAGATCCCCGAGGACCGAAGGATCCTGTAGACACTGCTGCAGTCAAGGTATCAGTCAGGTGTCTCTTGTGATCTGGTCTACTAACTGTTACCTGAGACTGTTACCCTTCTTAAAATAAGTTTAAGAAGGGTAAGATATAGACTTATCCGCAGTGCACATAAACACTTATTCACGAGTGTTTTTCTTTGTACTGATATATTCACCTTATTTTGCCAAGTGAAACTGCGCTTGAAATAAGTGAAATAATCTCAAACCCAAGGCAACAATTTTCACTTAACCCATAGCAACGACATTTTAAGAATGACTGTGAAAGGGGGGAGAGTTTAAACACAATGAATACACATACAGGCAGAAAACAAAATCCCTCCCAAGGTTAGACCTGTGGTACCTGCAGTATATACATATACAAATACCTGCACATACATAAACACGTACATACACATTTCATCAACTTACATAAATTCCCTTTTTTGTTCCACTTCAGACCAAATGTTAACATTTTCTGCATTCGGCCAATGTTCGCTAGCTGTTCCTTGTTCTGAATAAATAATCCAACCAATAATAATATTTTTAGATAAATATGATAAATATTTTTTTCTGCTGTCAGACCTGTGAGATACACTCTTTGAGAGTCATCATTTGTCACTATTTTCACCATGGTTATGATCACATTGTGATACGATTACGATCAATTTCACATGAAATACCTGTTGAATCTCCTGACTGACTGATGTTGGCTACTGTAACATCATTGTCCCCCCTCTCATCAGCACATCGCAGACCTGCTTCAAAGCTCCAAATCCAGGGCTCGAATGGCTGGACGGGCTCGCTTATCCCTGTCCCACACTGTCCTGCTGTCCCTCACTCTGCTCTCTGAGCGCGTCAGCTACCGCTCTGTGTCCCGACGCTTCCACTTGGAGAAAGGAAACATCCACAGGATCTTCTTTTCTTTCTGTGAGCACATCAACATGCTGGAAGAGACGCTCATCAGATGGCCAGTCGGTGGGTTGATTTGTTGGATGATCAGTGCAATGTTATCATTGATTTGAGTGTAAAAAAAAAATGCTTGAAAATGCTTATGGTGGGGGTATTTCCTCTATATTCCTCAGGCAGTGAGGCTGTAGAGGCCCTTTTCCCGCTCTCCAGTGCAGTGAAGGAGCAGGAGGAGCAGCATCAAGGTGTCCCTCGGGTCCTGGGAGTGTTGGGACACACCCGCATCCCTATCCGCCTGCCAATAGGTAAACATGATGTGGAGAGCACAGTGCCTGAGGTGAAGAGGATGAAGAAGGAGGCCCATCCCGACTCCTGGCTAAACCTTCAGCTCATATGCGACCATAAGGGCCGGTTCCTACACTGCAGGATCAGTAAAGGATCAGACGTGGACAGAGGCAGCGCTCTGAGAGACAAACTCAAACAGCATCCTGAACTGATGCCCTCTGGCTCCTGCCTGGTGGCCAGAGCCGGCTACCCGCTCACTGCTCAGATTTTAACTCCATACCCAGGAAGTCATGGACCAAGAGAGGAGCTCTTCAACAAGACGCTGGAGGAGCATTTTCACATCCTGGATCAGGCTCTGGCCAACCTGAGAGCCAGATTTCAAAGGCTCAGGTATCTGGATATTGGAAACTATGATCGAGCCAGAGCTGTTGTGCTGACTGCCTGTGTGTTGCACAATGTGTTTTCAGACATGGGGCAAGTGCTTCAAGGAGAAGTTGAGAAAGAGGAAGCCATAACCCGAGAGGGCGAGGTAGATGACGAGGGTGTACACAGACGTGACGCCATCTCAGATTTGTTGTTTAAAAACTTTTGTTCTGGAAGCACATGATGTGATGTTGGAAAACTTCTGCTCATAGATGTAAATGAACAGTTCTGTAATATAAAGGTTTATTTGAACAGAATCTCTACTATCTGGGTCTGTCTGCACACATAACACTCATTAATACTATCAGAAAACAGGGATAGGTTTGCTGTTAAAGCATTTACAGTGTGAATTAACAGTTTTTCACAGTAAAGCTGGGTAATGCATAGTTATTACTGTTGTTTACCATAATGGGGATGACAAATGATGATATTGGAGGAAGAGTTTGCATTTTTCTAGAACAGTTTCTCCTCCTGTTTTACATTTTACACATAGAAAATAAAAATAAACACACAAAATAGACTTATTGACTGTTTTTTTCTGACATGGACATAAGCTTTATTCTGGAATTAGACTTACACTATCGTTAATCAGAAATGTATATGCTAGTGTATTTCCAGTGTTCCTCTTCATCAGAGTGGAAGTACATGTCACAGCCAATAAAACCTGTAAATAGCAGCATACTGGTAAGGAACATAAATAACATCCACTGAAAAGAGTAATGATTTATGTCAAGTGAGATTTCCATCCAGGCTCTTAGAAACTGTGGAGGGCCAAAAGGAACATGTGACGGTTTGACAGAAAAGGACAAATGAAGTAAATCATTGGGCAATGAATAAAGAATATACATCTTTTCTGTATTCAGTTTGATCACTCATATTTATTTTGAGAGTGATGACTGTATGAACATTGCCAGGTTAATCTCCAGACCAAAGAAAAACTATTTTAAACAACTGTCTGTTAATACCGTTATCGGCACTACTTATGTTACTGTCGTTATCTGTAATAATCACACTAATAATGAGTTGTACATAGATATTAATATTGATTATACTGATATTAAAAAAGCAGCAAAAAAATGTAGTGTTTGCAGTTCCCCACTGTGGGGCAGTGAGCGTTCATAATTCTGGCTCTGCCAGGCTCCAGCGTCAAGGTAGACACGATACCTTAACAATATGTCCGGTAAAACTTTGACAATGAAACAGTCAAGAGAGATGGCAGTGTTTCTAATTCTTTGTCCACCGCCAAATGTGTAACCAGAGGTGAACAAAACATTCACAAAGGTAGTATTTATTGCAGGACTGTTTATTGGAACACATTACATGGTGAAGTTGTTCATACTGTCTGATAACATAGTGCATATTATTAATACATTAAGAGTACAAGTGTGTCTATGAATACTGTTAGTGAAACTGCTTAAGAATAATAATTATCAGTATAAATATGTGTATTGTTTTCACTGAAAAATGTGACTTCTCTTGAGCAATGACAATAATCATTGATCATTTCTGTTAGCTTGTTCATGAATACTTCATTTTATCGGTTAATGGGGCCCACATGAAAAATATCATCTTGTACTCTTGCATAGGTTGTTGACATATGATATCAATATAACTGGTGTAGTGATGATAGGAATGCCTGCATTAATCTTATTTGTGAGTAATATTTTTGTTTTTCTTACTCTCCAACATCAGCCAACCATAATTCACTCCTCTCTTATGGTATAAAAATAAGTGATGATTACACCCAAAGGGACATCAGCAGAAAAGGACATGTAATCTGCTTGCAGTACAAACAAGAGTTGCCCAGGGTATGATATGTCAGTCTGTGTCTCGTATATATGTCCCGTTTCCTGAACTGCTGTATTTTCATTCATTCTGAAATTCTCTCTTTCTGCTGTTCAGCGCTACAGAATACAGACTGGCCAAACTATTCTTAAAACTGTAACAGTACAAATGTGCATACTGAAAACACACTCGAAGAGTTTTCCTCGTGCAGTATCATAAAAGTTTTTGGTAAGAGCAAACACCACACGGGGAAGTTCAGATCCACTTCCCGTCTCTTCTAGCCTAATGTCCATCCTTTAACATCTCTGTGCTGTTCTTCTGAGCCAGGCTGGAGATGGCCTGGGCCAGGTTGTTAATGGCCTCTATCTTCCTCTCCTCCAGGGCTTTCTGCTGGGCCCACATGTTCATCTTCCTCTCTTGCAGCTCCATGTACAGCTGTAGGACGTCCTGTGGAGGCCGGGCAGAGCAGGGAGCAGCCGTTGCAGGAGGTGTAGGGAGAATAGGGGTAAACCTCTTGTTGGCTATGGCCTTGCCCACTCTCGTCCCACTGAGCTTGGCCCTCCGCTGGGCTTCGATCTCCTCCCTGCTCTTACCCAGAACCTCGTGCATGGCCTTGAAGAACTCCCAGTGGACGCTGGCCGCCCCAAGCCTCTTGGCCCTCTCAGCATTCTTCCTGTAGGTGGCCAGCATGTTTCTCCACTTGAGGTCACACTCGTAGGCCTTCACGGTGACATCAGTGACCTCTGACTCCCTCAGTTTGGCATTCACTTTCTCCGCCACCATCTCCCAAAGTTTCTTTTTCTTGCATACTGGCTGGTCAAAAGCCTGGTCCATTTCAAGTCGAGTGTTGACAAGGTGCCATGTAGCCTGCAGAGTCCATATAAATTCTACAGAAGAAAACAAAGGTGTATCATGACATTGGTTGATAAATTATGACCTTGCTCTGAACCTCTTGCCTGTTTTTAATGTTTATTAATCTTATGTGACACAGCTTGTCTGATTGAAACACGAAGTCATAAGTTACCAGACGACATACAATTCTCATTAACGTAACTCACATTGTATGAATTACGACCAAAGTCGCTGCGATAGGCAGAAACTGCGCACTCATCAGGCCCTCCGCGCTTCATGCGATGACAGAATGAAACCTGTTTAACTTCAGGCTGCGTGTACTAACCTGCTTTGGTTTTATCGGTGTCCACACTGGACACGACCGTTTCCTTTCCTTCCACTTCACTACTTTGTATAACAATTGTCTCGATTACCTCCATGTTGTTAAAACATTACAATTACAGTCAAAGTTGGCTTTTATTAAATTAGCGGTGTATCTATCGTGGAATTTAACAACCTCTCCGAGGCACCGATGCATTTTCTCGCATCGAGTAAAACGATGATTATAACAACGTCACTTGACAGCTCGGGAAGTGTAGTCCGTCTTGGTTAGTACCAATGGGCTTTTGAGTTTTCTGGTGTACCAACTAAACTACAATCCCTAAACGCTGCGACTTATTTAATGCAAGCTACATTTTTTACTCTCAAGGGGAATGTAGTTTTTTTAAGAGGGAAACTGCACTAGAGGAAGTGAAGGCCAGCGAAATTTGAACTACAAGTCCCAGCATATATCTTACCGACCCACCTCTTCAGTCCCTGCTCCCTCCCTCAACCGCCCCTGTTTTGTTGTTTGGCTAAAGATGGCGTTAGCGGCTAACACAGACGATTGGATTTTGTTTCACAAAAATTATTCGGCCAGTGGTAACAAAACATTGATCAAGTAGAGCTTTAATTCGTCATTTGATGTGCAAAAATGTGTTACACTGAGCAAATAAACGTCCATTACGTAGAATAACGTTTGTTCGGCCTTCTCACGATGTAGGCCTGTTTTTAGGGAGTGGACCGAAGCTGTTGGAACTCCATTTCCCGTCAGCGAGTTCGGCGTCAGGTGGTACAACTTTCCTTTTTCACGGTATCTGTAGTTTTCTGACCACACCACAATGTTATTTTTGCGGAAACTTTGAAAAAATATGAATTGACTCATTACGAACACACATTCACCAGTTGAGCAAACAAGCTAACAATTTAAAGCGAAAGGACATGTTATTTAATTTCTTAGTATTTCACTGGAAGCGCCCAGTGATACTCCACGGTGTGTTTAATATCTGTCTAAACTGAGAGGAGGAAAATTAAGATAATTGAACCTGTAGCCTGCCAGGCAGAGGGACCATGGCTGCATCACCTGTTCAAAGTGACTGGAAACAATCTCGAGCACCCTCCAGAGAAGGGCACCCATCATCACCAGAGTCGTCTTTGACCTGGTGCTTGGCACACCTCTCCAAACCTGGATCAGGAGCTGAACATCACGGGCATGGCAAGGCTGACTCAGGCGGTGGCAGAGAAATGGACAAGAGGTCCAGAGTCTCTCAGTGGCGAGCTCTGGTAGCTATCCGGACGCAGCACATCAAGGGTGACAAGGCTGGCATTGCCAGATTCAGAACTCAAGGTGGTCTCCAGCCCCTGCTGGGCCTGCTCAAACACCCACAATGCTCCAGGAAAACCCTGGACCTGGCTCTGAGCATCCTGGCAAACTGCTGCACTGAGCTGGAGACACGTATAGAGGTGAGATAAAAGGAATAATAGAGAATGTATTGAACGCTCGTATTTATTTAACCACCCATTAAAATTTAAAATGTCTTCTGCTATAGGTTCGTAAGCTTGATGGAATAAATATTGTAGGTAAGTGGTATTTTACAGTCTTATGAGGAATTTGATCTTAGAATGATGACCTTTATAAACTATTTCACAATTAATGGCATGTAATCTTGAAACAAATTCTTGACTGTCTCAGTGGAGATCCTGAAGAGAAATATGGCCCTGGACACGGTCCAGAACAGAGCAGCCCGGGCTTTGGGAAACTTGGCCATGGATCCAGAGAGCTCTGCACTCATCCACTCTTCTGGTAAGTCTGAAATGTCAGTGTGTCTCACTGCATAATTTATAGCTGGCACTATTCAGCCTTCAAAATCAGATGAAGTTGAGCTTGAATGCTACTTGAGGGGAAATTATAATAATAATTATTTTAATATCGATTACCCGTTGGTTTGAAAGAGTAATCACGTATGGAGTAATTCTCACAGTTTTCTGGTGTTTTATGGACCAAATTTTTCATTGAGAAAATAATCGTCAGATTAATCGATAATGAAAATAATCATTTCTTGCAGCCCTACATCCAGCTGTTCATTGTTACCATTCCTTATCGGTGGATAGAAGGAACATATGTACAGAAACATGTCAAGAGGTCCAATTGTGTTGTTATCTCTTCATAAGATTTAAGTCCAGAGGTCACATGTGCCTAAAATTTTAAATGTCTATTCACATTTCCAGAGCCAGAGAAACATAGTTATGAAAATGCTTGCAGAAACTGTTAATATGGTCTGTGAAATGTTTTTGTGGAGATATATTATTTGTTCTAAGATTAAAAACCATACTCCCCACACACACACACAGGTGGTGTTCCTCTTCTCCTCCTTTGTGTGTCTCTTCCTTCTAGCCAGTCCTCCCCACTGCTGCTCCACTCAAAGACCCCTGTCCTAAACTGGAGTGTGCTCAGTCGGCTGCTCGGGCTCTCCTCTACCTCTCAGATACGCCCTCTAACCGCCTGTCACTGCTCACCCAAGGGACCATATCTGCTCTTGCACCTCTAATTGCTCCAGAATATCCCCAGGCGCTGAGGCGGGCGGCGCTCAGGACCCTCCACGAGCTGACCCGGGGCTGTGGTGTTGAATGTGCCAGGGAGGTGTCCCGTTCCGGAGTCCTCGCTCAGCTCAGTGTCATGGCGTCGGGTGAGTCAGGTAAACCTTTTGAGGAGCTGGCACTGAAAACCCTGGCCAACATGTGCTCCCAAGGCTGCCTGCGCCCTCTCGTGGGATCACTGGGGGTCATTCAGAAGTTTGCTGAGGAGGTCAAGAGGGACCCACTGAGGTCTGGAGTCTTCCTCAAGGCGCTGTGCTTGTGCTGCAAGGAGGCGGTCAACCGGGCTAAGGTGAAGGAGAGTTGTGGACTGGAGGTGCTCATTGGCTTTTTGGCTGCCCATCAGAGTCATCCCCTTTCCCGACTAGCCATCCTGGCCTGTGTAGACTTTGTTTTTGATGAATCTGCTATGGAGCAATTGCAAGAGCTAGGGCTGGTCCCTCTGCTTGTTGCACGACTAGTTGAGCTCACCAGAGGCGAGGAACCATCTGCTGAGAAGATGGATGTAAGCCTCTCCTCCAGCATGTCTCCTGAGCTCCTGCCCTCTTCATGTTTTGACTCCTTTGACTTTCCTCCTCCTGAGGGCTACAAGAAGGAGGAATCTGGTAGGGAGCAAGGTCTATGTTCATCAAGCTTTTTGAGTCTCAGGTATGGAAAATGAAGCACAGGTTTATCTATTTTCCCTGTGAATTATTTTATTCTACTATTTTCTGTTTATCTACATGCTTATTGCTCTTTCTTCAGGTCCTGGTTGTTGTCTGAGGGACTGATCTCTTCAGAGGGGGACCTGCTGGATTCCTCTGGTGTTGAAGGGGAATGGGGGGGTCTTCAGATCCCACCGTCTTCATCCCCTCAAACCTCCTCCCCAAACCCTGATTCCCTTTCCTCTCTTAAAAACTCTTCTCCACCCAATCCTACTGCCTCTTCCACTTCTTCTAAAAAAGCAGCTCAGCCTTCCCCTGTGTCCTCTTCGGCCCAGCCCCAACCGTCATCCTCATGGAAAAACACTGATCCACCTCCCTCTAGTCCTCAACCTTCCGGTGCGCTCACACCCCAAACCCAGCCCAGTTCCTCCACTATCTCCTCTCCCACTAAAACAACCCAAACACCAGTCTCTCCATCAAAGTTCTCATCCCCTCACAGAAGGAGGCAGCGTGCTCATTCAGCAGCTTGTTTGACTAAAGTCACTCTTGATACCCCTCCCTCTGTGCCCCGCCCGATGGCTTACCACCACCCCTACCACCCTGAACCCTGGACTCCCGAGTCACCCATCCTACTGCTGCTGTCACGCTTCTCCCACGCCACCGACCCAAGTGCTGCTCTGGTTAGCTCAGGCGTCATGTCTGGCTTGCTCTACTACCTCACCCAGCACCAGGACCCCAGCAGCAGGTGCCTCCGTATGCTTTGCCGGCTGAGCTGCAACCCAAACTGTTTGCAGGCGCTGGTCCGAACTGGCTCGGTCGCACTGATTCGACACCATCTCTGCCAGAGAGGGGGAGGATTTGAGGGAAAGGGGAGACAGACGGACCGAGTGAAAGCCAAAGTTAAACAACTTGGTAAGACCTTTGCGACATCAGTAATAAAATTGCTGTGATAACACAATCTACAGTTGCTCATTGCCTTATAAAAGTTATAGATAATTCATTCATTCATTTTAATTAATGTTGTATTGTTAGTAGTATTATTGGTTAAATCAATACATTTAATTCCTCTGAGTTGAGGTATCCAGGTCCTGATACTCAACTCAGCCTATCTGACATTAACATCAACCGATCTGATACCAGTGCTCCCGTTTTCCCAAATTTAAAATTTGTATATCTGACTGTGTGGAACAGATTCAGCGGCCCGCCGTGACTGAGTGAATGTAACTGACAGTGAAAACACTGAATTTCATAATGACATTAACAAATAAATCTTAAATATTTCATGTGGATCAGTCACATCTGGCTGATGCTCGATACTCTTAATAAGGTCATTATCAGGGCTGATACGGATTGGGTGCATTGGAACTTCTGACATAAATAATACTCATGCAATCATTATTTTATTTCATACAAGAGCAGTTTATAATGCACTGTGCACTGACTGTCTCTGTAGGTCTTGCTCTTCTTAATAATCTGCGTGTCCAGTGTGAGTCTGGATATGGCTCTGGGGTTCTTGCCCATGTGATGCTGTCAGGCTCTGAGTCTGACAAGATGAACTGTGCACTGTCTCTGCCATTAATCAGCAGGTGAGTAGTAGATCTATATGAATATGAGCTCAGTAATCATCAGAATCTTACATGTAATAACTTTAATGCCATAAAATGCACTTTTCTGTCATCAGTTTAGTGTTAGTGATCTTAAAAATTGTATTTGTTGGTGTGCTATTCTGGAGAGAAAGTGGGCATTCTCATGGTGGGATTTGTTGGGTCTCTGTGAATAATATAAAGAGTACGGTCTAGACCTGCTCTATAGGAAAAGAGCAATGAGATAACTTCTGTTATGAATTGGCACTATATAAATAAAATTGATTTGAATTCTGATAAAAAAACTACTTTACAACACTGATTATTGATAAAAACATTATTTCCAGAATTTTTTACATGCAGTTTAGTGAATGGTTTTGCATTTACCATGCACTCATTTAATGGTTTTGTATTTACTTACGGTATTACAAAGATGATCCAGAATAATGACCATATATGAGCTTTACAAACCCTCTTTTTCTCCAACAGCAACAAGTCCCTGTTGAAGAAACTTCTTCTGGACAGCGGTGGGCTGCTCTTGGCTCTGCAGCCCCTTGGTTGCGATGACGATGAAGTGGATGAAGACCACCCCACTGAATGTGGGCGATGGCTTTCTGATTGGTTAAATTCACCGCATTCAGGCCTGACTTCTCAGCTCCACTCGCTGTACTTCTCTCTCCTGATTGGATGCCTGTCTACCCTGATGGGTGGCATAAAAATGGAGCTTGACAAAAAACATCTAAATCCAGTTGCAACACAGTCAGTCAGTAAAATTGACAGAGTTTCACCCCCTCCCTCGAAAAAGCCTCGCTTGGCTGACATCTGTCCTTATGCAGTCTCGAAGTTTGACCTCCTCTTGCTGCTGGATGACGGGACTCAGGTCCCCGCCAACAGGGAGGCTGTGGCCAGGGTTGAGGGGACAGACGGAGTCGGCTCTGAATACTTTTGGACTCTGTTGAGAGGCGGATTTGGAGAAGCTCAGGGTAATGCGGAGGAAGCCATCCGCATTAAAGATGTCAGCACAGGTATGCTGCTACCAGTGCTGCATTACCTGCATGGATGTCGCCTCACCAAGGACACAGAAACAACAAGGGAAAGTGATGTAGGAGAGAGGAGAGGACAGTGTCAGATCCTGGACACATTGGTCCTTGAAGGACTGGGGATCTGCCAAAAAGAGACAGAGGATCACTCAACAGAAGACTTTGCTTTCCAGAAGACCGCTTTAGGTGAGATGATGATTGGAGCGTGCAGATTTTTGGTGACTGAGCTGCAGAAAGAGTTGGAGGATCTCTGCGTGTCTCTTCTCCTGTCCTGCTCCACCAAGGCTGCTAGTCGAGCTGCATCAGCTCCCACAGAGGACAACGCTGAAAAGGCTGCATCTCAAACGGACCAAGAAGGCCTCGAGTCTGCTGAGGAGAAACTGGCTAATCGAACATCTGAGTTAGAGTTGACTGGTTTTGAAATCCAAACAGAAAATTTACCAGGACAGACGAAGAAACCAAACGGTTCCTTACACCAGACAGACAGTAATAAAACCTTTTTCGCTGCAACTGTTCGAAAGGACAGCAGAGGACTTAATACAACTTCTGATCATAAGACCATCCAAAGTTTCACTCCAGTTTCCAAATCAAGCTGTGCGTCAGTGGTGGACAAATCACTTAATCCAGAAGAGTTCAGGTTAAGACCAAAGAACTTGATGAAAAGTTCAGCACAGCTTCTGAAATCAGCTGCTCAGGACTCCCTTTCTTCCTCAGAAGCCAGTGCAGGAGGTGGGGCCTTGGCTGCTCTCCTCCCCCAGGTATACTGGTTTTCCCAGCGATACAGCTACCCAGCACTGGGTCGGGCCTGCCTGTCTTTGCTGCTGGGCTGCCAGGACTGTCCTCGGCCCTTCTTGTCCTCCTCCCTTGCTGGGGATTGCCTTCGCAGACTTGCCAGAGAGTCTGACTGTACAGAGACTCTGAAACAGGATCTACTACGTTTGGCCACAGTAGCTCTCAGCTGAGCAAGCAGGGTAATATTGAGTGGAGTGATTGGTGGCATGAATTCAGAAGGCACAGATTAAGTGAGAGTCAACTATGGGCTTGTTATAAGCTTCTAGAAACGTTGCCATTGTATTATCATTGTATTACTTTTATCGAAAGTCTGGAAAGTACAAGTGCAGGTTTCAACAACAGCACGATTACCTGAAAAACATGCTGTATGAATTTCTTCAGCACTGACAGAACTGACTGTTGATTTATTTTCATAAACTGGAAGCATACATTTCTATTTAGTTTTGATGTAATCTGATATAAACTGTAGCCCGTCCCAGCATGACATAATTGTATTATAATTTATTGTTGGATTAACTTCGAATGACATTTGTATTGTGAATTTTGTTTAGTTTAGTTTTTTTTTTTTTTTTGGAAAAGCTCTTCGCAAATGTCCACAATGCATTTGATAAAATGTCATTTAGCTGGAAGTACTGGAATTATCAAGGTTGGTTTAGGAACCAGTTGTTTATTTTGTACATAGAGATAATAGATTGGTAGATATACAGTGTATAGATTCCAACTGTCCCATATTAATTTATGCCACTGAATATATTGTTGGAACTTACTTTGCTTTCAGTTTCTTGTTGTTGGAGTGTGGGTTTACAGTATGGCCACAGTAATTTGACCGTGTGGCTTTAGTCAGTCGGTTATATTATTTCAGTTCTACAACAGAGGGTGAAACAGCTATTGGTTGGATTGCCAATAAATTTGGTAGGTATTCGTGGTCTCCAGAGGATGAATCATAATGACTTTGGTGATCCCCTGACTTTTCATTTAGTGCCACCTACAAGTCGAGTTTTCCAGTTTAGATTATTTTTTTGGCCTTTTGCCTTTATTTGATAAGAACAGCTGAAGAGAGACAGGAAATGTGGGAGAGGGAGGGGGGATGACATGCAGCAAAGGACCACGGGCTGGATTCAAACCTGGCCGCTGCGGTAAGGTACTTGGGGCGTGCGCTCTACCAGGTGAGCTACCAGGGTGCCCTGTAAATGTTAGCATTTTAAAGGATAAGGCTGGGGCTGGCAATGTTCTGTATGTTTCTTATTGTCAACTAATTGCATGAAAGACCAAAGGCAACAGTGTGTTAGTCCGTCTCTCAATACAGTACTCTTGTTTATGGCTGTCAGTCCCAAGCCCACTGATTGCTATTGAAGACAACAATCTTTAAAAATAGATCGTGAATATATAATTCAATTTTTCAAAAAGAGCCAAACATCACAGCTGATCACTGTAGATTTTAGCAACCATCACTCAAACAGGACAAAACAGTGCATTTGTTGAGGACTATATTCAGCGGCTGATTAATACACATTTGGTGCTCTAGTGAGTATTTGGGGCAGCAGGACGGTGTATGTGGGACTGAGTCAAAATAAACTACAGTGTGTGTAATGGTAATGCAGGAACATGTCACCCAGTGCAACAATGTGGCTCATTTCTGTGTTTTTGGACACAGTGGAGCTCTATTACACAGGGGAATAAGACATACAGTATTAGGCTTTGGCTTCACAGACGATACCTATTAGTAGGATCAATTCATTGTTGGTTTTGGTCTTTTCATGGGATTTTTTTGACATTTACAAACACATAGACTATTGCCAGCCTTCTTTTAATTTTTTAAAGCCTGTATGTGCAGTATTTGAACAATTCCGACTTTGACGACCCCTAGTGGTTATATATAAAAAGACACTAGACACTGATACTAGAACAAGATCTAGATAATGAAATGTAAAAACACTTGTCTCAAAAACACATTTTGATACAAGTCTTGAGGGTTGATTAAATTGAGCACTACTCTGAATTAAACAAAAGAAATGCACTCATTGTAATACACAAAGTGGTTTTATTCCTGTCTGGGTGCACCGCTTTGTGGCGGTGCGGCTTGCCCACTCGGCCAGTATAATTAAGCCAAGCACACTGCTGACTGGAAACACAGCTGAGAAATATGACTGATGCTCTCAGTGATGGGAGCTCTCGAAACCCTCAGGCAGAGGATTGGTGTGAGGGTTGTGGAACAGAGAGTGGTTTCCATCACCCCAGGGAAATTTCTGGAAGGAAACATATAAACACACGAGTGAAGGCAACAACATGGGGATTAACCATTGGTATTCATCCCATGCCATGGTGTTATGTAAACCCTGCTGAGAGTTGAGAGAGTATATGGGTGCAGGCAGTTTGAGACTCACCTTGGTGCGGATACGCAGATGAGGATATGGCACAAATTCTGGCTGCGAGTGCGAGTGCGCCTGCATCTTCATGTAGGCGTTGGCCATGCAGACACCAACACCAGGGATGGCCAACACAATGGTCAGTATCTTCCAGGTCCTCGCTGTGGAAAACACAACCAGTGAAAGGACATGACTGAAGCACTAAATAGAGCATGTGATGGCAGTGCATGCTGCTGTAACACTTATCACAAATACTAGAACAAGGTCTAGATAATGAGATGTAAAAACACATTTTTAGATACAAGTCTTGAGGGTTGATTAAATTGAGCACTACTCTGAATAAAACAAAAGAAATGCACACATTGTAATACACAAAGTGGTTTTATTCCTGTCTGGGTGCACTTTCCCCTCGGGGATCAAAAAAGTATTTCTGATTCTGATGGGGACAATGAAAAAATAAATAATAGCAGCTGTCTCTCTACAGAGTCCATATCAATAATACGATATAATTCCTGATGATTTGCCAAAGAGCAGTAATGTGCAGGACATCTGCCAGCTCTGCAGACATTTCAGTTAATGTTCAACAAAAGGCTCCAACTATATGTGACCCAGAGGTGCAGTTGCATGCAGAAGCTCTGAATCTGGAGGCTTCGATGCATTTTGGTTGTAGTTGGTTGAGAGGGACAGTAAAGACACACTGACCTCCACCCTCATGGCTTGAATGTGACGCAGCAGCCAACACCCGACGAGCGGCCAAGGCAGCTGGAGATAGAGACATCTATAAAAGTGGAGAGGGAGAAACATTTTGCAGTATATTTTGCACCAGAAAAAAAAGTTTAAGAAATGAATGATCCAAGTTTTTTCTTCTATTTATTGTAATGTCAAAGGAGCAAAACAAACAACAGACCAATGTTGAAATAATGACAAGTCAACTAAAGAGAACCTCTACACAGCCATTTAAACATCATATATTTCTCATATATAAAGTAATTTGTAGAAGAAATGTCATATAACCCTCTACAAACAAGCACTATCCATAAAACAGCAGGCAGTTGAGGCTGGGCCTACTAGTGTTGCTGTGAATCAAGAGTTGTGGTAACCCTACTGTAATTAAAATATAAGAAAATTTGGTGGAAACTTACTATTCTTCAAGCAGGCAATATTTATTATCCTCTTATTTTTCTGGTGAACCCGGTGCTCACTTAATTTTCTCCTTCTTCCTGCTTGTTTGTCCTTCAGTCTGTCCTGATCTGAACTTAGTATGTCAGACTCCTCCCCATTTCAATCTGTCCCTGCGCCAAGAAACTTAGTTTATATTTGGGCAAGTGCAAAGGCGGGCTGATATGTGACGAAGAGGGTGGGGGAGGAGGTGTGTTGGTGCTGCAGAGGACATTCATTCTACATTACAAAGGCTGAAATAAGGGCTGATTCTTCCTCATTAATGGCCCACATTAATGAAGGCCTTTCAGGTTTTTGACATAATCAGCATGTTAACTTTCATTTTTGGTTTCAGTTGGAGAGCAGTACTGAAAGCCAGTCGTTCACTGAAAGCACCTGTGGCTCAGTTGTGGGTCACAGGTGCAGAATAATTTCCAGTTTATTCACATTTTTTTAATTTATTAATCACATATTATTGTAAGTCCTTTTTGGTCTGTGTTACCTCGAGATTAGATGAACACTGATATCCTGAAGGGAAATATTTAAGCCATTGAGGCCCAGGTAAATCCTGTGGGTATATGCAACTCGTGCAAAAATGTTTACTTAAATAAAAGTTATATTTTTAATTGTAAATAGTGTAGAGGCCTCTTTGGCTGCTATATGTAACAACACCTAACCGTTTCCATACATATAATAACATCATACCAAGGTATCTTGTTGTAGTTAGAAATAGTTTGTTGGTATATGTTGTTTTAACAGGAAAAGTATCTTGTTAGTTGGTCACAGAAGAAGAAAATGTGTCATTATAACATTATAATATATATATATATATATATATATATATATATATATGTAATAAGTATTAGAAACTTAATGAGAAATTGAGCAGATCTATTTCTTTTCTTAAAGAGGCCTGTGCCATTACACTGCTGCCCCGAGCCATGATGACTTTGAATTATATGAACATTTTTGGTAAACCTAGAGGTGAATAAACAACACAAATCTTAAATAAAATTGTATATAAACCAAGTGTTTTAGTTACATGGGATTTCATTTGCTAGTTCAGTGGGGACAGGAAAAGCTTGAAAGCATGTGTATAAGACATGAAATCATACAAGCTGAACAGGCTTGGGGTACTGTATGGGCTAAGTCCCATAATGATTGATAAGTGAAGTCTAATTCCAGTCTTTTAATTACTTCACATTTAGTTTGGTCCATCCAGCCTTTGCTTCAGTGTTGACTAGATTTGTTTGGTAATCCAGAATCCAGAATTGTGACCTTTGAAAAAAAAAACATGTAAAAGAGACTGTATTCATAGTTAAAAAATCAAAAATGCTGTCATTTTCTTTACCCTTAAGATAGACTGTCCACAAAGTGGGGTAGTGTTGCTGTGAGTACACTGTCCTTAAACACTCCATCAAGACTCCTGTCCTTTGGTCATTTGTGTTATACAGGCTCACTTCAGCAGTGGGGTTCCTTCCTCTTGGTTATAGTTCACTAGTTTGGACTGCTGAAGTGACTGTTTAATCTTTAAAATAAAAGTTGTCATACATTTGGATTTTGGCTGATTAACTTCATTTATGTTTTAAATTTGAAAGAGCAAAGTCCATTTCACAACTTTGAAAAGTCAAAAAATTTAATGAGATACAAAATGCAGCCTTTATGGTTTGGAAAAAGTTTTATTTAAATTTAAATTATTTTTGTACTGTATTCTCCCCTCAGTTGAATGTTAATTCTTGATTTGCACACTAGTAGTAATGCCTTTGTCGTCTCTGTCTGGGCAGCTTCAGGCTGCAGTGCAAACAGCAGCCAGAGCCAGCAGTGATGTCAGCCAGTCATGCAAGCAGCCAGTCTGAATGTCTAGCACTTGTGTTATTGTGGGCAGAAGTTAAACACCATCTCAGTTTGAAGACTCCGTGCACAGACATGTGCTGGCAGATAGACACATGGAGGTCTGCATGTCCTGCAGGTGTGCTGCTGGAGCTGGAGAGGCCAAAGATCCAGTCCCTCCAACCTGCAGACATGTTATTAAGATCATGGCTTCATTGCCAGCTTTTACAGGCATAGCCTATATAAGGCGGAACCTAACTTTAACATGTATCTGTGAGAAATAATTCAATTAGAAATGACAAATGAGATGTATGGAATATAGAAGTTTCCAAACCCAATTAAGTCTATGTAATATTTCTATTGTTTTAAAGCCTGGTGTGTTGTGGAGGCAGCATTAAGAAGAGGGACGCTGGAGGCTGGGGGTCTGGACAGGCTGGTGAGGAGAGATGGCTCTGTGGTTGGCACGGAACTGGATTCCCTTATGTCAGTGGCAGAGAGAAGGACCCTAAATAAACTGTTGTCCATCATGGACAATGCCCGCCACCCTCTGCACAGCACATTCGTTAGGCAGAGGGGTATATTCAGTGGCAGACTGCTGTCTCAGTCCTGCTCAACAGAGACTGAGGAAGTATTTTGTCTCCCAGGCCATACGGCCATACAACTCCTCCCAGCGGTGACGGGGAGAAATTGAATACTCACCTGCATTCTGTCATTAGGCTGCTGGACTGACAGTTACTGGCTATGTCAGTCTTATGCACAATTTGCATTTGTATTTGTTTATATATTTATCTTCAATTTGTATTTTATATTATCCACAGTAATCATTATTCTTGCACTGTTTTTTTACTTTTTAATCACCTTACATTTGCACTACCTCTGTTAGCATATAGTGACAGCTCCCCGTAGTAGTTCACTTCACTTCCTTCTCCAGGCATCTTTAAAAACCTCCTCAAAGCTCACCTACTCTCTAAGGCCTATGGTCTTTAACATTATCTCCCCCTTTTTGTGTAAAGCGTCCTTGGGTCCCTTGAAAGGCGCTATATAAATCAAAGTTATTAATATTATTATATTCTTGGTATTGATGTTTTGTATGTGTCGTATAAGCTACTGGATGCCTACATTTCCCTCGGGATCAATAAAGTATCTATCTATCTATGCAAGCGGGTGGCAATGTTGGTCTGTCAGTCGGTCCAGCACTTTGATGCAGACTGAAATATCTCAACAGCTACTGGACAGATTGAGATACAATTTTGTACATTCATGGTCCCCAGAGGCTGAATCCTAATGACTTTGTTGATCGCTTGACTTTTCCTCTAGGACCACCACAAGGTTGACATTTTTGTTTTTAAGTGAAATGTCTTGATTAATTCATTATTATTACACTACATTTATTTGGCACATTTCAAACAAATAACTACAAGCATGTTCAGTGCTACAGTACAAGTGCTTAGAGATTTATTTAAAAGAAATGAGACACAAGTAAGTGATAGTAAGGATTGTTGAGATGTAGTCTGAAAAGGTCGATTGGATGGTTTGCTGTAAAATCTGGTACACACATTAATGCTCCCCAGATCATGAATCGTAATGACTTAACTTAGCTTAACTTTTCCTTGAGCGCCATCATCAGGTCAAAATGTTTATTTGTTTAACACTGTGGATTATTACCAAATTACTGCAAAACAAATGACAATCATGTCAGCCTTAGCTACACTTGATAATGTTAATCAAATGTTAGTTTACACCTGCGAAACATCAGCATGTTAGCATTATCATTGTTACCATGTTAGCATGTTGACGTTAGCAGGAGAGTGTCTCTCCATTACTGAACACAGCAGCGTTTTTGTTGCCAGGATGATGGACAGTCACATACAGGAAGAACAGATTCAAAAGGTTTTCTACCCGAACCTGATGAAGTACACCATTTCCACCTGTGGGTGTGGAGTTTGTACACACACAGCAGCCGGAGGAAACACCACAGACTCAACACAGCAAAGTGCACAGGACAGACAGACAAACACTGAATGATGTGTAAATTAAAAAAAAACTATGATCTCCAACATCATAAAGCAAACACAAATTTAGATTCTATATTTTCCAAAAGTATTACACAATTATTATTTCTGACTGTATTACCAGTTTGACACCACTTAAACAAATTATTAATATAAAGCGTGTGGGGTTTACGTCATGAAGTATGGTAAAGTGTGTTTTGCAAATAAAAAAGATGTGTAAACTGAGCTCAGGTGGGTTGACTCTCCACAACATCCCTTAACACCCACACACCCCTGTCTGTGTGTCCTTCATGCCAAGAGAAAGACAACTGCGGATTGTGTGCAATGCAGTAAGTCCGTGTGATGTTGGACAGAGGTGAAAGCAGCCTGTCCCGTCTTTCCCTTGTAAATCTGTGTGTCTCTCTCTTTTCTGGGCACTTAGCTACCATATTTCTGCCGTCACCTCAGAGCAGCTCAAATCTCAGCTCTTTATTGAAGTAATACTGTTTTGGACCTTTTTTGATCTTCATGCAGATAATTTCAGGATGTTTTATGTAGTTTTGAAAAAGCAAACCAGGCTGAAAAACATAAAAATATTCTAATGCTGAACTTTGCCTTGCAGTTTCATTTCCACGACTGAACTGATTTTAAACTATGGCTTTAAATTACTACACGGATGCTGCTATCTAATTCTTATTACTGCAAAGTAGGATTGTACAATAAATATATAATGGAAAGTATCTTGAGAATGTGCTGGTATGAAATGTGTATAACAGTAGAATGATGTCTCTAATTGTGAGTGAGTGAGACTGGGACTGGCCTGTAGGGTAACTGGGTGCAAACACTTGAACAAACCATGATGAGGAGTCAGAATCCACCATCAATATTGTCCCAGTCGGACTGAGACAGCAGGGGATTTGGAGCGATGCGAGGGCCAGCATTACTCTACAGTGGAAACTTCCATACACTGTGCATCACATCAGCAGGTCCCGTGCAGACAGGGGGTGGAAAAAAGAGTTCAGTGTCTTTTGTCTGCAGTGTGGATGTTTACTTACAGTCTGACACAGCAAGTAAGCTGGACACTTTGCTCAAGTACCGCTGACAAGTTTTATACAACTAGGTCAGAGTATTTATTTATTTATTTTTTCAATTCAACATGCCAGTGGAAATGCACAGTACCACTGACTGGCTGCTAGTGGCTGTGCATTAATAGTTAGTGGAAGCCAGTTTAAAGTTTAAAATGTTTATATTAACAACGGGTCACATGACTGGACTCTGCGGTTCCTCACAGCGCCACAGAGTTTTATAGCATCTTTCAGCTCATTGTTTTGGTTTTACGGTGTTGTGTCGAAGTCTGTTCCACATCAGATAGTGTTCCCCTCCCATTAGTATAGTGTTTCCAGTAGTGCCCCCTGTGGTTAGGGTTAGGGAAAAGGTGGGGGTCAGGTTAAGGTAGGGGAAACACATTGACGGGGGAACAGGGACAGTTCACTCTCACTATTCTTATAGCGTAGTTTTCTGAAGCCGCAGGCCTGGTATCAGCGAAAGGCTCTATAAACCCACTGCACACTACCGCCCCGCACCTAACAACAGACAGACACAGTTAACGTTACATACTGGAGCATTTGGCAGCTAAAGAACCAGATATTTCACTCAGGAGTTGGTAGAGTTGGCATTCTGGATATGTAAACTGTTTGCAAACAAGTTTGCCATATCAACTTAAAACATTATAACATGTCGATGCCGTTTAAGTCACATGCTTCATGTACATCATGATTGATTCGCTAAGTCTGTTTCCATTGCATTTTGTCACATTTTGCTTTTAACAATACACCAACTTTTCCACCTCAGTCAAGCATAAAAACTTATTTTGCGATATTTTGATTACAGATAATTTATTTATTAGTTATTTTCTTTTCATGGGTTTTGTTGATATAATTTTTAAGAAGGTAATACAGACCAGCTTTATCCTTAAATAGACCTAACAGTTGCCTCTCTGTCTGACCTCTGGGAAAAGATACTGTATCATAAAAATGATTTGATGAGTTTGGTAGGCCAGCTGGTTTGCTGTACTCTCTCAGTCCTCTTTCAAACTCTTCCAGCTGACTTCAGTCTTAAAGGGACAGTTCACCCCCAAATTAAAAATATATATTTTTTCTTTCACCTGTAGTGCTATTTATCCATCTAGATTGTTTTGGTGTGAGCAGCAGTTTTGGAGTTTTTGGTAACTCAAGATAATCCACAGATTTGTTGTGAGCAGTTTCATGTAGGAACTATTTTCTTTCTACCGATAGTTCCTACATGAAACAACAAACAACAAATCTGTGGATTATCTTGAGTAACTCATGATTTCTGGAAACAGACATTGCTCTTAAGTTATTCAAATGCATTTTTTTGGCACTTTGAGCACCACAAGCCGAGTTCCATATAGACCCATTTTATTAGAAAAATGCAGACATCTCTACGGCTGATATCTCCAAAACTCTGCAACTCACACCAAAACAATCTAGATGGATAAATAGCACTACAGGTAAGAGGAAAAATATCTATTTTTAATTTTGGCTGGGAGGCTGATTTATTGTAATTTTTCACATCAGCTCTGAGCTAAACTGCCCAGTCAGATGCAGGTTCAGGCGAAACACCTGCATGAAGAGTGTGCCAGCACCATCACTCTGTAGGTCTTTGTGTTCTTCCCCTAATGTGTACACGCTACATGGAGCTGAACATTAATATTAAGCCCCCTGGAGGTGGGCCACAGTGTCTTACAAGCTGGAAGAAGAAGATCATAAAACCACTAATAAACACCACTGTTCCAGTCCCCGGGCTAAGAAAAAATTCAAGACTAAAGTTATTTTGGAGTTCTTTTCTCAAGAGTGAAAGTTTTCATTTTGCCAGTGAAGATGTTTATTTTACCAGGCTGTTCACTTCACCAATGTGAAGCTGTTCATTTTCTCTGATTTCATGAAAGTGTTTAGTGTTTGGAGATTCAGTTGAGATTATGCAGATTTCAAACCTCCCAATGAAACTGCCCCTTACAGCCATTTTGTGTTGTGTTTGTGTTTATTTGTATTTACCACCAAGTGGAGCATCTGTATTTGAGGTAATTGACAGACTTAATTGAGGAAGTTAATGTAATCAGGTAAAGGTGTTGCTGCTTTGTTATAGAGGCACACAGTTTTTGACTGAGCTCCTGTCATGCTGCGTCTGTGTTTATGCCTTCACTATGAACATTTTGGTACATATTGCATCAACTGGTGAGCTGTATTGAGCTGTATAATAAATTTGATTGTTGTTTTGTTGATGCACACACTGGGTATTTTATAGGAAGCAGGATACCAGGGTAAATTTGCACATGAGTATATTTGCTACAGATTAAACATGGAAGTAGAGCAAATGTATGTATATCAGCATTCATTGTAAGTCACTATGTACTTTTCTGTTCTGTTGCAAAAATGACTGTTGAAAAACACTGACCAGGGGCCGGTACAGTTGAAAATGTTACATCTTTGTTGGGAATTAAGTGGTCAACTTTATGAAGATATATGAAGTTATTAAGTCAACCTCCAAAAAATGTTTTTACCTGTTTGGTAAATCTGACGAGCCTAAACATAATCCTGAGTCTATCCTTTACCCTCAACCAACATGCCATTAACCATCCCGTTGGATAAGATCCAAATCTCCTTACTTAAGAGATTTTTTCACCTTTTTTCGTCCTTAAAGGACACATAAGGACAGCACACGAACACACACAGAAGGTAATTTGTATGTATACATCGGGGCACATAATGTTTCTAATATGACAGACCACAGTGAAACTGCCATCCAGATGTGCCTCCACAGACACTGCTCTCCTGTTCCCTGTTCTCATGCTGTTCTCTGGTGAATGAGCCAACACAGCCTGCATCACCTCTGACAACAATCAGCTCCTCTTTGCAAAGCTTTGACATATTGTCTTGAAAAATGTACACTCTCCTTATGGATCTGGTTGCTTTTTTAAATAGGGACCTCTTAAACATGCAGACAGATAAATGTTTAGAGGTGAATCATGGGTGAAGGAGTCATGAGTCAGACGTGGGTTATGTTATTGTCTTATGCTCAGTACCACCAGGGAAGACGATGTGGTGGTCTGCACATATGACATCAGTTTTCCTCAGGTGGCAAAAACAACAACTGGCTTCTTTCAAAGCATAACCATCATATGTGGTTCTCCAGTCAGACGTTTGCATTGAGCGCTGCCGTGCCTGAGGTTAAGACATAAACTTAAACATTACATTAAGAATTGGCGGTTATACAAGGGACCTCCCAACACTATATAATATGAGGATGATCCTGGAGCTTGGTGTTGATACCACCATGGGCTAATGCTTCTTGTACACAGTCTCAACAGACTGTAGTCACAACCTATGTTGCCTGTTTTAAGTGAGATTACAATGCTCTTCTGTAGAAAACCATGGAAACTCCTTGAGATGGCAGCGTTGAGGGCTATTTCTACAGCAGTATAGTGTGTGTGTGTGTGTATGTTTCCACATTAAACATTTATTGTTGCATGTTTTTCACTAAATTGTACAGTGCTTGCCCCCCCCCCCAACACACACATACAAACATGAACACAAAAAGGATGTAATGTGTACTTTGCAGTTTTTAGTGTCCTTTTTTTTTACCAGGATGTTTACGTTACTTAAACAAATTATGTTTGCTTGCTCTCATTCTTTTTCCCTTCTTGTTTTTAGAAGGTGTAATGTTTACTCTATTACCCAAGAAAAACAGGTCTGTTGTTAGCAGTCTTTGACACAGGCGAGTTTGTTTTTAGGAGGGTTGAGTTCACCCCATCTGTCAAAACCTAATTTTCTACAAAAAATCTAATTAAATCAAATTTTTCTGTCTCCATTTTCATTTTGCACAAGTTTATTATTGGACAGTGTATTTGCATTATGAGTACATCTGTGAGACTGTTGCGTGTTTCTGCGTGTGTAAGTGTGTCTCTGTGTGTGTGAGATCATGTGCAGGACGTCATCTTGCTTTATGGAGCTGCTAACTGCTGTTCCTGATGCTTTTCCATCCTGACAAGAATTATGGAGAATAATTATGGAGAAAACACTGTTGCGTGTGTTTAAGACCCTCTACTGTGGTTCGGTGGAAAGCATCCTAATAGGGTGCATCACCAACTGGTGACTCTGCCAGACCATAGAGCCTTAAAGAGAGTGGTGAACTCAGCAGAGCATACCATCAGATTGACAGTCCCCACTGCGCAGGACTTGTACACAAGAAGGTGCAGAACCAGAGCTATTAAGATTATGAAGCATCCTCACCACCCCAGCAACAGACTACCACTGCGCTCAGGCCACAAGGCCAACACAGAGAGACTAAGAAAAAGCTTCTTTCCTTACACCAACAGGATGGTCAACTCTGTCCACTGACCTGCGTGCATCCTCTGCCTTATCTGGCACATTGTCCTCATTGAATCCTGACATTGCATATTTGTACTTAGAACATATGTACATTTCCCATTTTTAAATATACTGTATATATAAATTTGGTGCACGCCTCATTGAATTTCAACACACATGTTATTTGTGTATATGACAAATAATCCATTGAATCCTGAATCCTTGACTCTTGAGTAAGTGACAGAAAAGTCAGACAGCAGACAGACATACTGGGCGTTTGCTCTTTAGCTCCGCATTCACAGAGAAGACATTGCTCTCTGGCTCTTAGTCTACTGAAGGGAACCCAGTTGCTTTGTTATTTTTATTTCCTTCTCTACACTTGTGACTTTGGCAGAAAGCATTGCATCTATACCCAGTAGAGCAGTCAATCATAGTGCATGATAAATTATCAGATAGTTAGTTTCTGACTTATGCTTTCAGAAAAATGCAAATGATGCTACAATAAACCTTTAGCTCAAATCTGACAAATCTCATATAACCTGGGTGCAACATGCCAAGCAAGGAGATGGTTAAGAGAGGGTGTGAATTTTGACGTGCAGGAGAAACTACGAAATCTCAGTTTCCTTGTGTGTGTGAATTCTCAGCTAATGGAAATGGACCAAAATGGGCCTTTGGCTTTGCCCAATCAGACCAGAGTGTGTGCGCAGAGGGCAGGACTGGGCAGTGGGAGTGTATCAAAGAGAACACCATATATAAGACATCAGAGGTAGTCGTACTTTAAGCATCCATCCATCAGTTCATCTGTTCATCAGTTGGTCTCTCTGCTCTCTATCAGTGCTGCTCAGTGTTTTGTACCTGGTCTCCTCCATCATGCTGGTTCAAGCTCTACTCCAGACCTCACTGGTTCTCTGGCTGGCTCAGCAAACTCTGCAAGGCGGTAAGAAAAACAAGGGATTACATAAGTAAAGA
Source organism: Siniperca chuatsi (assembly GCF_020085105.1). NCBI lineage: Eukaryota > Metazoa > Chordata > Actinopteri > Centrarchiformes > Sinipercidae > Siniperca > Siniperca chuatsi. The sequence goes on along the minus strand of NC_058062.1, from coordinate 4,868,947 downwards.
CAGAGCACTGGTTGTATAGCAAGATCACAGTTTTATAGACAATTTTCTTCAGTTTTTGTCAAATTTGAGATTATTATTTTAACAGATTTAGTCATTTTTCAGCTTGTCTTAAACACCATGTCAGCACAAAGACTATGATCAGGATCATTTTTATTTCCTGCGCTGTTGTTGAAAAACATCTTATTTCTCTTTAATACCTCTGCTGCCATCTCATGATAATTAGTAAAAGTATTATGTATAATCACTTAAAATGATCAGATTTATCTGATTTGATTGATACTGTGCACCTTTAGCTTATTGGTTGGAAAATATCTAATCATAAGGTTATAAAAGATAATATTGCTACAAAACTGAACAAAAAAAAATGACAACACTTTTGACCATATCAACATGTAAAGCACAGACTGGTTCTTTCTGCACAAACTTGCAATAATTTTTGTTAAATTTTCATTGCCATAGTTGTATTTACACAATTAGTAAGTTATGGCTGTTGTTGATGTGATAAGTTGATGTGTTGTTGTTATTTTGAGTGACAAAGTCACTTTATCAAAGAGTTTACATTTGTCAAAAGCAGTAGGATTTCACCTGATGAATCAGCATCTCCAGTGACTCACTCTCACTTACTTGTTAAATATCATGTCTGTGAGATTTAGGGAGAAAAAAGTACTGGACGTTGGCTCCACCATCAGTAATCCCGCCAAGTCACTGCAGTTTATATTATCTAATTTCTTTGAATCAAAGGAGGTGATGAAAAGGTGGCAGAGGCAGGTAAAATCTGACGACCAATCGTGACATGAACTAACAGGCTCCACACAGTCGCTCCATTTAGTCTCATCCTCTATTTCCATCAGTGGATATCTGTTCCTCTCTCCTCCTGTTGCCCAGTCAGGTTGCAGTATTCATGAAACACTATAGTGGCATTTGTGATACTAAGTAGTATTGTCATCTACATGTCTCTCAAAGTACTTACCTTATTGGGAGTAGTATTTAAGTAGGTAAAGGTAAAGGTGTGAAAGTAAAGTTAATCAAAAAATTACTGACACTCCATCAAACCATCAAGCCAGCACATCTTTGCTTAAAAGAGAAAATAATCACTGTAACATAACTCCAAACTGCTCCTGCAGCAAAAAAAAAATCTATTATTTTTGAAGGCAAATAAATACTATAAATCTAAAAGACCTCTTTAAACAAGTCTGTAGAAATTCAGTTTTGTGCACTCCTGCACATTGTTTGTTCACACTGTGTTGTATGGCCATTCATGCTTCATTATGCATTATTGTCATCATTTCCATATTGTGGATGCAGGGTTAACGTGTATTTGTACTGATCTGTTTATTATGTCTGTAGTTTGGCAATTGTTAAAACATTTTTTTGTACTTTTTAGTTTTTTTTTACTGTAAAATAGCAAGCATGTCTTTTGGTCTATTGTATACTGCATGAGCCATTTTGAATAATTTCACATAATAAATTTAGGTCCTTTTGATAAATTAAAAGAACAAATTGCCACTAATGGTACAATGATATTGTGTATTAAATTTTTCAGGGGTTCGACCTGAAAGTGTATCCTGGGGGAGAGCGCTGCCAGCCAGAGGTATGTCACAAAGTTTTTATATGTTTTTAACTTCTTCAAGCATGTATATTTGTTTTCCCCCTTCATGACAATGTAATTTATGACTTTTGAAGGTCAGCTGGCTGCTAACTAGCCAACTTTGGATTAGCATTGTTAGCTTTGAACATTAGCGAGACTAGCTAGGCTAGATTGTATGCAATACCTAATTTTTTTTTAGTTTGTAGCCACAGACCAAGACGTCATAATATTATTAACTCCTGTCTCTACTTTTGTCTGTTTTATTGTTTTTTGTCAGGTGTTGGCATTGGAGTAAAACCGGGAGGTCAGTGGTTTTATTAGCATGCATTAACAACCAATTACACCACATGGTTAACTAATGACTAAAGTACAAATGATGCCAAATGATTAGCACCTTCGCTGACTGATTTATAGCTTTGTGGATATCAGAGCTGCAACTAATGATTATTTTTGCTATCGATTAATCTGTCGATCATTTTCTTGATTAATCGATTAGTTGTTTGGTCCATAAAATGTCAGCAAATGGTAAAAAAATGTTGATCACTGTTTCCCAAAGCCCAAGGTGACGTCCTCAAATGTCTTGGTTTGTCCACAATCCAAAGATATTCAGTGTACTGTCATAGAGGACTAACAAAACCAGAAAATATTTGCATTTGAAAAGCTGAAATCAGAGAATTTGGACATTAAACGATTAATCGATTTTTAAAATAGTTGGCGATTAATTTAATATTTGACAACTAATCGATTTTTAATCGTTGCAGCTCTAGTATATGCATTGTTTGCTGTGCAAATCATTAGATTTACAGATAAGTCAGGAGAACAATTAAAGAGTACCACATGTCCACATGTAATATTTGTGTTAACATCAAATTTACAACATACTCCATCATATACAGGTGTACTGTAGGTAACATGTACCTGGATGTTGTAGCATTTACAGATGTGAAATTAGTTATGTATCAGACATCTTTTAAAATGTCCTGAGGGTTCACGTTAAATGTTAGTTATCACTTTAGTTTGCCATGACGCATAATCTATATAATGAATGTAAGTGAAATGCATATTTCTTGCTTCAAGTTAGGACAAATACACAGCTGATGGACATTAAATGGCATAATAAAATCATCAACTGTTTCTTTTTCTACAGTTGCAGGTGCTCTTGGAGCACTGGGGAGCCGATATGGCAGCAAAGCAATGAAGACTGGAAGTATGTTTGACTTTATGTTTAACTTTCTGCACACAGCATTGTTTTACTGTACATTACGTTTACCACAGATGAGTAATGTTTTCATTTATTCTTTTAAAAAAAAATCTTAGTTGGACGTTATCCAGGGGCTCAGCTTGGTGTCGGTAAGTTGTCTTAGGAACAAATCTTTCTTGAAGTTTAATGAGACCAAGTGAAAGAATCCTCCCTCCAGTCCTGATGCACAGAAACAATCTGTGTATCTAAAGTCTGAATGATGATACTTCTTGGCAGACTCTGCTGTTCAATGTGAAACGCGTTCTTTTTTCACAGGAGAATACAGAGCTCTTGGATTAGGAGGTAGAGCAGGTTTGAAGCAAGGTGGATATGGAACCCAGGGAGCCTATGGTACATCAATATAACCGCTCATCAAACACTCACAGCCTACAGCCTTTTATCATCTTCCCTTGACTTCTGTTGTAGATTACTGATTTGCTCTATTTAGATAATGAAACATGTTTATTAAAATACGACACATTTTTGACCATGTCTTTCTTGTGATTGCAGGTGCCAGTCTGGGCACAGGAATGGCTTTGGGGGCTGGACTTCCAAATGGACTGGGACTGGGTTTGGGCCAGGGAGGGAAACGTGGTAAGATGCATGAGGGAAAGTCTTAGATAAATGTACCTATTGGATAAATGTATAGACCATACCACACATTTATAGAACACACTGTTAGCTTGATAAAGAACATTTCATTGACAGTCCAGCACCTGCAGGTAAAAGCCTGACTCACTGCTATTTGAAAATCTGCCAGCTGTAATGATTGTGGTGATTTTGGTTTCGGTCATTTCACATAAGAGATTTTTGCATCTCTGTTTTTGTCTGTGCTTTTCTCACCTGGTTGAAGTGGACAGGTCTCAGGTGGGAAAAGGGGAAGTCACGCATGTCTGTGCACCAATCAGAGTTTAGCAACATGTGTTAAACTCTTCCTAAATAATAACTAAGTATGTTTTTCCCTAACTTAAAGTTTGATTGTTGCTTGTTTTCTGGGGCTTTAGGAAACACAGTGTAGCCTCCCATAAGTCGTGTTCACCCCTAGTAGCCATAATCTTGTCTGTGCTGCATGCAGATTTTGGCAGAAACTGTTATTGACATTACACTGAAGCAGTTAATTGTCAAAAAGCAGTCTGTGTGATGTCTTAGGGAAAAAGAAGAAGGCAAGGATGGAGACAAATCTTACATAAACAGTTTGGTTTCAACAGTAGAAATCTTTGTAAATAAAAATTAACTCTGTGTTTTTGTGTCTTTCCAGTTTATGGTGCTGGCCTTGGCACTCTGCCAGGTAAGTAATTATGTGCTTTATTCCACGGTTTCCTTATGTTGTTTGCCCAAACGAGAGTATACACAATGAATTACACTCTCTGTAAACCCTATGCTTGTTTGTTTGATAAATCTCAACTAAGTGGCTCTCTGTCATTGTCTGTGAACATGATATATGGAGCAGATTGCATCTCAGCAAATAAATTAAGTGTCCTTGTAAAACAGAGAAAAACCCAGGGCACGAGTGAGGTAATCAGAGTGCTTGTCAGATTTACAGATTTGCTCCATGTCCTCTGAACTTGGCTCTTTGTTTTCTTGCCAGGATATGGGGCTTTAGCTGGCATTGGCTATCCTGGAGCCCGACCAGGTAAGTGATGAATCAGGTCTTAACTCATAACCCCATTACGTCCTCCATTCAGCTCAGATTTGTATGCTGGAGGGTATTTTCTGTGTCCCTATGTCCCATCGCTCTTGCCACAAACACACACTTATGCTATCAGTCATGGATAAAATCAGGTTTATTTGATTGTAAAAAAGAAAATGTGACAATCAGATTGTTTATTAACACATTCTAAGGTAGCTGGGTAGTCTTGCAACAATGTCCAACATCTTTCTTTAATATATTATTTTATCATCGCCTCCACCGTTATAGAGATGCTCGTCTTTGAAAACAAGGCTGTAGGCCTGTCTGGCCTGGGTGTTGGCTTGGGTGTCTCTTGTCAGTTGAGTGAAATAAATTACAGTTCCCCTATCTGCTATCATCAGGAATTGGACTTGGGTATCCCACTGGACAGAGGGCTAAGGAACAAAAACCTGGTAAAATCTTCACCACAGCAACCTGTGATCTTTGTGTTTGTTAGTCTGTGTCTGTCTTTGTCCTGTGTTGTATTTGTCTGTAACTTCTGTGAAATTGGTGTCGTGTGATTCACTGATGTCGCGTTAATGCTGGCTTTTGTTTGCATGAAATCTATCTACTGTAATATTATCAGCTGTTTTATTTTGTGTGCACAGGGGAGATTCACATGCTGCTGTCTGACTGTGTTTGTCTATCAGTGTTTCATCTGTGTTGCATGTTGCATGAGTTCCCCAGCTCTTCTTACCACAGTTTCAATCTGAGCGTTAATCAGAGCTAATCAGAGTTGATGTGTGTGCAGTACTTGGTGTGCTGTGGTTAACAAGAGCTCAAAGGGCCACTGGAAAATATGTTAATCAAACTAAATACACGCTAACAACTCGATAATAAAAAGCTTAAGGTGATACTCTGATAATTGTGAAAGCTGTATTTTGCTCCATTAAGCTTGTTATCATTTTTTGCAGAATCTTACCTAGAACTTTGCTAATTTATTTATTTGAGCATCAAAACAAATTATTCACACACACTTAATTTGCTCTTTGGGAGACATGAAGTTACTGTGAGCCATGAAATGTTGTGAATCTATTACCTTATTCTGGTTGCAGTTCTGGTTCTGGTTCTGTAGGTTTCTACTTCCATGTCTAATCAGTGTTTTACTAAGCTTTGTTTATCAGTTGTCTTTGTCCCACATTGATGCTGTCTGAGTCAGGTGGTGTCTTTGTCTTGTGCTGGTGTGTTTTATGGCATTTCAACAATTTGGGATGGCAACATTTTGTTGTCATGATTTATGTGTTGATGTCATTTCTCTGACTCAGTGAGCAGTATCATGTGTGTCCTCCAAAAGTGTGGCTTCAGTTGTTTGTTGTCTCTTTGTAGTCTCAGTTCCTAATTATACTGATGATTCTGTCCTTTGAAACTGGACTAATTTCAGGCCATAATGGATTTTGTCTTGTCTCTGTTTGGTCTTGAATTGCCTCCACACATTTCTCTGTGGATGATGTGTTATATTGCATTGAATGCTCTGATGCACACATCAGTTGAAAGACAGAACAGTAAATCTTTTTGCCACTGGCCACCACAGTGTGCTGTTGACCCTCAAAGAAACACTGTTGTCGCTGAGCCACTGGGAAGTCATGAATGCATGATGATATTTCTCTGCCAGGTGTGTCTACAACAGATTTGGGTGGACCTGAGATGGCCAATCTGGGCCAAGCTGTTCAAGATCTGAAGAGAGAAAAGAGCAGAGCAGTTGGTCCCTCATATGGAAAAAGAGACAGTCTTGGACATGAAATGCCCAGCATGAGGAAAAACAACATATTTGGTCCTACTGCTCCTGAATTACAGGCAGAAACTGGTTTTAGACCTGCTGTACTGCCACCTGGAAGAGAGGTCAAAAGCCTTGATCCAGTAGTTACGTCATCAAGTCTTGGACCTATGACACCCCTTGATAAACAGAGTAAAAGTCTTGGTTTGGCTGTTTCACAAGCACAAGGAAGAGAAACTTATGAGCCTACGTTCTCAGAAAGAAGGGGCACAGCTAGCCATGGAGCCACACTGGCCACTGGAAGTGTAAGACAGCAACTGCCTCTTGATAAAGACAACATCAGAAGTCTGGGTTTTGCTTCTTCTCAGGTACAAAGTGCGAGAGACTATGATTCATCTATCCAACAAAAACAGCGAGCCCAAAACTGTGGATCCACTAGTGATTTGTCAGATATATTGGGAATCAATCGCCATGAGCTTTTGGGTTCAGAAACACAGAGGATTCAAAGTTTAGTGCCCCAGCCTCATGTTGGTAAGAACAGCAAGCATCTTGGACATGCAACCACACAAGCACAAGGAGAAAGAACCTATCGACTGGCACAAACTCAAGATGTCAGAAGCAATATATTCTCTCTTCCACAAAGTCAGGCAACCAGAAACTATTTATCTGTTGTAGCAGACAGGCAGGGTATCAAAGACCTTGGGCTTGTGGCTAAAGACACAAAGGGGCCTAGAATCCTTGGGACTGTTGCTGTAGAAAACCGTAGTCATGGTTCTCCAAATCTTCAAGTACAAGGAGAGGGGAGCTATGGACCAGTGATCCCAGGTTCAAGTGGAGCCCAAAGTTTAGGCATCACCCCAGTGGAAGGGCAGATACCTAAAGGCTTTACTGCTGGTGGTCAGAAAGCAAAACACCTTTCCCATGCTGAACGTGACATCACAAAGTCAAAAGCTCTCAGTATCCCAGGACAGACTGGGAGGAATATCCAGGCAACAAGTAAGAGCAAAGCTTTGTCTTTATTCACTGTCACAATGTCTTTTTGTTCATTCTTCAGATCTACATTTTATTTTTTCATCTAAATACAACCAAGAAATATTAGTAGTGGATTTCTATCTGACTGTAGTAGCAAAACCTTTATATCTCTTGTTGTCCGTCCATGCGAGTCATCCATGTGGTTGTGCTAGTTGTTGGATAGTTGTTGGCCAGTTTGCCAAACAATTTTTAGCTCAAATGATCAGAAATGTAAAGTTTATTCTTCTGCATGTTTGGCAGATGGCTAAGAGATTTAGGTGCATTATCTGGATATTTATCTGGAAATGAGCCACATGAAAACCAAACCCAGAAATACAGACATTGTTTGCTCTATGATTAAATGTTTTATTGTTTGTTCATTAATAGATGTGTACATTTGATGACTTTTATGATTTTGAAGATGCAGTCAATATATGACTTGCGTATTATATGATAGATGGATAGTATTGTGTAGGTGGTTAACATTTGGGAGCAGATCCCATGCTGTTCCTATATTTACCCTGTTAGCTAACGGCAATGGCACATTTACAGCTGCTTCCATGTTGTCCTGCCACTAGTGGTGTCTTAATCTTTTTGTTTATTGGTGCCTTGAGGTCTGTTTTCATGTCCCTTTGTGTTAGATTAGTGCTGCAGTTGTGCTTTAGGCCATGGTTAGAGTTACTTTCATTTAGTTTTTATTTCTGTGTCATGCTAAACATCTGGCCCATCCCACATGGGATTACAAGACACTGCTATTTTACAATACATGCATCTTCCGTTAATACATATACAAAAACAGTAGAGCAAAATATTATAGACTACTTCTATATTCTTTCCAATAACATATTTATGTGGAATTTGAAATGTACTCTTCAAATAACTACTACATGCCTACAGTTTATCCTGACAAAGGGCTTTTTTTGTGAATAGCCAACTCTTGTGAGTCATCCATATTTACACAATCAATATATGTTTTTATCTTACTAAACAGAGTAAGAATATAGAATATGAACACACAGACCTACAGTATACTACAATGTATGGATTATCTTTGTCTGTGTTTTGAAGCATTTCTAAGCTGTGATCAGTGACACATAACTGATTACTGTGTCTGAGCCTGTCAATAATTATTGTTGTGGTCTTCAGGATATTGTAATAAGTACATACAGTGCTTATGCTGCTTTATGATAGTTGTTGTGGTCTCTAGGTCACGGGCCAGCAGCTGGAGTGACCAGTGGTACTATAAATGTTAAAATCATTAGCCTGTATGTGTATTGTTTGGCATACTGAGTGGTTTCCTTGTATAATTTCACCTTTGTGTGGATGGAGAATCATAGCAATCATCAAGCCTTAATCATTGTAAGGTTGAAACTTCTGACAAATTCCTTGAGAATGATGATTAGTTTCCTGATGTATAGGCTATGACCCAGGGAATATAACTTGTGGAGAGTAAGCCACTAGTAAACTGTCACCTGCATGTCCTTGTGTCTCTGTACTAGTGTGTATAGTACTTCTATTCCTGTGTGCATTGACGTGATAGTGAGCAGCTGTAACGAAAGAGTTTCCCCTCTGGGATCAATAAACATTTGGCATAAAGTCAGAAAATATATAGATGATCAAAAAAAATGGCATGACTTTAACATCACAGAATTGAGGATGCTGACAAACAGAACTAATCTTCCAGAATTTAGACATAAAATTATTATTATTATTATTGAATCATTTTGGTCTCTGTGTTACGGTCCTCGCTGCTAACAGCAATGGTAGCCACATGCTAGTCTCTCAGGAAAACTCTCTGTGTCACTTGAAGTAACAAACCAACTGAGAATAAATCAGAACTCTGAAGCTCTTTCAGCCTCCTTTACTGTTTTTGCTCCCCCCAAAAAACAAAATCAGGAGGAGCATTTTCTTTTTCTGTTGTAAAATGTGTTTGCTTCTTGGTAACAGGATGGGTGTGGCTTCTGATTATACTAAATCAACTGTCAGAAGACCTTTGAGTTCTAGTGGTGATCTGTTTGTTTTTGTGATTTTTGTTTGTGTATCGAACTTAGTCCAGGCAAGAGGGAGAGATCCATTTTCACCCAAGACAAGTTTGGATCCTCCTTCAATAACTCAAAGTCCCAGAGCCAAAAACAATGGCACACTGCTATTGCCTTTCATGCATTTGTTTGTGGAGGGTTTTGTAGTATTCACTAATACCTTGGTTTGTGCATTATATGGCTCATATTTGCATTGGGTTGATTCAGGTGATGATCTCTTAGATCAGAGGTTTAGATCAGAGTTCTTAAAGTCAGTGTTTGTTAAAGGTCCAGTGTGAAGGATTTAGTGGTATCTAGTGGTGAAATTGCAGTTTGCAACCATTTTACTACTGCTCGCCTCACCCTCCCCTTCCAAGCATGTAGGAGAAACTACGGTGGCCGCGAAACTCGCGAAAAATGTGAAAGGCCCTATATAGAGCCAGTGCTTGGTTTGTCTGTTCTGGGCTACTGTAGAAACATGGTGGTGCAACATGGCTCCCTCTGTGGAAGGGGACCTGCTCCCTCTGTAGATAAAAACAGCTTATTCTAAGGTAACGAAAGCACAACGGTTCTTATTTTCAGGTCATTATACCCTAATGAAAACACACTTGTAATATTATATTCCATTTCTGCCAATAGCGCCTCCTAAATGTTACACACTGGACCTGTAATCTCTTTATCTTCACATCACACTATTTTATGATAGTTGGTGTATGTTAAACTGTATCTACAGGTACAATAGGTACATCTAGTCCAGTTTGTTTGGGTTCCTTGAATTTAATACATTTTGTGTTTCTTACGGTGGTCCTCCTGCTGTAAGCAATGGTGAAACCTAATACCTCCAACAATATCTCTGTGTCTCATTGTGTATCTCTCTGGATAACCTATGGTGCATGTAGTGTGTTTCAAGTTGTCACATACAGTTATCTGAAACAAGCAAGCAAAGTTATAAAGCACTTTTCAGAGCAGAAGTTACAAAGTGCTTTACAGGAAGATAAAAAGGGGAAGAGGGAGCTATAGAGACAGAGAAGATAATGTATAAAACAAGGAGAAATAAGTGCTTGAACCAAGAAAGTAGAAGTTATGAAGAGATGTTATAAAGAGATACTGAAAGAAGATTCAGTATCTGGTGTTGTGGTTTTTACGATTCAGTCCAGGAGAGTCAGTGTCCAATGGAGAGGGTGCTAAAAAACTTTTTTTTTGTTCCACTGTCAGCTGCACATGTCAAAAACTCTGTTAACAGCAACCTCTGTATCTTCTGTATATGAAAACAAGTGAATGAGGCGAGATATTATGTCCTAGTTTTATCATGTGTTTAAAATGTGATTTTGATTTAAACATAACTTTCAGCCAAAAACAGTACTGAGTGATCAATACTTGTGTTTTTCTCTATAAATGTTGGCATAAAAAAATCTGATCATGTCCCTCTAGCCCACAGCAAATTACAGGTGATTTTGCTGAGCTTGTGCTAACTTCCTCCACAGGTTATATTGGTGGAGCAGGAAACTATCTGGGAGCAAGCCTGGGCACTGGGGGCTATGGAGCAGGTAATGTTGAGCACTGATTCGTAAAGCAGGAAAAATCAACACTTCTTGCTAGCAGATGGAGATGCTGACGTAGATTGACACTTCCTGTGGTAAAGGATTCCCATGCACTGCCAACAGGTTTGGGACAGGGAGCGTACCTGGGTGGTGCAGCTGGCAAACTTGGAGGTAAGGATGTACATTTTTATTCATTTTTCTTTTCTTTGTTATAATTTAGGGTTTTTTCCTTTTGCACCATGTCCTAACTCTCTCTCTCTAAAATAAAGCAGCAGCTGCTACTGCTCCAGGACAGGGTGGGTATCCCCATGGTGTTGCAGGGAGGTCAACTGGTGAGGATGTGGAATAATTTTACTATCTGTCTCCTTTCTGATGCCTTTTGAATCTCAGTTTGGACTTTTGATTCTAAAGGGCCTCCCCCACAACCCCAATGACCTTTTTCTCCACCTGAATTTGAATGTTCAGAATGTGAATGGAGCTGAGGATGTACAGTAGATCATGTGTCACACAGCAGAAAATCAGCTGTTGCTCCTAATTTGCCTTGTAAACCAACCATTTGCTTGTGAGTCTTACTAGAAAAAACAAGCTGTGTCTGAGTTCATCTTCACCTTTCTTTAAAGGTCAGAGGAAAAGCTGCATCAGTAACTTCCTTTCGTTTCTGGTGAATAATTGATAGCGCTTTTAAAAAAGTAGAAGACAACAACAACAAAGGATTACTCACAAACCATTTCATCATCTCCAGATTTTACTCCTGTGGATGTCTTTTCCTCTTCTTTTGTATGCATGGAAGCCAGACCATCAAAATGATGTATCTCGTAGTAGCTTTTCACGTTTCATATTTGTCCCAAGTTTAATATTGATGTCTTTTGGTAAACAAATGCAATAGTAGTGAGATTCTGTGTCCCCTACAATATGTTTTGAATGTGTGTTATCACAGGCTATGGTGAGGGAGCAACAGGACACCTGGGTGCTGGGGCAGGCAATGGCTTCGGTAAGTGGCAACTCAGCAGTACATGCACCGGGAAATTCAAATTCTAGTCAACTACTCTGCAAGTTACAGAAGGCAACATAGAAGACAATTTAAACTTAAAAACCCAAACTTTAAGCTTGAAACGTGAATTGTCTGCCCGCAATGACCAGGGATCATTCTTCATTCTGTTTGGTGTCAGAAGGAATCTGCATCAAAGCCGTCACTGACAGGACTGATGATATTCAGTTAAGACAGGCTGATCCTTTGTGTTGAGTGACTTTCTTTGTTCTGTTCTCACTGTTGGTGGAGATGCTGGTGCAAAAGCTTTGTCTACAGGTATTTCGCATGCATGCTGAGGACTCGCTTGAACATTTCCTTTCCTTTTGGTACCGGGTACAGTCAGAAATGTCAAATACAGCACTGACTTGAAAAGATTAGCTTTGAATTCAGTTTTTAAAGGTAAATTTTCCTTTTAAATGTTTTAACAAATAGCCCCTTCTCTCAACAGGTTATGGGAATGGTTACAGCGATGGTTATGGAGCTGGTGAGTACCTTTTAGAGAAAAAAGAAGGGTGTTCAGGGGTAACTCAGTCTACTTAAAGACTTATTAGCTCACAGACATGACGCATAATCTAATGCTAATTAGAACTATGTTTCAGGGCTTGGTTACCCTGCAGAGTTAGCTGATGGTGCTGAAAACAAAGCAGGGAAGAGTGAAGGTAACAATTTTGAGGAGGTGATGGCACTAACCCGTAGATGCTTTAACCTGCGACATTTGACAGCTGAAAAAACATTAGAGGCTGTTAAGGAAACACACTTCCTCTGCTGTACATGTCCAGTGTGGTCTTTAATCCACTGGGTGTAGCTATTGTCTCTTATTTATAGAAGCTGACCAGTTTAATCTGATGGTTTCTGACTTCCTGCTCCTGTAGATGCTTTTCACACAATTTTATTTAAATGTGGGAATCAGTTAATGGATGAACAGTGTCTTACGTGCATGTTTATTTTTTTCTAATTTTTCCAGCCCTCAGTACAGGAGGCTATGCTGGACAGGCCCAGGGGGCTTATGGTAAGAGATTTAGGATGGAGCAGCATCAGAGATGACTGTATATTCCTCTGGCTGCCATACACTGTGCACATGGACACAACACATGGAAATACTAGAAAGCACTGAGAGTGTGAATGCCTCCCCCAAGGCTGCACAATCCAATCATTCAATTTAAATTAAACTAGTGGAAAAGATAACACAAACAAACATTTGTCCTCTTCCCAGCTGCAGGCTGCAGGCTCTGTAATGGTTTAAGTTTGTTCAAAGTAACTTTTAGTTGATTATCTAATAAATAGCTGCATAGTTCCTTCCAATCAGATAAAATGTCAAATCACACATGCAGCATAAAAGCTACAGCTAAAAATATCTGTCTACCACATTTCAGTCAAATCTATTACTTTTTGAGAAATCGATGTATCAAACCAACAGACAAGCTGGAGGAAAAACAACCTCCTCCAAGTCACCAACAAGAGCTCAGTATGAATATATTTTCTGTTATGTTTGAAAGCTTGTCACTGAAGCCCCCCTTCTCTTCTTTCAGGAGCACTTGGTGCAGGACTGGAATCAACTGGTGGCAAATATGGTGAGCACTTCTGACATGACCTCACCCTTCTGTTACACTATTAGTCAAGCTTCTGTCGATGTGGCTTTCCATGCATGAGTCAGACAGTTTTTCCATCTGATATTTTTCCTGCAGGAGGAGGAGCTGCTCAGGTTCCTTATGGTAATGCTCCAGTGATTTCTACTGGACTGGAAGGTAAGAGCCGCATGTGTTTGCAACTTCATTTGCAACCGTGATGTAAAATTGAGGACATTTGTTCTAGTACTACTGGATCTAACTTTTGAGTTGTGACTATAAAATACTTGAATAAACAGTATCTCGTTTTACCTCTGCTAAGGGGCCATGACGTAAGCATAATGATAAACTCCAAGTCAGTTTATTGGTGTAGTCTTCAGTCACAGTTTCAAGGGCCTCAAAATGCTGTATGATACAACACCTAAAATAAAACCACACCACCAGCCGAGGGCCCTCAGCAGTTAAAAGGAATAAATTCCAACAACAAAATACCAAATGTACAAAAGTCTCATTTAAATACATCACAACCCCAATCCTGTTAGTTTACAACATCACAGCTACCAGAACAGTTAAATACTTAACAGATCTGTGTCATCCCCTCAGGTGATGGTGGCTACCCGTATGCTGCTCAGCAGCTCGGCCTCGGTACTGAAGGTGCCAAAACCACCAACAAATATGGTGAGAATGACTGTGTGAGCTATAGAGTGTGATAAACTGTAGATGATGGAAAAAGCATTGTTTGGCTGTTTCTCTAAAGCAGCGAGGTGTCGGCTAGTTTTCATTTAACTCCATAAGTCCCAGATAATAGTGAAAACAGATAACAATACTTAAAAGGCTAAAAATAATTAAGAATACAAACAATAAGCAAAGGAGTCATTTACAATGGATTTTTCAATTGTCATGAATTCAGCCAGAAATATTAGATTACCCATGAACATGAATGCTTTCTTTCCCATCTATATGTCTTGTGATCTGAAATATGTTTATGTCTCAGTGTGTTATATCTGTATTGTATTGTAATACTACAATATTTCTGTCTGTTATGACTCATCATTGTTATCCCTATTGAAGTCCAAGTACATATATTTTGTGTTGTTTCAGGAGCTGGTGCAGGACATGGAGCTCAGCAAACAGGTGAATTTTCATGCACTCTCTCTCTCTAACACACACACACACACACACACACACACACACACACACATCTTTTATATCTTTTGTCACACATATCACATTGCAATTCACAGAGATGGTTGCATGAGCATATTTTTAGTATTGGTATGTCTTGCATAATTGAGATTTAAATTTTTTTGTTATACGCTTTAGCTGCACAAATTTCTCCAGGTACTCTTGAAGTCCAAAAAACACCAAATCATGACATACATGTGTTTTGTGTATTTGCCTTTTGTCCTGGTCTGTTTTAAAAATATAACTTCTTTGCTTGTGTTTGACAAGGTTACGGTGCACAGCTAGGAGCAACTCAAGATGCCTTGGGTAATCAAAAAAACCCCAGACTTCCTCATTTATAACCAGCTTTACTCGCTTTGCTGTTTCTGGTGGCCTTATTTGTAATGTCTTGCATAATATTACAGTGACCGCACATAGTGTACTCCACATTCTGCCATGCTACAAAACAGCTTTCATATCTAATTATTGTTTTGCATGTCTCTCAATATTACTGTGCTTTCAAACATATACATTTTTTTCCTGAGTAAAAGTAAAAATGTGGTGAAGCCATTTCTGGAAAATGAACTCTTTACTCACTATTGTTCTTTTTACATCCTCTGAACAGCACTTTTACTTTGCTAAGTTGCTTTCCCACAAAAAGTAACGCATGCATTATGGATTATTTTCCACTCAAGGGTCTGGAGCCTGCATAGTGAGTTGGCTGAGTCCTCTAATAAAAGTCAAAGCCCTTTTTTGCAAGGTTTAACTTAGCTGTCAAACGTCTTTTTCTTGCTGCTACAGTTTCCGTATCACATTCATAACATCGAACTGGGTTGATCCTTTCACAGGAGAGCAACCTGGCAAGTATGGCGGAGTGAACGGTGCCCTCAGAAATGGATACAAAGGTGAGAATGGAAGGTTTACAGTTGGTGCGGGGGGGGGGTTTCCTCTCATTTTTAAAGCTAATCAACTTTGACACAACGGTTATTTCTTATTAAAAAGAAAGACTAAATATATATAACACTTAACTTGTGTATTGTGTGATTTCATTACCACTGCATAAATTCTGTATTCAATATTTCCTGATTCATTATCTTTGTGCCCCCCCCCCCGGTCCTCTTTGTCTCCATCTATAACCAGGCTAATTCAAATGACCTGAACTTCTTCCAAGGGGATAATTTCCATAATGTGTCCAGTGTAGTGTGTTTTTAAAGCTTTTTGTTTAACTCCATTTTGTCCTGTTTTGTTGTCTGTTTTATCTTGTGTTTTATTTTTCTTGACCCTGTTGTCTTTCTTTGTAAGTGGACATTTGTTACCTTTGTCTGTTTGTCTTGTTGGTCCAAAACCTGCAGTGCCCCACCAGTCTTATTCTGTCAACACTGAAAAAACTGGTGGTGATTGAACATAAATAGATGTTAAGTACAAGAAAATTGTCACTATGTTATAAAATAAATATTAAAATGATGATTTTACTGTTTGAATCCAATAAATTATATGTCAAATTATGCTGAATAGAAGCTTCTGAGTAAATTTTTTTTTAATGTTTACCTGCACACATTGTTCTCTTTAATAGCATTAACAAAACCTCATGCGTACACAGGAAGTTTTACCACTTCCTTTCTCATGTCGGGCAACACTGCCTAAGACAAACGGAACATGAACACTCAAATCAAAAGTAAAAGTAACAAGATGAAACATCAAATACTACGAACAGTTCATATAATATGCTTTTATTCATGATAAACAAACATGTCAAAAATCCACAAGATAATACAGGATTAAAATACATAAAACACTATTAGATTTTTATAAATGTTTGTATAGATAATAAAATGCTACAAAATGATTGCACAATACATAAAATCTGCAAACATGTTATTCTTTATGAATCTGCAAATTAAAAAAAATATGTAAAAAATAAGGCATAAATAAGTGTATATGTAAAAAGCTGCATTGATCAAACTAACATTTTGACAACTTGAATTGCATATGCTTTGCTGAGTATAATTGGCCCTATACTTATACAAATACATAGATACAGTATATAAAAACAACAAAAGTATCTTGTCTGCCTCTGCTTTTATTCATATTTTGAACAAAAATGAATTTTAACATTACATTTCAGTCATCTGAATCTTTTGCTCATGTAGATTTCTGAGAGCCTACATTAACAGTAGTCTTCTGTCAAACACAAATCATAAATTAATCTGAACATGCCAATAATTTCACACATTTTAACAACACATAAAAATTCTCTGAACAGACATACTTGTCACGGTTTGTGATCAGTAGAGTTTTAATAAGGAGTATCAGTTATGGGTAAAGGGTTCTGCTTAAATTAACCTCATCGATACACCTAATAAAAAGAGTGATGTTTCTATATAAGCCTCAGTAAAGCCAAACATGGGTGTTATATCACACCAAACTTTTGACTCTCTGCATTAAGACTCTGGTTTCTCTGTGAGCTTGTTTCGTCCACAAACACACCCATCTCTAACAGGATGGCCTTTGGGACAGGGTGGGCATGACGGGACACATACAGCCTCTTCAGACTTTGACTCATAGGCGAAGGTTTATAGTCCATGCATGAATTTCCACTCAGACTCGGAGCACATTTCACCTCCAGTTTGTAGAAGAGCCGGCCGTGCTGCAGGTTACAGAGATCCTCCTTGACTCCAACAGACAGAACTTGCTCACATTGTCCCAACAGGTCGTCGTCCCAGTTGTTGTCCTCATCCCACACTTCAAATCTCACTATATTTCCTGCTGACAAATCCTGAGAGCCCAGGTCGACGTTAATGGCCCAGTGTGGGTTGTTGTTGTTGTGTTTGACAGGAGAACGCTGGACCATCTGTTTGTTGAAAAAGACCTTCACGTAGCCGTCCGTGGCTGTGATGTGGTCTCCCCAAAGATCAGTAGCCCGTTGTACAGTTATGATGACTCGAGCCATGCCCTTACGGGTCGGGCAGCAGTCTTGGTTTACAGCAGGGTCATTGTGGCATTGGCAGACGCAGGAATCCCTTGAGTCGCTCTTGATGCCGGCCTGACAGCGCTCACTGCAGTTCCTCCACAGTCCTTTCTCCAGGATGTAATGGCTAATGGCTGAGCGCAGGTTCTTCCGGACAGGGGTGTTAGTAGGCAGTAACTCGTGAAGCGATTCCAGGGAATATGAGAATATGTCTGGATTCTGTGGTAGTGTGTTCAGCCATTCTTTGTAGGCTGATGGATTTTTGTCAGCGGAGAAGAGAAGGTCTGGCTCTGTGGTATGACCCCCCTTTATTTCTGTGAACCTGTAGAGGAGAGAGTTGCTTAAAGAACTGAGCCAAATTGGCTTTTCTGTGGGTGAAAATAATAATTTATAAAAGTGTATTCAGTCAAAGTGTGCAACTAGTAAAAACAATATATATGAGAAGATGTTCTATACCTGTCGTTGAAGAGGCTGGAGAAGGCTGACTTACTGTCTGTCCTCTCTACGTCCTTCTTGCAGTGTTTTGATTCAGTTTTTATTGTAGCTTTGAAGCTGGCGGACGCCTCAGCTTCCAGGCACATCTGCACCTCCTCCACGCTGAGGCCCTGCAGGCTGGCCTGGCACTGCCTGATGCTGGTTACAGATTGAACACTTCCTCCCAACTTCACCTGGAATAATATACTTTCATTTCAGTAATGCTTGAATTTGTTGATAGAAATGCATTTTGTTTTGTTACAACCAAGCCATCATTTTGGTTCACCTTGCTGATGTAATGGGTGCCAAAGTTGTCAATCAGTTTGTAAAATCGTTGCTTGAATTCAGGGCTGTAGATTTTGGGGAGCTGCTTCACTGCTTTGCGAAATTCCCTGTGCAACTTGGGAGTGCTGGACACTCGGTAGCTGTTTCCAGTGAGACACCAGACAATAAAAGACAGACCAGTATGAAACAGGTATACTACAGTATTGCATTTGAGCATTAAAGTTCATTCATTTTGTTCACTGCATTTATCTTTGCATCTAGGGGAGTGTGTGGAGAAAAGTTTCATCCCAGTCGTCATCTTCTTACCTGTAGTACTCACAGGACATGCTTTGGCTTGTGAAGCTGAACTTGTCATTCTTCGTTTTTTCCATGGAGTAATCAGCCAATTTAGAATGGGTACCAGCTAGCATCACTGAGCCCCCTTTGTCACCCACATTAACATCTAGATTGACCTGCCAGTTGTTTTCTACCAAAGAGGAGCTGGAACTGACCAGAGACTCACTGGATCGGTGGAGTTTACTGGCCACTTTCATGCTGCAGTACTGCTTTGGCCTCCAGTCCTCCACTGACAAGGGGAGCTTTTGCTTTTTGTTCTCCAGATAGGGGTTGCTACACAGGGTGCACGTCTTGTCCTTGCGTTTCCACTGATTCATGTCGAGCACAAAGGCCCCCTTGCGTTCCATTCTGGTGATGTCGAAGCCTTCCCCGGCCAAATTGGTACCAGGAGCAAATTCTGCATCCAAGCACTGTCTGGGTGTCCCCTCTGTGCATGACTGATACGTATACTGAGGGAGGGACAGCATGAGGCTGGCATAGATGCAAATATTCAACAGAAACATGCTGCTGTTAAGTTGGGTGATGGATGTAAACTGATGGTTAATCCTGAAAAAGAAACATTTTAGTTAAACAAACATGAGTAAGTGAAGCAGTTGATTAGTACACCACTACTACTTGGTTGTCGGACATATAGTAATTCTAACAATCCTTAAAGAAGTGTTTGACATTTTTTGGCCTAGTAGTTTATCCATAATAAACACCCGTTTAGTAAATTGTTATGTCCTATCCTCCTTTAAACATGCAATGATACACTTTTGATTTAAAAAAAAAACTACCTTAGATCTGACTGTACTTTATCTCAAAAGTTGTCATTTTTATCTAAGGTCTTGGTAAAAGTTTTCTTTTCATAGCTTTTCTTCTGTGTAAACCACAACAACATTTTGGACAAATTCCTGTCGACTTAGTTTGCTCTCCTAAGGGTAACAAATTACTTTGTGATGTCTTTAGACAGTTTAAATAACGTTATTTTAATTGTGTTGGACTAACTTCTGCTGCTTTTGATAATGTTGACCATTTTGTTCTCTTGGGCCAACTCAGTCATGTAGCTCATAATCAGGGTAAGGCCTTGTGGTTTAAGTCTTATCTGCACAATACATCATCTTCAGTTACGAGTGATAACTCTTTATCTTCCTTTGATTCTTTCTCTTGTGGTGTACCTCAAGGCCCCATTTAGGACCTATTTTAGTATGCTTTCACTTGGGTCTGATTTTAGAAAACATGACATCCCATGTTTTTTTGCAAATGCTTCATGAGGAAGGAAATGCATTGAACATGTTTGTTAGACCTCAAGGATACACACAATGTGTTTTGGTGAAAAACACGAAATGTGAACATAACTTTTGTTTTGTAGAAAAGGTTTCAGTCGTAGTCATCTGGACACTGTTTTCAGAATCAAGACGTTTCGGCTCCCATCCAGAAGTCATTCTCAATTGTCACAATGATTCTGAAAACAGTGTCCAGATGACTACGACTGAAACCTTTTCTACAATAGAACGCTCCTGGATGAATGAGGGACTACACCGTCATAACTTTTGTTTGTTTACAAGAAAACTCTGCAGGGCACCTTCAAGTCTCTTTTCATTTGCCACAAGAATGTCGATGGCCAAAAACATGCTCAAATGTCCCTCAACATTCAGAGGTCTAGGTGTCACTTTTGAATCTGCCTTAACATTTTACGAACTCTGTCATTAATAGTAGCTTTTCCCACATTCGGTTTATTGCGAAAATAAAACCTTATCTGTCTTCCTAGGATCAGGAGATTTTACGTGTTTTTATCTCCTCGTATCTTGACTGCTGGAACTTTCTTTCTGTGCGTCAGTCAGTCATCCTTGTCTTGCCTGCGGTATGTCAAGAATCTTCTCAGTGGTACCAACAAGAGAGACCAATGAAATATAGAATTGATTTTAAGAATATTTATTGCTTTTTAAGCACTGCACGGATTGGCACATATTTATATCTGAGATCTCTTTGGCCCCTATTCCAACTTAAGACTTCTTAGATGTTCTGATCAATTACTCCTCTCCATGTTCTTTGTCAAAATCCAAAGATAATCAAACATGTTCCCTTATTACCCCCCAGACTGTGGGACATTTTAACCCTTACTGTCAGGTCCTTTCAGTCCATTGCCATTTTTTAAATCCTGTCTTAAGACCAATCTTTTTATAACTGCATTTGAGTCTCCAGGACTATCGCAACTAAACGATACTGTGGTCAACATTTGTTGTTTTGAAATGTGCTCTACAAATAAATGGACTTGACTTACAGTATTATAGCTCATTGAATGTTTAAAACTACTGCTCTCACAATTGTTACAGGACTAAACTATACTATAGAATTTCTCACTGATACAGCAATGAACAGTTTATACCGGATGCTTAATAACTTAACACTATAGTAAATAATCCACAGACGGTTACATATATTCAAGTAGAGTGAAAAAATATTTCAATATAAGCGCATCAGCATAGACTCACCTTCGTCTTGCCTGTTCACGCTGCATTTATAAAACTGACTGTGAACACGAATGTTAGTGCTGTCTGTTTAAAGGTTAAAAAACAGAGCAGGAGGTGGTGACGGGATGAGGTGACAGTGGTCTTAAAGAGAACATGAGGGAAAAAGTGGTTTGACAGTTTCATCGCTGTTGAGCAGACCCAGCACTGAGGGGTGGAGCTGGTGGTCTATAGACAAACTCAAACAGATAGTAACAACATGAAAGTCAGGCCGGCTTTCCAGTCAATAACGAACCAGAGACCACAAACCTATCATTTCTCTGAAGTGGTGGTGGGCTGTGGCCATACTTCATGAGAACAGGAGACCATCACACTCAAAATGATGAATTTCTTAAGTGTATCACAAACACAAAGTAACTTAATACTTGTATATGATAAGCTGGGATAACATTTTAGTGAGCCCTGTGATAGAATTGGGCTGTTTCAGCAGCAAACACTGTACAGCAAAGAAAATTAATCTAAATTAAAATACACAAACAACCTATAGCCATATGAATATGAGCATCTGGTTATTTTTATTTAAGAATATTAAAAGGTAAATCCCAGATGGAGAAATTAACATATTTAAAATGAACAGAGAAAAAGGCATTCAAATTACAGATAAAAACAATCAATGAAAACTGATAAATGTGTGGATTCATACAGTAAAAAGATATTTATATCAGCACTAAGAAGATGTAAACAACTAACTGACTATAAACTATAAAATATTTTTTCAATATGATGGCATTACATGTGTAATGGACTCTGCATGTGTGATCTATACATAAAGCTTTATGGCTCTATTCTTCACTTCTCTCTAGAAATGGGAGTCAAACATCATGTCAAAAATCAACAGGGCAATAATGTGGTTAAATTGTATAAAACACACTAGTACATGTTATAAATGCCTCTATAGAAACAATAAAATGCAAAAAATGCACGGATAAACAAATAAAGTAAAAATAAGGTTGTAAGTAAAAGCTGCATTGATTCAAACTCACATTTCAACCCCAACATATGCTTTGCTGTCCTGTTAAAGACCAGGCCGGTATCTACAGTATACTAAGCACTATATGATGCAAATGCATAGATATATAAAAATAATTAAACTATCTTTTCTATCTAGCCTATATTAACAATATAAAATAAAGTATAAAAATGCTATTTTACTTTTAATTCATAAAGACCTTAATGTACTGTAGCTTAAACTGATATAAAAACTGAACATACAAAAGTGACCAGAATTGCAACCACTTTGTCATCTGATGTACATCTCATCTTTTGTGATCAGTAGAGATTTAATAAGTGTTATGGATAATGCTTAGATTAACCTCATCAATACAATAAAAAATGTTGCTAATACCTTGAATATAAGCCTCAGTAAAGCCAAACATGGGTGTTATATCACACCAAACTTTTGAACACATTAAGACTCTGGTTTCTCTGTGAGCTTGTTTCGTCCACAAACACACCCATCTCTAACAGGATGGCCTTTGGGACAGGGTGGGCATGACGGGACACATACAGCCTCTTCAGACTTTGACTCATAGGCGAAGGTTTATAGTCCATGCATGAATTTCCACTCAGACTCGGAGCACATTTCACCTCCAGTTTGTAGAAGAGCCGGCCGTGCTGCAGGTTACAGAGATCCTCCTTGACTCCAACAGACAGAACTTTCTCACATTGTCCCAACAGGTCGTCGTCCCAGTTGTTGTCCTCATCCCACACTTCAAATCTCACTTTATTTCCTGCTGACAAATCCTGAGAGCCCAGGTCGACGTTAATGGCCCAGTGTGGGTTGTTGTTGTTGTGTATGACAGGAGAACGCTGGACCATCTGTTTGTTGAAAAAGACCTTCACGTAGCCGTCCGTGGCTGTGATGTGGTCTCCCCAAAGACCAGAAGCCCGTTGTACAGTTATGATGACTCGAGCCATGCCCTTACGGGTCGGGCAGCAGTCTTGGTTTACAGCAGGGTCATTGTGGCATTGGCAGACGCAGGAATCCCTTGAGTCGCTCTTGATGCCGGCCTGACAGCGCTCACTGCAGTTCCTCCACAGTCCTTTCTCCAGGATGTAATGGCTAATGGCTGAGCGCAGGTTCTTCCGGACAGGGGTGTTAGTAGGCAGTAACTCGTGAAGCGATTCCAGGGAATATGAGAATATGTCTGGATTCTGTGGTAGTGTGTTCAGCCATTCTTTGTAGGCTGATGGATTTTTGTCAGCGGAGAAGAGAAGGTCTGGCTCTGTGGTATGACCCCCCTTTATTTCTGTGAACCTGTAGAGGAGAGAGTTGCTTAAAGAACTGAGCCAGAGCATACATTTAAACAACACTAGAGAAGCCAACGGCTTTTAGGGGTCTACCTTTGAAACCATCAAACACAAGGTGTTTTATTATAATTGGAATTAATATTGCCTTACATGATTTTGAAAGTCTTCCCCCATTGGTTTGCACAGAAAGTAGGTCTTGGATTTGGAGGGACATTTTAAAATCTAATATATTTCAATTCTGGTATTTAAGACAACCGCAGTTTGGCCTTTCCAGTGTTGAAAATAGTAATTTAGAAGTGCAAAACAATAGAAAACGTGACAATATATATGAGAAAATGTTCTATACCTGTCGTTGAAGAGGCTGGAGAAGGCTGACTTACTGTCTGTCCTCTCTAGGTCCTTCTTGCAGTGTTTTGATTCAGTTTTTATTGTAGCTTTGAAGCTGGCGGACGCCTCAACTGCCAGGCACATCTGCACCTCCTCCACGCTGAGGCCCTGCAGGCTGGCCTGGCACTGCCTGATGCTGGTCACAGATTGAACGCTTCCTCCCAACTTCACCTGGAATAATATATTTTCATTTCAGTAATGCTTGAATTTGTTGATAGAAATGCATTTTGTTTTGTTACAATCCTGCCATCATTTTGGTTCACCTTGCTGATGTAATGGGTGCCAAAGTTGTCAATCAGTTTGTAAAATCGTTGCTTGAATTCAGGGCTGTAGATTTTGGGGAGCTGTTTCACTGCTTTGCGAAATTCCCTGTGCAACTTGGGAGTGCTGGACACTCGGTAGCTGTTTCCAGTGAGACACCAGACAATAAAAGACAGACCAGTATGAAACAGGTATACTACAGTATTGCATTTGAGCATTAAAGTTCATTCATTTTGTTCACTGCATTTATCTTTGCATCTAGGGGAGTGTGTGGAGAAAAGTTTCATCCCAGTCGTCATCTTCTTACCTGTAGTACTCACAGGACATGCTTTGGCTTGTGAAGCTGAACTTGTCATTCTTCGTTTTTTCCATGGAGTAATCAGCCAATTTAGAATGGGTACCAGCTAGCATCAGTGAGCCACCTATTTTACCCACATTAAAATCTAGATTGACCTGCCAGTTGTTTTCTACCAAAGAGGAGCTGGAACTGACCAGAGACTCACTGGATCGGTGGAGTTTACTGGCCACTTCCATGCTGCAGGACTGCTTTGGCCTCCAGTCCTCCACTGACAAGGGGAGCTTTTGCTTTTTGTTCTCCAGATAGGGGTTGCTACACAGGGTGCACGTCTTGTCCTTGCGTTTCCACTGATTCATGTCGAGCACAAAGGCCCCCTTGCGTTCCATTCTGGTGATGTCGAAGCCTTCCCCGGCCAAATTGGTACCAGGAGCAAATTCTGCATCCAAGCACTGTCTGGGTGTCCCCTCTGTGCATGACTGATACGTATACTGAGGGAGGGACAGCATGAGGCTGGCATAGATGCAAATATTCAACAGAAACATGCTGCTGTTAAGTTGGGTGATGGATGTAAACTGATGGTTAATCCTGAAAAAGAAACATTTTAGTTAAACAAACATGAGCAAGTGAAGCCATTTATTACTACTAAACTACTGTAGAATTCCACGCTGAAGTAGTAATGAACAGTTTCTACCACATGCTAAATAACTTGAGATTAACACCTCATTCAGTCAATTTGCAGCACTGTTGCACTTTCAACATCCCCAACCTGCCCTTCTGACTGCATTTCCAGTTGTTTTTTAAAAGCAGCATTTTAGACAGTTCTTCCAGATATTTTAGCCATTATTAACTGCTCTCTGTCGACCGACATTTTCCCGTCCAGTTTAAAAAACACACTACTATTTACCCCATCTTAAAGAAAACCTCTCTGGATCCTTCTGTTTTAAGCAACTTTAGATCCATCTCTAAAGCTTGGGACAAACCTGAAGACTAAACCTACAAAGACTGGACAAACCACTCATAACCACTCACTAACTTGCAGTCTTTAGTCTTTGACTGTCAGGAAGGAGCATAAACCTTACGACTGAGTGAATAGGGACTCTCGACGGACGTGACTGAGATAGCAGAAGGCCTTAGGAGGCTAGTTTTTGGTAGTCTTGCTAGCTTGTCTACTTGTATGGTAGAAAATGTAAACAGTGAAGAAGCACATATCACAACTGTCCTTGGAAAATTTTTACAACTTTCTACAGAAAAAAGAAAAACGTAGTAGGTGTGCTGCTTTATTCTTTCACCTCTATTTAGTTTTGACAAATTGTGATTAGAACAATGTAAAACTTATAATATAATTAATATATAATCAATGATCATGAGAAACAAACTGAAGACTTGTAGTAAGCTAAGCTGATCCGCTAACTCCCTGAGGGCCCAGCTAGTGGGTCCAAAATCTCGCCTGTCACTAAGGGTGACCAGGTCTTTGCTGTCCGAGCCCCTCAGCTGCAAGTCAGTATCCTCTTTTTTAAATCTCTTCTTAAAACTAAGCTGCATCTTATGGCTTTTTCTTAACTGATAAAACCATTTTATCTTTGGATTTTATTCCCTTTTTTATTGCTTGTTTTACTGTAAAGCACTTTGTAATTTAAAAAAAAGTGCTAGTGCTATGTAAAAAAAGTAATTATTCAGTCATTAATCATTATTATATTCAATAGCCCACAGAAGGTTATGTATTTTCAAATCAAGTTTGAGAATATTTCAAAAAGCAAATCAGCATAGACTCACCTTTGTCTATCGTGTCCACACTGCATGCGTGAATCCAACTGTGGGCATCCAAATCAGTACGTTGTGTTTTTAAAGACAATTAGTACTATGTGATGGGGGGTGGGTCTGAGGTGAGAGTAGTCTTTGAGAAAACACAGGAAAAAACAAGTGGTTTGACAGCTTGACCAGTGTAGAGTCACTTCTCTCAAGTAGTGGTGGGCTGAATGGCCATGCTAGGTGACAAGACTGTGACACGCAAACGATCCATTTCTTTCTGAGATAAGATTTTAGTGAGCCTCTTTGACAAAATCTGGCTTTTTCCAGCAGCAAATACTGACACAGAAAAGATGAATTTAAAATTTTGACATGTAAAAAATATTATTTATATATACGTACTAAACAAAAGTAAATCTAATATGGATAAATTAACATATTTGAAATTAACTGAGAAGAAACTAAAAATTAAAATTACAGATAAGGTAACAAAAAACATTCAGTGAAAACTGATAAATGCATCGATTCATACATTAAAAATGTTTTTTATAAGCACAAAGGAGATAAAGCAGCACTGCAAGTAGGAGAGGAACTAACTGAAAAATGAAATATATGAAACACATATAATATGTTGGCATTATAAAAACATATTGTTGTACTCTTCACTTCTCTAATCCACTTTCTGTACAACTGTGAATAATTCTGAAATCTTAACCACATCTGATAAACATGTGACATGTAAGCCACCACCTCCCACAGTAGAGGGGTATCTTGTTTGTCCCACAGAGGTGTAGCAGAGAGGGGTGAGAGGTGGAGGTGGTGTGAGTCATCCAGCTCCTCAACAGTCCTCTCCCATCAGAGGATTACAGCACGTCACCTGCTGCCTTCATGTGCTCCTCGGAAACTTCTTACTCCAAGTGTATTACTTGTGTGCAGTAATATAGCAAATTTGACCCTATAATGACAGTATTTTTGTTGTTGTTTGAAATTAGAAGACTAGCATGTATGAGATTTGAGCACTGCACTCAAATTACCATGTGTCTGGATGGTGACTCATTTATAGACTTGCAGCTTTCAGTGTGCAGACTAGTTTTATTTATTATAGTAATTACAAGTTCTCACAATATGCCCGAGCTGTCTACCAGTCCTTCACACGTGTATTGCAGGATAATAGGAATAATAATCAATGTCCAACAGGGATGCACCTAATTGTGAGTCCCATGACAAAACCTCACGCATAAGGATGATAATAAAAAACACAGTAGTGAAAGGACGTGTACTTACAATATGTCACAAGAAATCACTGGTTTCACAGAAGTTGGGCTAACTTGAATTTTCAATTAACAGATTTTCTCATGATGAAATCTGAGACTCGCATAATTTCTATTATTAGAAATAATATTTCATTTCTCCGGTATAATCATAGTTTTCAGAAAATTCAACATCTAGGCCTTTGGAAACATTCTTGGATGGCTGACCTCAATTCTTTTCTGTAATTATAATTATCATTAATATTTGTATTAACCCCTGAGGGAAAAGACGCATGTTGTTGCTGTAATAAACACATCTTTTAGTATTAAGTAGTAATAATAATCATGTTCTTTCTGTTTATCTTGTGAGCTCAGGTGGTAACTGCAATATTTCCTGCTGAATTGAAGGCAGCTATAGCTTAAGTGTTGGTATTCACACACTGCCAAGTGCGGCCAAGCAGCGTCAAACTCCTCTCAGCCGACCAGAATAACACCAGAAGTTAAAAGAGTTTGCCTTCAAAATAAAATTTGATCTTTAAAGAAAAGTAAATTTATTGAAAGTGTTTTGTTTTGCTTTTTAAGAGAAAGCTGGACACCAAGTGGACAGCTGGTTCAGGTCCCCAGACTTCCAGGGGCTCCGAAGTCCCAGGTTCACTGTTTGTATGTTGGTTTGAGAAATTTGGTTAATTGCACATTTATTAGAGAATATGCAGCAACAATTAAGATGGGTTAGTGTTTCTTGTGAACCTGACTTGAAAAGCATTTATGATTATTTTTATTACATATTCTTCTCACAAATGGCACATATTCTTTAATAAAGTTATATTTAATTAAATTACCGCAAAGAAAACCTGGGGCCAGGTTGTATTATTACAGCCCAGGAATACTGCTTGAAAGAGTACATACACAAGGGCAGGAGGTGGAGAAATGGAGGGTCAGTAGTGGCCCAAAAGCAAATGTTTGACGTGGTCCTCCCTATAAGGCACCATCTTGTGTATTTATGTTAACCAGGTTTAACTAAACTCAGCTGAACAATGAGAACGCATGATCTTGCTTCAACACCTGTGTGAACATTTAAATTAATTCAATTCCATGCATTCAGACTCTGTACTACCACAGCAACCTGCTACTGTTTTCTACACACAAATTTAGATTAAGGGCCTCGCTCCATCTTGACTGATGACATATTACTCCAGCTCATATGTAGACTTGTGGAACCATCTAAGATATCACTGGCACCAAATGCTTAGTCTTTATTTCAATGTTTGAACTTTGCAGCCACTACTGAAAAATGTGGCATGTACATAGATTTTGAAAACAATGACCGGAAGTGCCGTCCCTTTTATTCTATGTAGCTTGACACTTGTGGAGAGGCGATGCAGGGGACTTGAGGCCGCCAGGGAAGACTCTGCGTTTCAAGGAATACAGCTAGCCAGAAATAATTGGATAAAACAGATGTTTAAGAAACAGAGTATAAGCTTTACGGACCGTACCGCGTGTGTTTGGAGTCAGCCGGCTCAAATATCAGCTTACTCAGCCCCAGTCACAGGACATCGGTAGCCGAGTGCCCGGCTTGCTAGCCCGCAGTCCTTCCCAAAATCTCCGCTCCAGAGTCCCGGATCTCATCTGTTTTTTAAGAGCATTACGAAAGCTAGCCAGCATCACACGGAACTGACCTGAGCATATGACGCGTTCATTAAAGTAAAGGTATGACCTGCTAGTCCTCTATTACAAATCTGACCGCTAGGATCAAGCTAGCATCATCTGGAGTTGAATGGCAGCGCGGCTCACGCTCCAACTGCCACAGCATCCCTGCCCGGGACGCGTTCAAGCTCGCGCTGCTGCAACGGAATGCTAACGTTAACTAATGAGGAAGTGGCTTTAACATGACGGCGAACACTGCCTCTCAACCGCCTAAGGCTTTTAGGCGCTGCACTGACATTTTTTAGATGCCAAATGTAATGACCGTCCCGAGCTTGCACCATGTATGTGGCTGGCCGTGTCTGTCTCCAACCTTGCGGATGACACTCACACAGGTACCGGCGGTTCAAAGCAAACAGCGGCGGCGCGGATTCGCCGTTGCCGGGTAGTGCTGAGAGACTTGACGTGAGCTTGCTAGCGCCAAGCTAGGAGGCTAACAGCACAATATAGAGACCCTAAACAAATGCCATCACCAATGGTATCCCATAAGGTTTTAGTTGCAATAATCTTATTAAATGTGTATATAGGTGTACAGTCTGTTTTTTACTTATTCGGCGGCGTCCTTTTAACGGTCCTCTTTGCTATGGCATTTTTAAATGGACCCAGGCTGCTGGACTGGGCGAATTCACCTCCACATCTGCAGTTTAACAAATACGTCTTAACGGGATACCGGCCAATCTCCTCTGTGCAAGACTGCATCAGAAGCCTGTTTTACCTGCACAATGAACTTGGAAACATATACACTCACGGTGAGTAAAGAAATCAGCATGAACAGTTAAGTCAGCAGGTTGCTGGAGCCAGTGTGACTTTGAGTGTTAACCCACACCTGCACAGACACTGCACTAAAGCCGGGGACATTTGCAGTCAGGAAGGCACACATGACCTAAACCCTTAATATTTGACCACATTTATTTGAGCTAAATTCATATTTTCATTAGAAAACACTAATAACTTATATTTATTTGTTGTATAGTGTTTGTCCATGAACGTCCCTTTTAAGCCCACCAAATCTGCTTTTCAGACATTTTTAATATATACTGCCCCAATTTAAGTGAGAACATTTTAGTTAAAATTAAAGTCTAATCTCTCAAATAAAGTGTGTTTATACCAATTTCTGATGTTTTTATTCTTTGATTTGTCAAAATATGTGAAAAGTCTGGTATGGGCTTTATGGATACCAAACTTACTCTTTA
This sequence comes from Siniperca chuatsi, assembly GCF_020085105.1. Classification (NCBI taxonomy): domain Eukaryota; kingdom Metazoa; phylum Chordata; class Actinopteri; order Centrarchiformes; family Sinipercidae; genus Siniperca; species Siniperca chuatsi. The sequence goes on along the minus strand of NC_058062.1, from coordinate 4,838,748 downwards.
AACCCATGGGTGTTTCAAATAAGCCCGCTTCATGATTTGTTGATAAATAAATATATATTTAAACAATATTAACAATACAAACTTTTCTATTGAAATCTGTAATCTCTTAGCTCTCAATAGCTATTTTCATTTTGTGTCCACTCCTATCCTATGGCCTGTAAATGGCATTTGATATAGGCGTGACCAGCCGTTTTGCTGTGTGAAAAGCTAAACTTACATCATGTCTTCTTTGGAACGTAGCCAAAAAAAATCAAAACTATAGTGAAAATTACTTTTGACCACGTCATCTTTAAATATGTGTTGTCATTTCGTCTGTATCTCCATCCTATGGTGTGCTGTTGGCTTTTGAAACTGGCCAAAATTTCTGGTCCAGCCAACTGATTGAAAGTGCAGATGTTTTTATGAAGATTTATGAGACAGACTGATTGAAAGAAAAACAGTTTGCAGATTCAATACCAATTTTACAATTAAACAATAACTTTAATTGATTTTCAAATGTTAATCACATTTAGGCTAGTAGTTTGAAAACATTGTAAAAGCACATTTTAAAACCATTCAGTTCATTGTGGAGTAACATTAAAACATACAGTACATTGTGAGGAGACATCAGACACAACATCTTGAAGCTCATGTATCATTAGGTTATAACTTAAGCAAAATAAACAAGAAAGATGTCAACATTTCTGCCATTTATACTTTCTCCTATAGGCTAAATGCAGGCCTATGCTCTTTGAGGTGATTATATATAATATACACATTCACATATATGATCTATGATGTTTAAATATGGGTATTAATTATGTGAATTATGGAGCTGATTCATCAGGTGAGGTCAAAATTAGGGAGGGAAATAGTTCAAAGGTCAAAAGAGGTCAAAATCCCCATTGAAACAGTCAAGTTGGCTTAAAGGGAACATCAGTGAATTTATGGTTAAAAGACAGAATATTTTATTCTACACACCTGACATTTAAAAAACAACTACATGGAATATATCTATATTTGCATCACTAACATAACATGAAAAGTATAAATTGATTATGCAGAGAAGTAATTTGCGATACTCGTTTACATCCACCCCAGACGATGTGATTTGTGATTTGTTTGCCAGCGTCCCCTTCAAGCCCAACAGGTAAAAATGTTAATTAAAAAATAAATAAAGATAAAAATACACATTTATTGTCTATTTAACAGTATAATAATATAAACTGCATACAAAAATGTAAATTCTACATGCTTGTCATGCTTTATGTCATTGCAGTGAACCATACTATGCAGCTGCTGTATCGATGCAGCATGTGGTCTGTTTGCTGGCATGCTAAAACTCCTATTTTGATTTAAAAAGAAACAATCTTTCTAATTCAAGTAATATTCTAACATACGTCTTATTCAAAACACTAATCACTTAAAGGTGGGATATGCGAATCTAATCCAATAGACGGTTTTTTTTCAAAATTCAAAGAATATCTCCTCACGGTATGCTAGCTGTCCGTTCAGTGTGTTCTCTGAAAATAACTCGGTGTTTGTACACAGCGCTGGCTCTGTAAATGGGAATTAAACAAAGTGGCTCGGACCGAGACACACAACACTATTCCAGCCATGATTTGTGTGTCAGATAACGTTAAATGACTTGCCTGCGGACATGCAGCTTACTTTCTAGTTTGCCAAGATATGCTGTTGTTGTGATGTTAGCTATAGTAGCAGGAGAGTTGTGGGTATCGTTGTCTGTTTGCTGGCTCTGGGAAACCGTCTCGTCCTCTCTGGCTGTTAGCTTCGCAGCAGCAACTGTAGCGACAGTTTGCTAACCCACAACCTAGCTAAGCTAACCTACAACCTAGCTAACGTTAGTTACATTACTTGCAGTGACGCTGTTCGCTTTATATCATGGTATTTATCATGGTGTTGGATTTCTCCAGAATCGCATACCCCACCTTTAAATTTTGTTAACAAATGAATACTTACCAAAAACAGGAGTAGACATATGCAAAAAATGTTTTTCTGAGGGTACCAAAACCAGCAGGCACATGTCACACATGTGCTTCGAGAACTCTATATCCACCAATCTGATTGGCTTACAATAACATAAAGTGACATTTATATAATAAGCAGCTTCACTGGAAGAAACATCACACAGCAAAAAATGATGATGTAGTTTTTTTTTTATTTGACTCAGAAGTTGCAAGTGGGCTTATACGCTACGTGGGCTTAATAGGAACGTTTAACCTATTAAAACACCTGTCAATCAATTTGAGAGTGATAGCAGGTTGGTTTTGATGAATACATCAGTCATCAGTGGTGGAACATAACTAATTACATTTACTCAGCTAATGTACTGTACAATTTTGACGCACTTATACTTAACTGGAGTATTGATGTTACTTAATACTTTTACTCCACTACTTTTTAGAGGGAAATACTGTACTTTTAATCCACTTTATTAGACAGCTCTAGTTACTAGTTTGCTAATTATGATTTATATATACAAAACATAAAATCAACTTATAAATATGACACAAGATTTAACTACCCAAAAGGTATATAATGTAGTATGTCTGCAGCTAACGATTATTTTCATTACCGATTAATCTGCAGACAAATTTTTTTATTTTGCTTACTAGTCTGTGAAACACAAGAAAATTGATAAAATGCCAGTCACAACTTCACAGAGCCTAAGTTGATGTCTTCAAATGTCTTGTTTTGTCCAACAGTTCAAAACCCAAATATATTCTGTTTTCAATGTTTTGTGACAAAGAAAAGCAGCAAATCCTCTCATGTGAGAAGCTGAAACCAGGAAGTGTTTGGCATTTCTTCACTGTTTTTGCTTGAAAATTTACTGAAACAATTAATGATTTATTGAAATAGTTGCAGATTGAAACGATTAATAGATTAAATCTTTCAGCTCAATAACATAGTTAAAATTTGCTCTCGCTACAGTAAAAGTAAAACAGTAAAAACAGTTACTACTACTACTCAATTTTAAAAATGTATTTAATCTGAAGGTTTTTTTCAAATTAATATGGCAAGCATAGAGAACCACTTTTTCTTTGAATTAATACATTAATACTATACTTACATACATTTTATATTGCATGTGTGCCAAATTGAAGAGTGAATTTGATTATTAATTATATTAATTATAAACAGACCATAGACCGTAGATATTTTACTATGTATGTCCGCTAACAAGCGGACATATATACACATAACGGAAATTGCCAGGAGTGGCTTTCATCTTTCATCTGGTCCAAAACGTCATGGTTACACAACAATATGCCATTCTTTTAATAGGTTAGTGCAAACCAAAATTAATTGCAGTAATGTGTTAATCTGTGCAGCCAGAGGTGAGACTGATGTGTCAGCTTGTTAGCAATCTGCATGGTGTTATTGTGTTTTTAGCTTGATATGATTAGACTGCCAATAGCATGGCACACAGTAGCATGACTTGTTTCTTTGCCCCCTGCTGTTATTACCATCAAAATACATCCTATAGGCATACAGGGTGCTGCAGATCATCTGTGTGTTCACCGACTTTCTCATTCTGAAGGTCATCATTTCATTGCAGTAGTGATCATCAGGGAAGTGGCCCTGGAAGTCTTTATTACACTCCACTGACGTCAGCTGACATCATTCCCTATATAAGGAAATGATGTTTAATCAAATGAGCTTTTGTCCAATTTTTCCAAAGTAGAAAAAAAGATGCAGAGGTGTGCTTTAAACTCAGGTGGATCATTGTTGTTGTCACTATAAAAATATAGTGTTCTAACATTTCAGCTAAGTTTCATGAGCTGGTTTGTTTTGCATATAAACTCAAAATATCCTGCCCGCAGCTCAGCTCTCAGACACTTCACCACGTTCATGCTGCAGGCCTTCAGAGGAGGTCCTCTCCACTGTATCCAACCCTGAGTGGAGCTGAGTACAGCTGGTCGGCTCAGGATGAGTGGGGGGAGGAGCAGAGATAACACACTTAAAATAGATGTGTTACAGTAGATGGCATTGCCTGTATCACCTGGCTGGGACGAATGCCTTGACATTGGGAAAGGCAGAGTGAGCAAAAAAAGAGGAAGGGAGTGCAATATGATTAATGATCGTAACAACTGTATGTGGATCAAATTTCAAGGTCTGGATTTTTCTCACATAGCAGTGAATGCCTCTCCCTTGCCCAATAGAGAAACTTAAATTGGAGCTATGTAGCAATTAGCAATATGGCACTTTGCTGCATCAAAATATGAGCTTAGTGGGAGTCTTGTCTTTCCCTTCAAAGGGTAACACTGATACATTTGTGCCAATCATGTAGGTTTCCGCTGTGCTCCACATTATTCTTGCCATTGTCTGCACAAACTCAGCGTAGTTGGAAGCCCTTCGCAGTGACTCATTCTTGTATAATTTGAAAAACAACGTCCCCAGGCCTCAAAAGTCCCGAGCTAGATAATCCATTACAATAAACATGACACCTTAATTTGGTTTTGTCAAAGTTTCCGTGTTATTTTATCACGCTTGAGCTGATGGTTTTCATACCAAAGTGCACATTACCGCTTTGTTTTCTATCAATCACTGGACGCCCTCTAGAAGAAACATCCTACAGTAAATAATCCTTAAAAATATGTTGCTTTACAAATGTTACTGTCAAAAATATGTAATTACATACAGAAGACATTGCAAAATTACAGCACAAAAAGTAAACTAGATTTGTTAAGTACATGACACTGTGTACAGCAAAGTATGTGTTGTTTGTGTATCGAGCCTTGACAGGAGCTACACAGGCTTCATCTTTAATTACAGCTAGTAAAGCCTACTCCAACAACCTGTGCTGTCTGTTTCTCTGCCCTTCCTCTCTCCAGGCATCCCTTTGGTTTGCTTCTTGGTGCTGCTGCCTCTCAACATCCCGTGGTCTCAGATCAGCGTTACGTGGTTGGGCGTGGTGCACTTCCTGGCTTGCCTGTCGCCCCAGCTAGGCTCTGTGCTCTACCACCTCTTCATGAACCACGAGGGAGGGGAGCCCGTCTACCACACTCTCCTCAAACTTGACGTGTGTGGAATCTGCATGATCAATACATTGGGTAAGACTTCTTTTTTGAAGCTCAGCAGATTCCTTCATCTTTTATCATTTTGGACTCATTGTCGGCCGCTGTTATTGCTGGTCTGTTTACTTTGAGGGTGAAATTTTTCTACATTGATTGTCAATGATTTTCCATGGAAGTGTTTTGCTTGGAGGTGTACCAGTATTGATTTGTCAGAACAAAATTGACTACTGAGTCAATTGGCCAATGCAAGCAATGATCCAAGTTCTAAGATGACTATTGATATTTCCATGATGCCTGTATTAGCCTATTAAGCCAAAAGTGACAAGTGCAATATTTAGCATTTATTTATGCACTTATGTACTTTGAACAACCAATATAGATTGGCCATACTACACATATTATTCTGATAATAATACAGTAATAATTAATATTGTGACATGAGACTTGATATTTTATAAAATCACCATACAAAGACTTAAATGATTATCAAAGTAGTTGAGTGCTATATTTAACCCCCAGGCAGGAAATGACTAAACATTAGAGGGTCTGAATGCTGCTAACCACACTCAGCAGTGTCACACTGGCTTGCACCAGGTGTTGCATTGCTGCTGAGCTGGGCATCAATGCTCCATCTCTATGCTGACTCTCCTTTGTGTGTTTTCTTGTCTCAGGGGCGCTGCCCATTGTCTACAGCACGCTGCTTTGCTACCCGTTCATCCGCACTGTGACTCTGTTAGTCTACATCCTGCTGTCCAGCCACGCCATCTACTGCGCCGTCACAGCTCAGAGCAGCGTTCGCCGGCTGCGCTCCTTCGCCTGGCAGGCGCTGTTCCGCTTCTCCTTCTTCCTGCTGCGCTGGGTGGGCGTGGGTGGCGGCAGCCCCACCTCGCTACGCCACTTCCTCATGATGGACGCGCTGGCTGTGCTGGGCGGGGTCATCAACATCACACGCATCCCGGAGCGCTTCCGCCCGGGCCTCTTTGACTACTGGTGCAACAGCCACCAGATTATGCATGTACTGGTGGTGGGCTCCATCCTTTACCTGCACTGGGGTGTGCTGGACGACCTGCTGTGGATCAACAGCTACAACTGTCCCTCAGACTGACCCCCCCCCCCTCTCACAAGGAACACTGGGACGTAAGGTTAAAGGCCCTCCTGGGGGGAGGGAGGTGTCTGGAGAGGGAAGGGGAAGGAGGGGAAATCAGGTGGAACTGATTCTGTGAGGTGAGACGATATGTTGTCCGTGCACGTGTTTACTTCATGCGCTCAAACTCAGAACGTTCATATCTTCGTCCATCTTGGGACTTTGTGCGAATGCAGGCAAAATTATGTCAAGTAACACGCACAAGCATTTTGACTCTCTCACTTGCTGCAAACATGGACACACACGAACATAAACATACACTGCAAAATAGAACTATTTTAAACAGTAAATTTAATGACTGAGTATTGAACACTATAAAGTCTTAAGTAAAGGCTCTAGTAAAGGTTACTGCTGAGTTTAAAGCCTTTACTTAATAATAGAAGTTTTACTTGAACATTAGTTGATGTGGTTGGTTAAGACAGTCTATGGCTAAATGACATCACATGCTCAAGTCCTCTCAGATGTCACTGTTGCTACCTATGCAGCACATCCATATCTCAACTCATGCACATCACATACACAACACATGCTCAGACACCCTCACACCTATATTTTTATACTACATGTACATACTGTAAGTGCATCGAGTCTTAACTACGTCCAACTGACTGAGTTTTACTAGACTGGTTGTTCTGTCCGTGTTTCCTTGTTTTCTGTCACTGCCTCTTTCTTTATTTGTGAATCAGTCTGATTTGTCCTTACAGTCAAGAGATGACGAGGAAATGAAGATGGGTGAGGGGGTTCATTCCTGAGTTTGCTAGCATGTTGGCAATGAGTTTACTTGCTTTAGGTGGCTTGGACCACACATTAGAATCAATCGTGCAGTGTTATCGGCTTTTTCTGCACCTGAGCTCAGTGCCAATGAAATTCAGGCATTTTTAATCAGAAAGGAAAGTGCACACGTTTACAAACTATGTTGTTCAGTGGCATTACTGTTTGCCAAACCTAGTCCTAGTTATTTATGCTTGTACATTTATGATAACCTCCCATTATAAGGAAGATTGTCACCACTATTTCCTTTTATGGAAGGTGAGGTTTTAGAACTTTTAAGTTATAAACTGTCTTAAGTTTAACATTTTTTATGTACATTTGTTCTTAAAAAAAGTCCTTTAATGTGCATTTTAAAATGACAGAACAGACATGAAAAGGCACTCTGATGATAACAATCTCAAAAATGACATTGCTATGTTACACTACACTGAAATGCCACCATATGTACATTAGATCTTGATGTACATGTGGCAGCAAGATGCACTGAAAATTAAGGGATTGCTATTTAATTTTTATGGTAACGTGATTGTAATTGTAAGTTCCTGAACAATTAAATATCTTTACACTGTAACCCTGTTTAGACAAACTACAGATAAAACTGACCTGCGTATTGGCACAATATGCACAAAATATTGTAATGAAATATATTATATTTATTATGCTTTTTATTGAGTTGTATTTATTTACTGATACAGGTAAAATTGTGTTTATCTGTCAGCTGTCTAAACAGTTTACGTTGTTGCTGTGCAGGATCACTGGCTGACAGATCAAGTTAGAGGTCAGAGAAAATCTTTTGTTGTATTCCAACCCGTGCAAATCCCGAGGATTAGCTCCTCATTTTCTCCCCACACGCTTTTTTTTTCAGTGACGTTTGACTTCTCAGTCACACAGTAATATTGTGAAAAAAGATTGGTCTCTATGCATTGCAATTCACATAACATTCACAATAATCAGCAAGAAGTTATGTGACTTTTAAAACTTCTCTTTTTAAGATGTTACTTATGTAAATTTTTCTTGGGCTTGAATGAAAATGGTTCTAATGTATTTGTATGTTTACTTGTACATTGACTCTAGATATTGATGGTTTATAAGGGTTAGTCATTTTTGCCACTTTATGCTTTATTATTTAAATGCACCGCTTTTGTTTTGTGACAGAGCACTTCTTAACTTGCACTTTTTTTAACCCGAACAGAGGTTAGACAGTCTGAGTCTTTTTAAAGTGGAGTAGTATTTTATTTTATTTAAGATGGCCTTGCCAAACAAGAATGAACCCCTATGCCATCCTGTCATAATATATAAGTTACATCAGTTCTGTGTGGATGTCCATGATTGTTTTGCCACTGTATTCCTCTGTGGTATTTCAGTTACTAATCTTGAGTAAAATTAACTGTTGCTCTGTTACTTCATGCTCAAGACTAGTGGTTGAAATGCGATCTCTTTTCAGACAGACTTTACTTTCTTAATGACATTGCACTTGTTTCCCATGCCAACAGTCACAGCCGCCCCCTGACTAGTTGCCAATCTTGTCAGCCCCTTCTTGCCAAATTAGCAGCGTCTGTGGTGTAGTATGTCCTCTGCTTCCTGTGCTCACTAACATGACTGACTGACTCACACTGACTCATAGGTGAAGAAGGATTTCCCACAGTCTTTATCACGTACACTAGTCTTAGACTGGATCCCTCCACCCCACCCCTCACCTTGACAAAGAGCCAGATACTGTATGCCTGCTAGTCTCACTCTGATGATTATTACCTACTATGGCCGTGGTACAATGTAAAAGCTGAAACTAATGTATTTTTGGCCATTGAATGAAATTGAAAAAAAATGCATGAAAGTAGTTGTGAAACAGAAACTGATGTCCGATAGTGTTAGCCAATCTTTTGTTCACTGTAGCCATCCAAAGGCCATGTCACTTGCTCTTGGAATTGACTGTGTGGGTAGTGGGGGGCTGGGGGTTGGGGGAGTGGGGGAGATCCACTACAAGAAGATTATTGAACAGGTCCGATCAGAGGCAATACATCACTATCAAATAAACTGCACTGTTCATTGTTCTCAAAAGGGCTTTGGATCAAAGTAAATTCCAATTCTGAAACATATTTAAAGTCCATATAAATAATGTAAATACATGTATGTAGAATATATATACATACAGTGCAAACGATATACCCTGATTTGATACATACACCATATGTTAAGGAAAGAAAAATAAGAAACAGGAATAATGGTTTGCCACATATAAGCTGCTGCTCTCTTTCACAGTCAAAGCGAATTATGAGAGAGGGAAGCAGACGCGGCTCGGTGCGGTGCTTCAGATTAATATCAAAGATGTTTGTTTGCTTAGCTATATCCATATGTATGTGAACAACACAGAAAAAAAATACTGAAATTGGTTTCAGTGCTAATGTAGAGTTGTTTGACCTTTTGTGACCCTAACTAAGAATGCATTTGATCATTTAGATGTAACCACTTTTTTAGACACGTGGGAAAGACATTTCTGACCATTGTGGAGAATCTTGGCGGCATGTGAATACCTCGTGACTACCACTGGTCTATCTATGCATTATCAGCTGAAGGATACGTAACAGTGAAGTCGATTTGTGTTTGGTAAGACAGCTCTCTGATCCACTGTAACAGAGGGCTTTGCTCCAACATCCTGGGTCTCCCACTTCTCAGGTTGCCATAACAGTAGCTGTAACATCCGAGACCTGACCTCTGCTGTCTGACACATGGCTGCGAGACTTTGATCTACCTCCACCTGCCCTGTTTGTCCAGTCTGTTCATGCTATGAACTGGGTAACAGATTGGACAGAAGGGAGAAAGAAGGTGGAAAGGGAGTTTCTCTCAGAAAACCATGTTACAGTAGTGGAACCTGGCCAGAAAAAATGGTCTTTTGTCCTTTTGCCTGTATGTCAAATGAAAAAAATGAAATGATGTATGAACACATCACTTAACAAAACAAAATTCAGTTTTTTTAATATAACAGGTGCCGGATAGCCTGTTAATGACCTGTTTATAATGGATTACCTGTATTGTTATATACTGATTATTATGATTACTGTTATTCTGTGGATCCTAATAATGACACTGGTCTGTGTACAGATAATGAGACAAGCCCTTTCCTTTAGGATGAAGGGAGCTTTCTGGAGGGTCTGTCTGTTATCGTCTCTTCATATCTGCAATATCATGGCATTTTTAAAATGACAAAGGAGTGAATGTGGCTCCATCTAGCGGAAGTTCATATGCACTGATGCAGGCATTACTGTAGCCATACTGCAGGTAAATGAAAATAATTGACAGGCTGTAATACTGTCAGCGCTGGTTTGCAGTTATTCTCCAGGGTTGTTTATTTATATTTTCAGATCATGTATGTATGGCGTGTATATGAGCTCTCCTGCAGAACCCATGCAAGCATGAAATCTGTATGTTGTCAAATTTACTTTCTCCCTTTGCACTGACGGGGTGCTGATAGCATCCCCAGAGTGCCTCATTATCCAGTCTGTGTGCTTGCAAATTAATGTGCATGAGCACAGACACAGTTTGTTCCTGTGCTGTAGTTCACACGTCTGTTCAACATTAGTGTCCTGTGTAACAGACAGGCTCTCACACTCCTCAGTCTCCAGCAACGATTGTGCAATAAACTGAAGTCTATATTTTTAAACCCGCCTATAGGCCATCTGTTTCATCCATGTTTCTTTTATTGAGATGTGTGTGTGTGTCCTTTTGTACTTCTATGTTTGTGAGGAACAGTTTGAGTTTTAGGACTGGAAAGTGAGGACATTCAGGCTGGTCCTCACCTCTTCTAACAGCTGTTTGAAGGTTTAGACTTGGTTTTAGGGTTAGAATTAGGTTAAAGGGACAGTTCACCCCAAAATCAGAAATACATATTTTCCTCTTACCTGTAGTGCTTTTTATCCATCCAGATTGTTTTGGTGTGAGTTGCAGAGTTTTGGAGATATCGGCCGTAGAGATGTCTGCATTTTTTTTAATATAATGGGACTATATGGCACTCAGCTTGTGTGCAAAAAAAAAAACATACATACAATAGGAACTATTGGTAGAAAGAAAATAGTTCCCACATGAAACTGCTCACATCAAATCTGTTGATTATCTTGAGTAACCAGGTCATGATTTCTGGAAAGAGACATTGCTGTCGAGATCTAGATGGATGAATAGCACTACAGGTAAGAGGAATTTTGGGGTGAACTGTCCCTTTAAAGTTGGCGTAAAGGTTGAGGTTATGCATGTAGTTGTGATGGTTAAGGTTAGGACTAGGGGCAAGGCAGTGTTTCCAGAGTGGGGGGTTTTCCGCCCAATTGAGCAGCTTTTTATCTGATTGCACAGGTAAAAATGCTTGTGGTGGGGTTGTGATCGTTTGGGCTATTTGTTGTATAGTCAGGATCAACTGTCCCCACAATGATAGAAGGAAAATCCTAAAAGGTGAGGACACTACTTGACCTCAGCTCTTCAAGTAGTAAATCAGGGGTAGCTTGAGAGTGTAATAGAAAAGGTAAGGTAGAGCTTATAGTGTAGGGTTCGGGGTTGAAGTTAATAAATTGGGTTTAGTTTTAGAATCAATAAGCATCAAAGTTAGGTGTATGTAGTATTAGTAAGATGGAGGGTTAGGAAATGAATCAAATAGATATAAGGCGCTCACAAACACTGTAAAGCAATATGAGAAGCTGTCAGGTCGCTGTCAGAGGCTGCTGAGCGAAGCAGCAACTGGCTGTGGCTAAATGGAAGGATCCCAAATGGGCTGCAAAATGACCAAAAGCGGAGGGGGGTGCACCTTGGACAGCAAGTGTCTCTGTTGAGCCCTTTGGAGGTGTTGTGGGCCTATCAACAAAAGCAAGGAGGGTGCCCACTTGACGACCCCAATGAAGTTATTACCCCTACCCCCCTCTCTAGATGTCAAGAAAGATACTTCGAAGGGATTGTACGATCAAGTCCTATATGCTCAACAGAATTAGGTTTAGGTTAATGTTAGGGCAAGGGCTGGAGTTAGTCTTGTAGTTTTGATGGTTGAGGTTAGGGGTGGGAGCTAGGGAATGCATTATGTCAAATGAGGGTCCTCACAATTATAGAAGTATGTGAGCAGGTGTAATAAGTATTGAATGCCCTCACAATGATAGAAAGATGAGAAATTACTTGATCTCACCTCTTCAATGAGTTAGATTAGAGCTTGTTATTGTAATTTAAAAGTAATAGGAAATGTTTAGGGGTTTAAATGGGTGCTTGAGCAATTTATTATTATGTCTGTAAAGTTGGGGGACTTGCAAGAGACAGATAAAAAGATATTATAAAATATTATTATTATAAAATATCATATATATCAAGATTGATGCAGCAGAGGCTGAGATATCCTGACTTTTACTCCCTAGTATGGGTCAAACTCCAAATACACTGGATCCTACATTTCCCATAATGCAACTCAAGTGTCTTTCATTAGACCTTCCCTGACTGGTATATGCCCACGCCTTTCAAACTTGATGCCCCTAGTTAGCAAAGCAGGGTTTCTGTTATAAATTTGTAGTCTCCAAGCCCAAACAGAAATGATTCAAAATGATGTCACTTCTGTCATTTTTTTCAGGCTTTACAAAGCTGACCCCACAGCCACACAATACTTTTTACAACTGTTTTCAAAGGCTGAGTAACCATGACTAGTAAACTAATCTTCATGTGCCTCTTTAAATTAAAGTTGGGCTTAGTATTAGAAAAGGTGAGCATTAAAGTGTAATATTGGTTAGATTAGGGTTTAGGGGATACATCAAATAGATGTAAGGTCCTCACAAATATTGTAAAAAAAAAAAAAAAAAAAAAGAGAGCGCGATCAGGAAGGGTCATATATGTTATCTGCCTTTCCCTCAGTAGACCTCCAATATATAATTTAGTTTGATACAAACAAACTATTTAGGTGAAATCAATGTACAGATAATCAAGAATAACTGATCATTTTGCCCCTGACAGTTTTCCAGCTGTCTCATCATGTTGTAGTGAAGGCTGCACAACATTGTAGCATCAAAGCATTTCCTCTCAGATTTCAGGGTAAACTGCACTTTCGGCCCTCAGCTGTGTATCTCAGCAATGCATCACTTTAGTCTGGAGCTTCTGTGACCTGGTAATGCTTTTCAACCCGTTTAGTGATACTGCACTTTGCACTACACAGAAATGTAGTGATTCTGATTATTAGGTGACACCTGAGGAATGATAGAATCTGCTTTCATTGGTTGACACCTGTGGCCAGGCGCAGACTAACTATATGAACTATATCTATGTAAGTATGTATTGTCCTGACATTTTTATCTTGATATAATCTTGCAAAAGATCTCTGCAAACTTGCACCGTCTTCCCCTACATGTTGCCTTCTGCAGTTTTTCAACCCCAAAACTGTCACAGAAGACACCTCCCACTTCCACCATCATTTGAAACTGTCACTTCCTCCATGTAATTTTGTGATGTACTTTAACCTACCGTCTCCTTTAAGTCCTCAATCTGGTGGCAGAGTGTTTGGTGCACTACCGAAACTCCTTGAGCTGAATCGTCCCCACACTTCCAGGTAGGCCTGCAATATCTGTCTGCAGTTTTTCATATAGTTCATTTACACCTACATAACATCTCTGCAGATATCATTTGATCTACAATAGGTACATTAATTATAACATAGGTAAATAACAGGTAAAGCTAATCAAACGCCATTGATTTGAATTTAGCATCTTTGATCCTCATGCTCCACATGGCTTGAGTTCCTTCTGTTTCAAGACAGTGAATTCTCTCCTACTTTGTACCAGGCTATGTTTTCCATCACTACAGAGAGAGACAGTGGAAGAGAGAGATTATTGACATGCATTTAGGTTCCTGATAAAATTACAGCTCACTCTATAAAGGATTATTAAATTAGGCGCAGAGCAGCCAGAGAGGTCTTGTGATGCACATGCAGCAAAACTGTTGTACACTTCTGAGCTTAGGCGCGGCTGCAGATTTCAGGAAGTAAAATCTACAAATGGAGGTAAAGCAAAACATATTAAGTATTTTTGATTGGTGTTACCGTCCCTAAATAGTGTAAGATTGATTTATTTTGCAGCTGGTACTGACCGAACATCTACACGATTTGAGGCTTGACACGAATCTCATTACTTATTCAGTTTTGATTTCTGCTTTGGTAAAGGGTGTATTTATTGCATGTATTTTAACTTGCAACTTGCTAAAATATATATTTGCCAGTATGTATACATGTGGCAAAATCAATGAGAACACGAGTGTGTGTGTGTGTGTGTGTGTGTGTGTGAATGACAGCTTTGACAAGAGAGAAAGGTCGGTGGTTTTGTTGTTCACTCTGAAGGATGTGGTGTAACTGCTGCTTTGGGTCAACTCATCTACCTTTTTTGGCATACAGCATGTGCAACTCAACTGATGGTACATAGCATTGTTTTTTATGTGTCACCTTCATACTGTTGTCTTGTACAGTTGTCTTCAGCATGCACAATTATTAAAGTAACACATATAATCCCAAATTAAAGAGAGAGTACTGGGCAGAGTACCAGTCACAGACAGACTAGAGGAAGCAGTTGTGAAAGCTTTTGCTTCCTCTTTTTTTTTAGCTTTCCTCTGTCGTGTCTTTTAGCTGTGCCGTCAGCTTTGTGTCTGTCAGTTCATTTCCACATGAAATCTAAAAGCATAAACATAAAGGGAATTACTACAGGTAACTCTTTTTGACATGGTTAGTCTTAAATGCATTCAAATGATGACATTTGGTGTGCATTTGAAATGCACAGAGTAATAGATCTGGACTATTAGAGACTATTTCAGGATTTAATACAGGCTTCCTGCACACATAAAATTCTGTCTTTTTCATTTTGAGCCTGTTGTCATATTAACCCTTGCTTTCTTTCCAGTTCACCATGTCCAGAAAGGTTGTAAGGTCCAGTAAGTTCCGCCACGTCTTTGGCCAGGCTTTGAAAGCTGACCAATGCTACGATGACATCCGAATCTCCCAGATGACATGGGACAGCAACTTCTGCTCTGTTAACCCCAAGTTTGTGGCCATGATTGTGGATGCCAGTGGTGGAGGAGCCTTCATGGTGTTGCCCCTGAGCAAGGTGGGTCACAGGAAACACTCTGCTTATATTGGCACAAAGAAGAAAACTATATCTGCTGCTTGGCTCTCTGTGTCCTTCTATTTCTCATAATACCATGTTTGGACATGTTGATCATTTCAAATGCAAGTTGGTGTGACACCATGCTTACATTTTAAAATTTGAATACTGCCAGCAACCATCACACATTCAGCTGAATAAGGAAGTTTGATGCCGACTTTGAGTCTTTCTACACGTCACTCGCTCTCTGTTGAGAAGTTTTCACCATATTAGGAGTTTGTTGTCAGCTCAGTCAGGGCAGGATGTGGCCTCAGCCCGGTTATTCTGCAGTCACTTATGGAGTACGTTAGGTGGCTTGAAACGTCTTCATTGCATTTTATTTGCTTGAAAAAGTGGAAATTTGCAAACCTTGTGGCCTTGTTTATGGTCATCTATAGTATGTGAACTCAATGAAGCTTCTCTTAAGATCACCTGCATGTTCCCTCAGGCTTGTGAATTTAATATACATATGATATCTGCTGGTCTTGAAAAGTCTTAAAAAGAAGTGAATTTAGTTTCCTCAAAAAGAAGGCATTAAAAAGTCTTACATTTCATTCACAAAAGTCTTAAATATTTTCCTTGCCTGATATAGACAGTAATGTTAGTAGTATAGTAATGGTGTAAAAGTGGTGGTGTCACTACTGCTAGCTACTAGGATGCTTATCGTCTCATAATGGGCAAGTGTCAAGCAAAAGTGTTTAGCAAAAACTTCCATAGGATTCACCAATGAAATCCTTTCATTGGTAAATCCATCTATCTATTTTATGCCACTTATCTGAGTCCAGGTCCTGTTAATGTAATTAATTATATTACTAGGAAATATTGTTATATATGGTTTGGAAGTACTGACAAAAATGTGATATAATAATAAATAATTCAAGGCTGTATGATGTGACACAGGTATTAATTGCATTGTATGAGGTATTGAAAAGGTCTCGAAAAGCCCTTTAACTTGGTGAACCCTGCAGAAACCACATTATTCATGGGCTTATCTCTGATGTAGTATATAATTCTCAAGGGAAACAAATTAGTCACAGGACCAGTGGGCGTAAAATCGCAGAGAAATGTACTGTGGTGACATGGAAATACTCTTCCTGTTTTGAGATAAATGTTGGTGCAAACATGCTTGTCCCATCATGCTTTAAGGACCAATAACTTGTTCAGTTTTTTCCACCGTGTTAATAAACTACAGAAACTCAGTGGAGCCAGATGTGATTGATACAGTACACTGAAAAAGTGCTCAAAAATGTCTATTCAGAATTTTTCAGTCAAACAAAAAAACATAAAATAAATTGTCATGATGCCCTGGGTCAGGCATGGTCTTGACTTACTTGCTTCTCTAGGGAGCATAGGCCATTGACAAATGTCCTCCACCTCACTCGGTTGTTGGCGGATCTTTCGAGATCTCCACAGTTGAGCCCACTCCCAGACATTTCTGCCTGGACACCTCTTCTCCAGCTGCTCCTGGGGCGACCTCTTTTCCTTGTTCTTTGGGGGTTCCATTTCAGGGCTTGTCGGGTGATGTTTGACAGGGTTTCTGAGGGTGTGTCCAATCCAACTGCACTTTCTACTTCGAATTTGTAAGTCGATGGGATCCTGGCTTGTTCTTTTCCACAGGTCCACATTGCTTACTTTGTCTCAGATGTTTAGTATTCTCCTGAGGCAGATGTTAATGAATGTTTGCAGCCTGTTTGCTGTATGTTTTGTTGTTTTCCATGTCTCTGATCCATACAGCATCACCTGCTTCACATTGCAGTTAAAGATGTGTGTTTTGGTGTTGACTGAGATGTGTCTTGAGCTCCAGATCTGAGCATGTTAAACACCAGCCTAGCCTTATTGATCCTGCTCTGTCCCTCTGGTCTGGTGGTGTCCACAACACTGCCTAGGTTTGTGAATGCTTCTACCTCCTCCAGGGCAGTGCTGTGCATGAGGATACGGTCACTGTTTTTGGAGTGGATCTTAATCACACGTGTCTTTGCTGTATTGGGTGTAATACGTACGTTTTTTCACAGCTTGTGAAAGTCTGTCTGATGTTTCGAGGAAGGACAGCCCAGATTGGGCCATGGAAGGAGAACCAAAGTAGCCATGGGATTTCATTTCCTTGGCCCTGATCTCCTCTCTAACCCAGTTACTACACATTAGGAATAATTGGAGGCATAGCTGTAGAATTTGTATCAGCTGACTATCAACTTCCTCCTCCCACCTAGACTAAATCATCCTGTTTAGTTGTGTGTAACCTTTCAGTCCCTTTGCTTTATCTAACCTGCTATCATTACCTTTTGCAGCTGCCATGTCTCTTTTCACACTATGGACGAGTTTTGTTTTTTGAGAGTTGTATTCACCACCCTTCTTGATGTTCCTCTCTCTGCAGACAGGACGTATCGACATGTCCTACCCAACTGTGTGTGGCCACACAGGACCAGTCCTGGACATCGAGTTTTGTCCTCACAATGACAACATCATTGCCAGTGGCTCTGAGGACTGCAGTGTCATGGTAGGCATTACTATATTGCAACAGCAAACATGACAGAATCTTTCAGTTCGATCTTTCAAGCATTTCAGTTTTCAGCATGACATGACATTGTACTGTAATGTTGTACTGTAATATGTGCAAATTCAGTGTCTAAATTGTTCCCTTGGTAAAAAGATTTGGGAGATCCCAGACGGCGGGCTGACCACGCAACTCACAGATCCTGTTGTCAAGCTGGACGGCCACTCCAAACGTGTTGGCATCCTGAGCTGGCACCCCACCGCCCACAATGTGCTGATGAGTGCAGGTATCACACCTTCCATAGACCTGCTAAAAACACAGACGCACCCGCCCCCAGAGCTGCATTTACATGACAGAGAGTTCCTGTGCAGTAGCTTGTATATTAGAGGAACTAAGGTGGTGTGAATGTACGATCTATCACAAATGTATTGTTGAATGAGATTCACACCTTCTATGAACAGGAAGTTCTCACAGTCTCCACCCACTTTTGTCACTTTGAACACGGATCAGCACTCTTGTTGACTCTGAGTTCACAGCATTACCATGACTCCTTAAACCACTCAATCTGTCTGTGACAGTTAACTCATGCTAAATAATACTACTAGGACTGGGCAATATGGTTTAAATTGATAATATCATGATTTTAATAGTAGATAAAGTATATAAACAATAATTGAATTCTCTCTATGTGGTAAATACCAAGTGTAGGTTAAGGTTATTTTTAATGCAGAGGTAATTTGTCAGTCAAATAGTGTATCCAGCGCTGTCGATACGTTTTCATTTTATGTTTAAAAATAGTTCAATAAAGTAACATTTTCTGTGTAGCCATGGCAGCTATCGTTGCTGTTGTGTTTTCCAAACACATTGGAAATGTAAAACATCAGCAACAACAAAGCTTTCACTAATCGGGTAGAGGTTGAATCAGTCATGTCAAGTCAGTGATAAAGAATTGCAAAACGTGTGTTTTTCATTAGAAAATAAGACAGAATATTACCGTAAAACGTACCTGGAATTATTTTGATCTTGATTTATGCTGTATATTAATGGCCTTATAATGACCCACAGTGAAGCCTTTTACTCCTCTTTTCATTTACCACTTTTGTCACTGTTGTGTCCATGCAGGCTGTGATAACGTTGTGATCCTGTGGAACGTGGCCTGTGGGGAGGCAGTGATGAGGATCGACAACATACACACTGACCTCATCTACAGCGCCTGCTGGAACAGGGACGGCTCCAGGATTCTCACCTCCTGCAAGGATAAGACTCTGCGGGTGCTGGACCCACGCAAGGGCACCGTCCTCATTGTAGGTTTCCTCCTCTTACCGTCCTTTCCTGTAACGCTGCACTGGTACCAATGTCACAGCAGCTTTATCAAACAAGTCTTAAATTATATTTCTCTGCAAACATCTGGAGTGACATTTAACTCACAGGCCATCATGATTAGAGCTGCAATTATTGCTGATTAATCTCTTTAATAATCAGTTGATCATTTGGTCTATCAAAGGTCAGAACATAATAACAAATACTCATCACAATTTCCCAGAGTCCAAGGTGACATCTTCAGATAGCTTTTTTGTCTGGCCAACACCCAAAGATATTCAGTTTACTAGAATATATGACAAGAAAAGGCAACAAATCCTCACATTTGAGAGGCTGGAATCAGCAGATGCTTTTCTTTTTTGCTTGAAAAATGGCTTAAACAATTAATTGATGATTAAAATAATTGTAGATTAATTTTCTGTCATTCAACTAATTGATTAATTGACTAATAGTTGAGTCTCTTATAATGATATAACAGTTCTAGTTTCCATAATTTGACTGTTTAAGTAAGTATAAGATAAAACACAGCTGAGATATACTGTATTAATTAATCACACTGTTCATGCTAAAACTTTTTTATATTGCTAACAGATTTGTTTGTCTGTCTGCTTCTATATGCAGCAATTTGGAGAATTTCAGTGCAAAACAATAGGAAATTGATTTTATTTATTTATTCTTGAGTTGTGAGTCTGAAATGGAACATTTTCAATCAGCAGCATTATCTGATTTATAAATAATAATTTCTTCATTTATTTGGATTTTTATTTTTAGCTCTCGCACATGATAATAATAAGACGGAGAAATTATATTTGATATTTTCATAGTATCAAATCATTTAAATATTGAATATGTAAAATGTAATGATTTTATATTGTTTTTGTGCTAATAATGAGTACTACTATGTCTACACAGAACGTAGCTCTGGTCAGATAGCTCTGTCTGTAACACCACCTCTTCTCCACCTCACACACCTACAGGAGAAGGAGAAGCCTCATGAGGGCTCCAGGCCTATCAGGGCGGTGTTCGTGTCCGACGGAAAGATCCTCACTACTGGCTTCAGTCGCATGAGTGAGAGACAGGTGGCGCTGTGGGACCCAGTGAGTGTCAACCACCTGCATGTTCACATTTAAGACTTTTGTCTCTTACAGTCACTTCTGCCTCAGGCTGAAAACCTTTTCACTTTACTAAGCTTCATGATCCTTATTCTTATCCTTAAAGCCCCTGAAAACATGTTTTCAAATCTTTAGTATTTCTCTACAACATTAAATACAAAATTACTGTTTGGAACAAAACATCGTTAGGTATTATTTATTAAAGGTTGAGCACTCAAAAACTCAGTTATCTGCTTCATCAGGACTGTGTGCGTGTGGTCTGATCAGATTTGACTAACAGTGGCCTGGCAACATGAGCAACAATCCTGCCCACTTTAAACCAGTGAGACGAGTACAGACAAAACCAAAAATTAAGAAAAATTCTCATATGACATAACTAACTAACTTTGGCAGAAAACTGTGAGTTTAAACAGGACCCATAACTCGTAGTAAGAAAATAGGTTTTCATGGCCTTTAAAGAGCCCATCCAGACGTGTTTTAAGACATAAAAAACATAAAACACTCTGCTTTGAATAATAATTTCTTTCTGACATGGATTTTCGACAAAATTGTTAAGTTACCTTGTTAATTTGTTAATAATCTACTCCTTTTGCCGCATTAAAACATTCAGAATCTATGAATAGAATGAATGGAAATATTTTTCTTGCTGAACACAAGATGTCTCCTACTTCAATGAAAAGTCCATTCTCAGTGTATCAGTTGTGATGTTACAAAATCCTGCTCGTACATACACGCGTTAAACTGACATTTAAGGTGAGCACAGAGAAGCTTTCCTCCTTCAGCAGATGAATGTGAAAACAGCCTTCTAGTGTCAGACTCTGGACATACATCATGCTGCACAGTATTACACAGTGTCACTAGGGAGTTATTTATTGTATTTACAGCACTGCTGTTTCACAACTGACAGCTTACAGCACTAAGGGCAGTGTTGCTCTGCAATAACCCACATCAAGCTCAATTAAAAGAATCCTTGGCTTACATGCAGTCTGCTCAAGTAGCCTTTTTATACAGAATATTACATTGGATATAATTAAATGTATAACTCTATGTATTTGAATCTCTTTTAACAGAAGAACTTTGGAGAGCCGCTGAACCTGCAGGAACTGGACACCAGTAGTGGCGTCCTTCTGCCATTTTTTGATCCAGACACTGGCATCGTCTACCTCTGTGGCAAGGTTAGATTTTCTGTGTCTGTCTCACCTACACGGACACATACAGTTGACTAAACACATCTTCTTCACAGGGGGACAGCAGTATCCGTTACTTTGAGGTGACAGATGAAGCTCCTTATGTCCACTACCTGTCCATGTACAGCAGCAAGGAGAGCCAGAAGGGGATGGGATACATGCCCAAGAGGGGCCTGGAGGTCAACAAATGTGAAATCGCCAGGTAGTGACATTTATGTCTTTATAATGCCAAAAATAGCTCAGTGTTTTTAGCTATGTTAGCGGTGTGGCTCCATGGATGGCAATGCTGTTGGTCAGTAGGTCCATCACTTCGGTCCAGGCTGAAATATCTCAACAACTATTAGATGAAGTGCCATGAAATTTTGTACAGACATTCATGTTCCATGGATGATTAATCCAACTGACACTGGTGATCCCCTGACTTTTCATCTAGTGCCAACATGTAGTCAATCAATTTCTGACCAAACACCTTTAAAACGAATGACAATGCCGCCTGAACTGTACTTTGTGTTTAGTGCTAATTAGAAAATGTTAACACGCTAAACTAAGATGGTAAACATGATATTATTCCTGCTTAGTATCAGCATGTGAGCATTGTCACCACTGTGCCTAAGTAAGTCACGGGAGCTAGCATGGCTGTAGACTCTTGACATTTTGGAAACAAAGGAAACTTATTATCTCAAGCAAGGCTGACACAACAACTTAAAATATGAACAAACATTTCTACCTTCAGGTTCTACAAACTCCATGAGAGGAAATGTGAGCCCATAGTCATGACGGTGCCACGCAAGGTACAGTATACAATATATGTACTTTTATCAGTCAAAATTTGTTTGTAGATTTAGGTTCATTTGTGCATTTCTGTCTTTAACTCACTTTTTCCTTCTCTGCCTGCGCAGTCTGATCTGTTCCAGGAGGATCTGTACCCAGACACCATCGGTCCTGAGCCTTCAGCCGAAGCTGATGAGTGGTTTCAAGGAAAAGATGCCCAGCCTATTCTGATCTCTCTTAAGGATGGGTTTGTAGCAACCACCAAAGCCAAGGAGTTCAAAGTTCACAAGACTCTCCTGAAGACCACGACTGCTTCTGCTGGGGTTCAACAGGATAACAGTGGGGTGAGACATTTAAAGCTAAATATCATGTTACATCTAGGGTTCAAACTCTTTCAAAACTGTGTTGGTTGCAGTGGTGGAATGTAACTAAGTACATTTACACAAGTATTCTAATTAAACACTTTTTACTTGAACTCGAATTTCGTATTCTATCTTATTTCCATTTTATGCTACTTTATACTTCTACACTACATTTATTTCACAGCTTTAGTTACCAGTTACTTTGTTTAATAAGGTTTTACATACAAAGATCAACTTAATTTCACCTTGAATATATAATATAGTAAAACTAGCTCCACCTCGAGCAGCTACAACAGTAAAATCCTACTTACACATTAAAGCACTAACAAAATATGTAATAATATTACACTCACTCAGACAATTTCTCCTCATAATGTTACTTTTACTTTTGATACTTTAAGTACATTTTACTGGTAATGCATCTGTACTTATATAGTACAATTTTGCATGCAGGACTTTTACCTCCACTAGGGAGTTATTGACCCCAGTATATTTACACTTTGGTATTGCTGTTTTTACTGAAGTAAAGGATCTGAATACCTTATATACCTCTGATTATCTATAAATGTTTGGACTGTTGTTGTTTCTTTAAATGTAACCATTTTTATTGCTCCAGAAAATCCTTTTTGGCTTGAAAATTAGCTCCACGGGTGCAACCTAGACAACAAATGTAGTATTAACCAATTCTACAATATGTGTGTAATCAATACTCTATCGCATCATAACTCATGATCATGTCTGTCTTTGTCTCTCTGTCTCCTAGGAGGTTCAGTCCTTGAGAAAGGAGGTGAAAGACCTCAAAGCAGCGATAGAGGAGCTGACTAAACGTGTGAAGGAGCTGGAGAGCAAGCATTAAATTAGAGGATTTTGAAAAACAAGAAAAATAAATCAAGAGTAGACGTCAAGAGAGAAACATTGGAGCAAAGAAAGACAGTGAGAAGAGAGGACTGTTTTAACTTCTGATTGTAGTGAGACAAAGGGAGAGATTTAAGACAACAGTTCTTATGAAACTTCATTTTTCTTTGGCTTAAAGCTTGAATTTGTTTATTGGTTTGTCTGATCAATTTGAAAAAAATCCTATTTTAATATATGCTTTTAGTTTAAAATAAAGTCTTCTGTATTTTCCAAATGCTGTTTTGACTTTTTTTTTCAAACACATGAAATACACATGAAACACACATTTGAATTACACCAAATTTTAATCATTTATACTCATCATCATACAAGATGAGAAACAAAACAAAATGAGCAA
Source organism: Siniperca chuatsi (assembly GCF_020085105.1). NCBI lineage: Eukaryota > Metazoa > Chordata > Actinopteri > Centrarchiformes > Sinipercidae > Siniperca > Siniperca chuatsi. The sequence continues at coordinate 4,815,191 of NC_058062.1, read as the reverse complement.
TAACAAATGTTATATCAAATGTTTGAAATGTTGTGAACGTTGAAGAACGTATCACCAGAGAAGCAAGAGCACACAGATGCTCTCTGAGACCTACTGAGGTGCCTTTGGTTAAAGACTATTATGAGCAGCTTTTTCTGACTGTGGATAATAGAAACAGCAAAGATTAAAGAGAAAAAGACAAGTGATCAAAACATGCAACACAGACAGAATGGTTGATCCAAACTATATGTAAAATATGAGGCATCTAAAAAGGCTGGACGGCGCTTTTATACTGAAATGTTGAGTTTAGAGCTTACATTATCAGATAATTTTTCTTCCATCAAATACACTTTTCATATCTTTAATTTCACTTTACACTTGTGTGGATCTTTTAAAGACCCTTTTGAAGTCAAATATCTCAAGTAAAATAAGGAGAATGCATCAGTTTTGTAGCTAGGATACCGTGGCTGATGTTGTATGTGTTAAAGCAGCAATCAAACTGAAACCTTTTTAATTCTAAGATCCCAAAATGTTGTTAGTGTGTTCTATAATGTACAGCCTGCAAACCATTTGTTTTCCATGTACTTTCAAATAGCATATGCATAACCCAACACCTAATAGTAAAACAACTTTAAAATTTAAAACATCACCAGCATAACTATGAATATAAAAGAAAAAATTGGAGACAGTTATTATCAGCATTCAGTATTTACAGAGACCTTTTCTGTTTTTTTCCAAAACAACCCCTGGTGTCATCTACTTTGTTGCTCCTCAGTCTTTCACCAACTAAATCACCCTCCCCTCCTTTCTCTCAAACACCAGTCCCCTTCATAAAGCCACTACACGTAGTTTTTATTAGGTGCAGAGGCGCTGTTGCTGTAGTACTTGGCGGTTCCACCGGAGCTGCCAGATTTGGGCCTGCTGAAGCAGCAGAGCAGACCTCCAGCCAGAAAGAGCAGCACACCGGCCCCCCAACCCACAAAGATACACGCTCCCAGCTCCTTCTTCTGGGAAGAAGGTATCAGGGGGTTGTTGAAGTCTTGCACAACATTGTGAGCGGACCAGCTGACAGGAATGATCACCAAGAGGCCAGCCAGCAGCAGGCCTATCCCGGCCACCAGGCTGATCTTGGGCTTGGCGCCTTCGTTCTCCACACAGGTGGTGAAGTCGGCCCCGCAGAACAGGATGAGGAGGCTGAGGCTGCTGAGCATGCAGCTGATGATGGTCATGGCGCGGGCGGCCTGCAGGTCAGAGGCCAGCTCCAGCAGCGACTCGTAGTTCTTGCACTGCTGCTGGCCGGTACTCTGCACCACACAGGTCATCCACAGACCATCCTGAGCGCTCTACACACACAGACAGAAAGAGAGAGGTTCAGTCATTTCAAACACAATCACGTCCAGTACATGTACTTAACTATATACTTCTTCTCCACTACAATTCAAAGGAAAATATTTAACTTTTTACTTTACATCAGATTTTTCATTCAAAACATATCTTGATCTCATAAAATATGATGCACTCTCATAGCTAAGGCCCTTAAAACTTGAATCTTCTGTATTACATTAAATATTCATGACTTAATAAACAAACAAAGTTAAAGTAAAAAACAAAACATCTTTAGGTATTATTAGAGTGTCAGACACTCAAAAACTCAGCTAATCTGCTTCATGGTTTTAGAGTGTGGTTTTATCAGATATGATTGACATCAGATTTTGATTCATATGTGGCAAGATCCTGAGTGGTGCACAGAAGTATGTGAAGACACCTTTTTCTAAATGAGCCCCGCCCACTTCAAACCAGTGAGAAAAGCAAAGACAAAAACAGAAATACAGAAATCTGTCATGTGCAACAACATTAACCACAACATTTTTTTGTCCATGTAGCATCCCATCACTCATAGTAAGAAACTGGTTTTCAGGGCCTTTAAACTACCCAGCAGTATATAAACTAGTTTAAATAAGCTCCACCTCGACCAGCTACAACATTAAAATACTTACTTACACAATACTGGATCAGTAATGATAATGTAATGACATAGATAATAGTATAGCACTCACACAGGCATTGTGAGTACTTTTTGATACTTTTCGAACATTTTGCTATTAATACTTTTACTTAAGTGACTTTTTATTTTATTTTGTTATTGTAGTATTTGCTACTTTTACTTGAGTACTTCAATAATAATAGTCTTCTTTTATTAAGTCTTTATGTAGTAATAATAATAATGAATTCAGTGTGGTTACTCTTATGTGACTGGAAACCGTAAAGAAATCTCATGAACATATTGTAGTTAATTGTGGTTAAAAGAAAAAACAATTGGCTGAACTGTACACCCCAAAGCTGATTATTAAGCATTAAGGTCAAATCTGTAATTTTATGGCCAAATAACTTAAAGGTATATTTGCAAATATAATATAATGATGAAAAATAAACATTTTGTTTGTTGGTTAACTGATGAAAGTATCAGTAGGCCTTTTTTGCTGCAGTGTTTACAAACATTACTAATAAGCAATCCTCTAACAGTATCAGAAATCAGCTTTAGTTGTGTAGTATTAGTCCCTGTATTAATAGACCTGTCTATCATTTTGGGAGTGACATGTTTCAATCCTGTGTTCAACATTTTAATTATGGGGTTATAGAAACTGTACTTTCAGGAAAGTATAAAGTTTAGTTAATACCACTTCCATGATACGTGCTATCAGTGTATGGCAGAAGAATCCACTGTATGTTGGGCTTTAAATGTTAAACATCTCTGCCATACCAACAAACCTTCTTCTTATTCATAACCTTTCATAAAAAGTTTTTCATTACCTGTGCTGTCACAATGTTGGATCCTGTGAAGGAGGACACTTTCCAGCGTGGCACAGCGCAGCATATGATGGCCCCGACCAGTCCAAAGACCCCGAGGGCCACACAAACAATCTGAACTCCAGCAGATCCCATTCTGGTAACGGACAAAAAGGAGAGAAAAATCAGAAAAATTATTTTTTATCCCCAGCCATCTGAGGAGGGGAGATGCCTTTTTTAAATTGGCTCTCCCAAAATCTAAGATTTTTCCTTTTTTTTCCACTTACATGCTAAACATTTCGTTTGTTTATTTTTGTAAATTCTACTTTAAATTCCTAGTACTGCTACTTTAGTAAAACTCATCCTGTTTCCCTCCTTTGGTTAGAGAGGAGGAGTTGTTGAATGTGTTCCACTGATTCAAGATTTATCTGTTGTTGTTGCGGTGTTACTGTTGATCTGTGGGTTTTTTGTGATCACCTAGCTGAACACACACTCAGACAAACACCCATTCCCTCTGACAGGCATTCACAGGATTATGTATCTTAGGGCTATGTTAAAAAAACAAATTCAGGTCCTGACAGGCCCTGGCCTCCTGGAACTCCACCCAGGACTGGCTGAACCACTCCCTCACATCTTCTTATTTTGAAAATCTGCCTTACTTATTTATTTTAGGGTCACTGTATGATTGACCTTCATACAGACAAAAATTCAAATTCGAGTCAAAAAGTTGGAAGGAAAACGGACCCACACCCGGCAGGTTAATTATGAAGAATGATGCAAATTCTTTGCATGAAAAGTGATGCAGTTTAAGGAAGTTCTTTTGATCACAAGACAGAGGATTTTCATAATTCATTATAAATATTACATGAAATGTTTTAATTGTTTAATTGCTATTGAATTCAAGTACTATAAATTTCAAACTAGATAAATGAAACACATGCCCATATTCTCTCTAGACATGTTTATTTTTTATACAATTTATGTGTTACAGACACGTGAATAATCTTCAATTCATGCGAGGAACCCCTTCCCTTTGTTCTTCATCCATACAGACAATTCAGATGATCCTTTACCATCTGAAAGCACATTTTGTTGCATTTTTTGTAAATGCAAATTAAGAAATTATATTATACCCACAGATGACGATTAAACCTAATTTCCTACATCATAAATCTAGTGAAATAACAAAGGAGAGCCAATAACCCAGTCAGGGTTGGACAGTGTAACTTGGATTTAGACCAGGACAAAAATATCTTACTTTAAGCATATGTGACCCGCTCCAGATCACAAACTTTCAGAGCAGAACACTGAAAACTAATCTGATGTGGGTCACTGGATATAAAATCAGATGGTTTTTTTTCTGTTCAGTTTTTCCTCGGAATTACTGATAATAAATAGCCACACATAAGCCTATTTTTTTTTAAATTGAGTGACGCATGTGAAGTCTTATCAAACATCCCTTTAAACAGAGATCACAGACACAAAAAACATTTCTGAAAAAATCACAAACATGCTGCTGAGGCTTTCATGCCTTTTTTTCTTTTCCTCTCTCACAGCTGCTTATTTGCACTTTTCATGATTTTTGCTGGTGCCCATAATAAGGTATTCAACTAATCCTCAACCAATCCTTTCATCTCTGTCATTTCAAGCTTTTGCAGAATCATATCTCTTTTCAAAAGCTCAGGGTGTCCATCTGAATAAAAAGTGGATAAAAAAAATTATGCCTACCTTGTCTTCTGTGTCCTCTGAAGTTGATTGAAAATTGAAAAATTAAGCAAGGTGTTTCTTGAGGTTCTTCCTTTCTTCCTGTCTGTGCGTTGTTTTGAAATGCTGTTTTGTGATGTACAAGTGTTGTGCAGAAACTGTGTGATAAGATGGGGTATTTGTAGAGGAATGTGAGGTGTAGGGTGGGGTTGAGCTCAAACTGGGAAGTACACAGGAGTGAACCAGACTGGACTTGTCCTTTACATATATTCCCTCTCTTTTTCCACCTTAGACCTGATGTGGAGCCCAGAGGAGTTCTTACTTACCACACCTCTGTGGATAACCTCAAAGTTTCCATGAAAGAAAAGTTGGCATCTGTTAGCATCAGTGGTCTTTGGTCAAAATTGATCAAAAAACACACACAGATGTTGTTGTGATTGCTGTGATGATGCTGAGTGAATAATTTCAGTTGCCAGAACAAAGAAAATGGAGGTATCTGGAACATGATCACGATTTTTTTCCCCCTGGCTTCCATACCTGCACAACCCACACACACACACACACCAACCTCTGTCGAAACTGTGATGACGACATGGAGACTGATTTAGGAAACTGAGACATATTGGGTTTAGGATTTTGCGTAAGATTAAAAGTAGGCTTTCATGGATCACGGGGAGGGAAGAAAATGAGGAAATTAAATGTTGTGAAACATGTGTACCTGCCATTAACACATTCACAAACATGCAGACAGAGTGACACACTCACACACGCATAGTTTTGGTTTCCATAGTATGCTGACAATTTTAGATTTTAGTTTCGAAGAGGGTTCAGTGATGGTCCTATGTTCAGGGCATCACAAACTCACACATATAATTCAAATTTTACATGGATATTAACCACATTTTAACAGAGGCTGTACATCAACTAATATGTAATAATTAATTGTAATTCAATAAGAATAATTCCATATTCTCAGCAACAATGAGGAGCTAAACCTGCTACTGTTTTGTAGTTTTACTCTACAAAGTACATCGCGTATTTTGAATTTGTTCAGTGTCCAGTGATCTTAATCTGTAAAAGTATTTTTTACTGCAACTAAAGCTTCCAAATAAATGTAGTAGAATAGAAAGTATAATATTTCCCTCTAGTATAAAGTAGCATGAAAGTGGCGAAATGGAAATACTCAAGTAAAGTACAAGTACCTCATATTGTACAGTACTTGAATAAATGTACCTGGTTACATTCCATCACTGTAAACTGGGCTCTTTCTGGTCTATTTCTACATGTCAAAACACCTGGACGATCAGAAAAAACAAATGTAAGACAGGTCATTGCTTTGTAGTTTTCTGTAATATTTGTTGAATGACTAGCAGATACAGTAACATGACCAGAAAGAATTTAATTTAAAAAGTTTTTTTTATTTTTTTATTGAGCATTATCAATCTCACAGAAGCTTTGGTGGGTCCATCAACACAAACTCAAATGACACCGTTCAAACCTACAAAACTTTATTTTAGTCAAGATCCTAAAGTTTCTAGTGACACCAGCTCTATGTGGTACTGAACTACAAAGAAATGTGTTTAAAATTATGCACATGATAAGCAAGTTTTTCATTGGTTCCATCAGGAACTATGGCCTATTATAGATTTAAGTAAGCCCATTTAGATTCTCAATAAAAATGAAAACTATGATCCTCCCAAAGGTGTTTATTACAGAGCTTTTGTGACAGATTTCCATTATCCTGAACAGGTGTCTGTGGCCAGCTTCCTGTGAAAAGGTCAGTAGATGGTGTTTTTAGGTTTAACACTGCAACTCCATTTGTAAACACTCGGTGGCGCACTTTGAGTTATAATTTAAATCTCCATTGATGCCGCTGTAAACGGCTGGGGGAGGAGCTTACGTGTAAGACGGACCCTGAATGCGTCCAATCAAATATGACAATTCGAGTTCTAAATTCCAGGATGGACCAATCATCTTCTAAGAAACGCGTGAAGAACTCGGTTTGATTCAGCCTCCTACGTTACCGTAGACATTTCGGTAGAAACGGCCCTCTTTTTAAAGTTCCTGGGGGAAGAGTGAAGGGACCCAGACAAGCCAAGAGAAACGGGCCAAGATTGAGCACAGAGGATAAATATTTACACATTTTCATCATAGGAAGACTGTCGTAAAACCGAAGACAAGGTTCGGGGATATTGTATACGTTATATTACATAGCTAACGTTAGCCGTTCAGTTTTGCTGCTGCTAGTTTATACGTGTAGCCTTCAGTACTTGGCTAGTAGCTAGTACATAGCTTAGTTAGCTTGGTTAGCTCAAGCTCGCGTAAGATCATTCATTGTTTCAGTCCGCTAACAGTGCTCAATTAGCTAGTGCGAGGCACTCGTTAGCTAACCGATGTTAAAACGTATATTATGAGTAACTGTTGGTGTCCGTCTGTGTTTCTTTCTGTTCTTGAAATATAAGGTGCAACACGGAAAACCAAGGTCTTTACTGCCCGAGAACGCCAGAAAATAAAGAAAATGGCGGAGCCAGACAAATTAAACATCGACTCTATAATTCAGCGTCTCTTGGAAGGTGAGGAGGACCAAACCTACTGTGCAGCAATGTACTAAATTTACATTATGGGATATCTTGATGGTAGTGAAATATGTATTTTTTTTTACTAGGTAAGTCGGCTAAAGTTAAAGGTAGTCACGTTATGTTGTAGTAGCCTACTTAAGATTGGTGTGCTCTAAGACTCCATGGTTGGATTTGGATGAACGGTTGTAGCCCAATCAACCCTGCTCATTACGGATTGTTTAGCTAAATTAACGTTTTCTGAATGGAGAACATTTTTTTTTATCATAGCCATCGATATCTGTTTTCATTAGAGATAACACTGTTACGGCATTGACTGCAAATCAAGGGTAAATAGGTGAAGTTGCACGAAAATGGAGAAACATCACACATATTCTACGCAAATTACTGGCTTAGGGTTTATGGGTTTTGATTAATGCATTTACTTTCCCCATCGAGGAGGTGATGCTGGTCTGAGATTTCTTACTTGTATTTCAGAATATGAGAAATGCCCAGTCTGAATAATTACTGTTATTAGTTGGAGGATTTGAGAGTGGCTATTTGCAATATGTCAGTGAGAAATTATTACTATGACTTGTAGATGTTTACATTCATTGACACTGTAAGAACAGATTTGTAGTCATTGTTTTTTTGTTTTGTTTTTCCAACCCCATTTGTTGCCATTTCCCACCAGAGTTTCTCAGTTACATGGGTGGACTGTCTTGTTGTGTTTACTGTTTCGCAGTCGAGGATCTGATTACAATTCGCAGCCACAACCTTCCCCAGAGTGACTTGTTAATGAAGTGTACAAACAAAGGTGCTTCGATTGGCATGTGCTCACTGTAAAACTGTTTGAAACTGTTGGTTGGCCATCTCTGCTACTCTACTGCTGTTTTTTAAGCAAGATATGAACTGCTTACATTTTTTTTGTCCTACACAGCATTGGGTGTATCTTATGTGAAAAATAACATTTCCATAAGTGCATATATTACAGTAGTTCTAAATGTAAGTTTTATGTTGTGACTGGGAAACATCTTGTGCAATGTTTTAGCAAAATATACACTTAAGACATGAGACATTTTTTAGGCAGTTTTACATGTGAACACTGAAAGCCCACTGTATACAATGTGTGGAGATAGATTTGTTATGGCTGGAGATGTGTGTATGAGGCAAAACAGGGCTTTTTTTTAATCTTCACATCTATATGATGGTTGTGTAACCGGAGCCTTGAGGACATTCAACAGAAGCATAAATCTCTTCACACCCAAGTGTACAGTTCATCTAAAGACCACAAGAAATAAGGTTGTGATCGATGTAGTCCCTTGTGAGGGAAGTGCGCTGGGTTCTGAAATTATGCTGGCTTCTTTGTGTGACTGTTTCACAGCAGCAGCATCACGTACGTTGGTTAGGGGTCTTTGGCATTTTTTATGAATCACAACTTGTAGAGTCCACGTCACAGTATCAGAAGATATTTTGGCCAGTAAATGAGGAACATTGGGTACAGAGAATTTTCCCAGGCCTAACGCTATTAATATATTTGACCTTAGCTCTCTGTTTATTAACCTTCTTAAATATAGGCACTGCACGATCGGCCTAAATTGAGCTGGTGAACTTGATTGGGATTATTCATAAATATGCCTGTGCAGTCATAGTGCCTCCTGGGAGTTTGACTTTGACTGTGGACTCTGATGGCTGCTGGAGTGTTTTTTACATGGGTTGTTATACTTGGGCTGTGATAAGGTCTGCCAAATCCAGGAGAAGACAATCAAGCCTGACAGTGCCAGTATTTATATCCTCTTATGTAACTCACTTGACCTTTTTTTTTTTTTTTTTTTTTTTTTTTTTTTAAATTGCTGAGAGTAACAACTCTCCAGTTAATATTACTATTGTGTTGATCTGCTTCGTTCAAGATTACAGTAGACTCAAGAATACTTACCCTACTGCAGGTGCTGCATCAAAAGATTGATAAATTATATCCCACACCAGCTCAGCCTCCTATGTGGACAACAAGGTAACCCTCCTGCTTGCTGACTGTTTTGAGACCAAACCAATTAAATGTGTTTGGATAATGAGCGGTTTCTATTGGATTACTTTCGTAGATCTAGAGCAAAGTGAACTCTGGGAGTGTGTGTGTTGCTAATAGCATGTATGGAGAGCGTGACATCACCCCGCACTGAATCAGGACCAAACCAACTGTTGATTCCAGCACTCCCAACACCGCAACAGCTTTTCTGTTGTGCTGGTCCAGCTCTTTGTTTTCTGCCTCCTGATCAGCGTAGTGGAAAGCCTTTTGTCTGTACCCCTCATAAGCTCACTATTGCCCACTGGCTATGTGGCTAACTTTGGAGTAATCTCTGTCAGGGTTTAGCCTTCTGTAATCCAGGTTTAAAGTGACAAGCAGCACTGCAGTATTTATACCTACTTTTCATTGTTTAGGACTTTGCTTTTAGTTGCCACTGCAGAATAGAGCCATTATTTTACATCCATTTGTTGATTTCTACTCTAACCCTCCCTCTCCAAGTGCTTTGCAAGCACTATTAAAAGTGGATTTGTTTTACTGAGAGATGGTCTGTAATTCTGTCAGGTGCTCTGCGTTAACAACAATTCACAAGGAGTGAAGGGTATCTGTGATTTCCTCAAGTTATGGTTCGTTGCTTGGACAAAAACTTGATCTGTGTCTCTCTTTTCATATCTATACAAGCAAATGTTAGTTTGACAATTATCAGCAATTACTTTTCTTGCAGTGGTAATGATCCAGTTTACCAAAAATTCCCATATAAGAGTTATCCTGCAGCTATTTGTGAACTTTTGATTGTTTACATTTAATTGAATCCTCCTTTGTCTCAATGATGTGGTGTCATTAATTGTATAATAATTGTAATAAATTAAATCATGATTTTAGAAACCACACATTAATTTGATCACTTGTGATATTGGTGTTTTGTGTTTTAAGTACCTGCCCTGGTACATGGAATCAAGAGGTCTGTCTGTGTCCACATGGAAACTGCTTTACCAATCACCAAAAACTGTCTGATCAGTCACAAATGTTTCTTTTGTGTACGCTGGGATTTATGGCTCTCTGCTACACAATTGTCATCTCAGACAAAAGCATTTTCTTCACAAAGGCAACCTACAAGTGTAATGAAACAGCATTGTGTACCTAGAGATTGAATCCTTATTTGTTTGAATGCTGCCATGGTGGCATTAGTATAGCCATTTCATTTAAACTTTGGTATATGAGGTCAAATAGATTTTTTTTGTGAAGGAAGTAGGGTACATTTGAAACAGGTTTTAGTTCATTGCTTAATAGCTACAATGTGAAAGTGGTGGTAGTTTTCTTACAATGTTCAACTGGAATATCTTGTTTATTGGATGGATAACCGGCATGAATAATTCTGATCTCAGTATTGACCAAGCAACTATACTTTCACATATAATTGTGTAGCTTTGCTGCTGAATTTGCTTCTAGTTTTGCCAGTAGTAGGAAGTACAATTACAGACTTAATGTTGTAAAACAAATCTAGTTTGAATAGAGCTGTCGTTCTTATTCTTGTTCTTATTATTCACCCTTGATCTGTGTCGCTTTGTTTCATTCGTCTGTTAACCAGGGAACACCTGACAACTGTTTAATCAATTCCATAAACATATTAGAGAGAGCTCTGTTCACACCCAGGTTGAAAATAATTGTCAGACGTTTGGAGGCGGTTCTGTTACGTACATTACCTATTCAGTAGCCTGTGACAGAATTTGTTGGGTGGGAATGCAACTCCTCATTAGGAGGCTTGTACAGTTTGTGTTGTGCTCTACTTTGGCATCAAGCAGTACATGTAGTAATGGGGGTGTGATTGATTCTGTCAGTTATACAAACAAACCAGATTCCAAACTCCGTCAGTGGCAGTCTCGCCTAAGGCTGCAGTACACACTTAGTCGCTGAGATATAGTCGCATGGCGTCACGTCCACACCCTACGGTTGGCATGTCAATGTATAAATATTTTGATCTGAATTATGAGCAGTACCACTACCAGCTCCTGCCTTCTCTAGCATTTGAGCCATGATGACATGTATTGTTGTGATGTGTCATTTTAAAACAATTAATCTGTCAGGAAAATAAATTGGGTTCCTTGTTTATATCTTTATCATGATTTGCGTTTGGCTCCATCAGTGTGTGATATGTGTGAAAAAGCATGACAAGAAGAGACTTGACAGACCTGCTTAATTCTCCAGGGAGCATCAGTGAATGCAGCCAAATGACAGGAACAGAATATTACCTTCATTATTACAGGATAAATACAGTTTGTATTGCGTGCCATTCTTAACTTAATTTCTTAACAGTGCACACTAAGTGTCATAATGTCTTTGCTGCAGCTTCATCAGCTAGTGGGGAAGTGGGTTTCATGTCTTTCTCCTAGCTTGGGTTTGAACTGCCACGTAAAGAGAAAGACGTGCTTTTGAGGCTGACAACGTCAGGCAAGTTTCCACTGATCAGGTTTTCTCAAATGCTGCATCTCTGTGCATACTGCATAGGCTCATCTTGTTGTGTTGGAGTTTGATAAACATTAAGTATAGCTTGTATTAGTAACTTATGATTTCCAATATTTAGAGTATAATATTACGTTTAAATGATGTGGTTACCTGCTGAAGTGGCTGTTAGACTGGACTGCTAACAGAATTTGCCAGCATTTGGCTGGTGGGAGGTGTTAACTTCCCAGTCTGGTGGACTGGCTTAAAATCAAAATGATCACGTTTCATTGCTTTGCCTTATGTTCTCCTTCATTCAGTCTTTATTACAGCTCTGAGCATAGATGTGTCCTTGTGGTGTTATTGTATCTCCCATAAAACATCCTTTATCTCCCTTTTTTCAGTCAAGGGCTCTCGGCCAGGGAAGAATGTCCAGCTGACAGAGGGTGAGATCCGTGGCCTTTGCCTAAAGTCCCGTGAAATCTTCCTGAGCCAGCCAATACTGCTTGAACTAGAAGCTCCCCTCAAAATCTGTGGTAAGTTTGAATGTAGTAGTCAGTTTCAATAATGTATCAAGACCAAGTTTGAAATGTCATAAAGTCTAAGAGGTTTGACTGTAGACTGACTCTGATGCAAGAGAAGATAATTTCCTGGGGTTTTGTTCATGATTTACTAGACAGTTTGCTCATCTGTATTTGCCAGTTGTATCATTTGATGTGTGGACTGCATGCAAAAGCAGCTACACGCAGTAGTAGTGAAAGTATGGTGTTTAAATTGTATTCCTCTGCTGCCCTCTGCAGGTGATGTGCATGGTCAGTACTATGATCTCCTCCGGCTGTTTGAATATGGAGGCTTCCCCCCAGAAAGCAACTATCTGTTCCTGGGTGACTATGTAGACAGAGGGAAGCAGTCACTGGAGACTATCTGCCTGCTTCTAGCCTACAAGATCAAATATCCAGAGAACTTTTTCCTGCTGCGTGGAAACCATGAATGCGCCTCTATTAATCGTATCTACGGCTTTTATGACGAGTGTAAGTGCATGAGTATTTTTGTTAACAGGAAGAATGTAAAAACAATTCTCTTGACTGCTGTTCTCATCTCACCTCTTTTGTTGGTAGGTAAGCGACGGTATAATATTAAGCTGTGGAAGACCTTCACAGACTGCTTCAACTGTTTACCTGTGGCTGCCATTGTAGATGAGAAAATCTTCTGCTGTCATGGAGGTAGGCCTTGTTAATATAAGATGTTACAGGATACACAATAGATGATAAGAACCAGACTAAGATGGGTGTATGATCTCTCTCCAGGCCTCTCTCCTGATCTTCAGTCTATGGAGCAGATCCGCAGAGTAATGCGACCCACAGATGTGCCTGACCAGGGTTTGTTGTGTGACCTGCTGTGGGCTGATCCAGACAAAGATGTGCTGGGCTGGGGTGAAAACGACCGTGGTGTCTCCTTCACATTTGGGGCAGATGTGGTGGCCAAATTTTTGCACAAACACGACATGGACCTAATATGCAGGGCGCATCAGGTAATGTTTAGCCAGGAGGCCTTGTGTTCCTGCTAACTGAAGCTGTGGGACTTGCATTTGTCCTCTTTAATTGTTTACCAAAGGATTAGTGGTGTACCAGTATTGGGATTTTATTTCAGTACATATTTAAGCTCTTGTACCAAAAAGTTTTTTGTTTTGTTGTTTTTTTTTTAGATTAACTTCACTATAAATAAACAAAACTGCAGGTGATTACTTCAAATATGCTAATATATAATATGCTTTACAATCATCCATGTCAGTATTGTGACATTTAGTGGTACTCAAGATCCAGGACTCCTGTTTAGGCAGGACACGCTGAAAATTTAAACCTGTGTTGCTTTACTCTACTAAGTGGACTAAAACGGTACCAAGCGAGTCATAGGTTGACCAGTTCATTTTCTTGCTTCAGTTTTATTATATGTGGTATTAACGGTCTCATTTCTGTCCTGAGGTGGTAGAAGATGGTTATGAGTTTTTCGCAAAGAGGCAACTCGTGACCTTATTCTCGGCTCCCAACTACTGTGGAGAGTTTGACAACGCTGGTGCCATGATGAGTGTGGATGAGACGCTCATGTGCTCCTTTCAGGTGTGTAATACAGAGCCTGTATTTTCATTTTGTAATGAAACATATTTGTATGCTGCTTGTATTTTGTATACCAGTATCAAACCAAAATTATACAGTATAGATCATTAATGAATTCTAGTGAATGGCTTGCATGTATTGTTCATTTTTTTATGTTTTAAACTTCATCGAGTTTACCTATATTATATTATTAAACCTAAATACTAAAAATCAGATTAATTTATACTGTCAGCCATTACAGAGGTTAGTGTGTATGTCTGTCAAACTAAATGAGAATTTCTTTGTCTCTCTCAGATTCTGAAGCCAGCAGATAAGAAATTGTATCCTTATGGTGGAGGGGGAGGAATGGGCTCTGGGAGACCGGTCACCCCGCCGCGAAATTCAGCCAAGGCCGCCAAGGCCAAGAAATAACACCCGCTGGCTCCCCCTCCCACAACCTGCCACCCTCCTGTCGGCCCAACGCTCTTTTTTTTTTTTTTTTTTTTTTTTTTTTTTTTTTTTTTTCCCCTTCCCTCTACCTCCCAAACTTGTTTCTCCCTCGTCACCAAATGGCAACAAAGCAGACAAGTGTCCAGGGTTCAATCATGTTTTTTCTCTCTAAAACGATTTTTAACAGTTTGTTTGGCTGTTTGCGTGCAATTTTTTTTGTGTATAAAAAAAGTGAGAGTGATGCAGAGAAAATTGCTGTATTCTGTATGTATGTTTTTTTCCTTCCTCCTATGCCCTCTGTTTTGTTTTCCTCTCATCTTGTAGAGATGGGTTCTTGCCCATCCGTGATGTAATTTCAAACCTGGGTGCAGGGGAGGAGAAGGGGGAGAGAGGAAAAAAGGAGCCATAGCTGTTTATGTTAAGGCCCTGCACTGTTTAATGCTAAACACAAGCTTTTGTACATCCTGTTTTAGAGGTCTGTGTGATGGGGGGGTGGGATCAAGTTGCACGGTCAAGCGATATTGGCACATACCGCACACACTGGGTGCACAGGATATATGTGCAGTTGAATCCTCAAATGAAATAGATACGTGATGAGATAATATTTTTTTCTCTTCCCTTCTGAAAACCAATGATTTGAGATTGTGGTCATGAATGTGAAATAGTTTTGCTTCTTTTATTTCTTTCTTTCTTTTTATTTTTTGTAGATACATGAAACCGACATGGTTTGATTTTCTTGTTTTTAGTTCACTTAAAGTTGAAGATGAATAAAAATAACCATGTATTTGAATTATGCCATCATGCTGATCACTTTGTGTTTGCCATTGCTTTGTCATGTCTGTCAGCAACCTTTGCCATGTATAGTGGCTTTGCTTGTCTTTGAGTGTGGTACATTGAATTGACAATACAGCAGCTTGAAGAGTTGTCTATGAATGAGATTTAAAAAAAAAAAAAAATGTAGAAGCTGGAAAGTGTAATTTTGGCCCAGCTTACACTTAGTGTAAACAAAGGGGCATTTCACATGTTGCTTCAGTGTGATTTTTATTTTATTTTTTTAATTTTATTTTTAATTTATTTTTTTGTTGAGTGGAAATTCATGGGCTGCAGAAGAGGACAGCCTGAAGCTGGTTTCAGAAGCAGATGTTGCCTGTTTTTATCACAAAAAAATAATGATTAGGAATCTCTTCAATGCAAAATGTTTATTTTTTCTAATGATTGTTCGATGATTATGAAGTAGAAGTAGTTAAGGAAGTTCAGGAAGAGGAAGTGAATGGCTTTGTCACTGAGCTTCTGTTCAATGCCTCACAACGCTCAATCCTCACACATAATACAATGTCACCATGTGCAGTTGATGTGTTCCACAAGTAGATACAACTATTTACTTTTTAATCTATATTGAGCTAACACAAGACACTCAACACGCCTACTGGGGAGAAAGTGGCTTGAAGGTTTTCCATATTTTGCTGTGATCAAAGGCAAAAACTATTCAAGGGAGATGTTGAATCGTTGCTCTGACCTTTCCAGTTCTAAGTGCTCTAGTCAAAACCACTTCAGTTGACGAGAGCAGTTGTTCAATCATAAAAACAGAGTGGGCTTATTTTAAATCAAAACCCACACCAAATGAGGCTTGCATGTAAGCTAAAACTGGTTACATGAGAATTGAAGACAGTGTTTGGATGTAACTAAGTGATAGATCAGATTTCTGACATGCAGGCAGTTCTTTAAACTTGATGGGGAATCTGAGCACGAAATTATAGTTTTACTGTAAGACACAGATAATATATGTACAGAAAATCCCCCATGAATCTATATTAAAAGTGTTGGGTTTCAACATCAGGCAATCAAAAAGACACTTTTTGCTTGTTTAAACAGGCTTTAAAAAAAAAAAAGTTTGTTATCACTTAATGTCACAAATGGGCCATTTTGCTTTCCTTCTACTGTGCATTAAGTTATTTTTGGCATACAGGGTGTCCCCAGTGAAAGCAGCCCATAGTTCAGCACAGGCTGTTGCATCTGGTGAAAAATATTTCTTTCTACAGTGTCTGAGGGTATCTCTGCCCTTTTCTAATAATCCAAACACACTCTTTCCCCCCATTACATAATTGGTGTGTCTGGTTTTATTTGTCTGCTGTCTGTCCTTATTCTTCAGGCCTCTGTCCAAGTATGAACAAATGTGACTGCAGCTCTCCAGATTGCAAAGTCAGTAAATATTGGTCAACTTGATTGTAGTGCATACTTAAGCAGAGGGTGGGGAAAATGGAATTCAGCCGTCATCCTGCCCCACCTTTCTCCCTCCACTTTCTCAGCAAGAGGTTTTTTAACTCAGTACCTCAGAAAATAAATGTTTTTTAAGCAATCAAATCAATGTAAGTAAGCTTTATTCAGAATCCTACTTGGCTTTCTAACAATTTGCATACAGTGCAACATCAGATATTGTGTCGGAGAGGGCAGGTGAAAAAGAAATGTCATTGGACCTCATTGTGTGCTCTTGTTCAAATCACATCCAGTAAGATGAACTCAGGAAGTGAAATTTAAATCAAAATAAATGGTGTGAGGAAATCATATTTATATTCATATACTAAGAAAAATACATCAATAAATGCCATTATTACAGGATATTCACAAGTCAGATGACTTGCCGTTTCTGTTCACGTTTTAAGGTGGCTAAATTGTTGAGCCCAACCTTGGCATGCTGGTGAGTCCATGGGGGAACAATGTTCAGAGTGATCTGTTGCTTTGAAGGTCATTTCTTTTGATTTGTAAATGATACAGGCCCACCTTTTGTGGATAAAGGTGATATGATGTAGAAAGAGATGTACAGAAATGTATGGTATTAAAGTCTAATAGGATAATAAAAAGTCATTACAAGGCTGGAGAGCTATGATGTTGAGGGGACCTTCTCCAATGGAGAGAGATTGTGTCTTCAACAACAGTTAAGTGGCTCATGTAAGACATAATATAGTGCTGAAACATTATGGAACTTATAGATCTCTGTCTTCTGAATAAATGGTCCAATAAAGGCCACTTTCATTCCCATTTTCATAGCTGTACAAACCTCTGCTTATAACTTTTTTTTTTTAAATTGTTTCTCTATATTTACTGTTATTACCTCTAAGAATCTGGTCTTTAATGACTTTTTTTGTTCATATTGTTTTTACTAACAAATTTAATCCTAGATTCTGCAAGCTTATTGGTGTAGGATTTTTTAATCAATCAGGGATGTTTTGCACCATGCACTGTCGCTGAGTAGATATGAAATTATTAGATTATTACAATTAAGAAAAGGAAACAATAGAAATTAACATTATTTTTATTTGTATTTCATTTGTTTTCAAATCAATCACAAATTGTCTCTGTTACAAGGTAGAAATAAAACATAGAATTTGTATATTTGTGTCTGGTTTTCTTTCCAAATGCTTCTGACTACAATGTAAGAAATATAAATCTAACATTTCACTTCCACATGAAAAGTGAAAGTAGCATCCGCTGCTAGAAAAGTCTCATACAATGGCAAAGGGAGTGTAGTAATGTTTACACGTCAAGTCGGTAGCTTGTGTGGGGTCTTTATCCCTGTGTTTATTTACTTATTTATTTATATAGATGTCACCTGCCTCAGACGGCACACAAACACTTTTCCAAGTCAAAGAGTCTGTCAGTTGACCATGTCCAGTGTGAGCTAGTTTATGAAAAAAAGAAAAACAAATAAACTGACAACACAGTCTTTCTCCATCCGTGCTGCCAGCCGCTTCCTTCCTCTTCTGTTTTAAAAATGGTGCTGGGGTTGTGCAGCATGGTTTGTTTCCATCTATGTGCCTCTGTGTCTTTGCAGTCTTCTTCTTTTCCCTTTTGTTTATCTTGTATAGTTTTCAACAGTTTTCTTAGAAAATGTAAAATAGTTACTCTAAAGTGGACCACAGTGTACTGCTTTAAACTAAAAGTTAGCTGACCCAAAAATTCTCTGAAAATCTATTTAATTTCATGCAGGCCTTTAAAAGCAAAATTCTGAATCTACTTAATGTGTTAATATGACAAAATAATAACGAAAATTACAAATGGAAAAAGGATGAAAAAGATGTTTATAAGCATGTAACAGTGTATATATACTGTAAGTATAGAAATAGACAGGAGATATTTATGAGTTAGTATGTATACTGAAAGAAAGCTATTGAAGTCACTAGTAGCAATAAATGCATAGAAAACATCAAACAGCACTAGTTTCTGATGAAACAACACCAAAACGAAACACCTGATGTACCTGCAACATTCACATCAGGTGGCTGAGTGTTGTCTGTGATGGTCCTGTAGATTTATGACGGTGCAGCCTGACATCCTCTACAGTGAAGTCACCACCTGTCAGCTCGTAAGTCTTCCTGTTGATTGATGAATCAGACCTGTGTATGAGTCTTCACCAGAGAGCAACATCAAATCTTGTGAGTGCAGTGTTCTTTCGAGAGAAAAAACATGAGCTTGGGTGGTGTGAACAGACTAAATGTATGACTCTAGAGTAACAGTGACTGTTTTCTGATTGTCAGAAGAGCCTGGACAATGTGTTCACCAGGGTGAAGGCGTTGAAGGGCGCAACTGTTTACCTTCTGCACTAAGGAGGTGGAGGATAGACTCATTAATAAATGTGTAAAACTGGACCATCATCTGTGATGATAAATTCATTCAGCCACATGAAATACCTCAGCTGAGCCTTTAAAGTGACAGAGCGATGTTTGCTTTTCACTTCAAGTCCTTAGAGTTGATGTCTGTGAAAGCTTAAATGCCTTGATGCCCTTTAAAATATGCAATAGCACTACTCTGGATTGTTTTCCAGTTGGGTGTCTTGATTTCCAAGACATTTCAACACTCAAGAATCGGTTGTGGGCAAAATCCCATTTTTCAACTTCTCTTTTCTTGGCAGCTCTGGATGAAATTTTCCTTGAAGGTTGAGCAATCTGAATAGTTTCACTGTTAAATTATAGAGTATGGATCTATTTTATACAGTCTATGGAATGGATGTAGATCTAGATCTTAAAATAGATTTGCAAAAAGATAGCACAGACTAAAAGAGCAGATTTTGAAATGGTTGACAGGCTCACAGTGGTAATGCAAAACAATGTATCTTAGAGAAATACATAGCTATATACAGTTTATAGCTAATTCTTCAAAAGGAGGTCAGGATTAGTGATGGGAATTACGGCTCTTTGAATGGAGCCAGATCTTATGGCTCCGTTCCGTTCCGAGAGCCGGCTCTTTCAGCTCCCAAACGGCTCTTCATTTAGTACCACTCCTGGTCACTGCCTCAGTTACTTTCTTATTTGTTGCAAGAAATAAATATGCAAGATTCTTCATCTGCAATACATTGAAATATTCTGTCATATTGATGGTTAAAAAGTGGGATGTATCAAGAATAACTATCCTAATAGTATGATTAATAAATAATTACACAACTCTATACAGACACATACAGTATATTTTCTATGATATAATATGAAACAAAAAATATTTCTGCTTTAATTGGCTCTCAGGCGGGAGCTGGCTCTCATCGTTCACTTAAAGGAACCGGCTCACAGAGCCGACTCGTTCGCGACTGATACATCACTAGTCAGCAATCAGCTTGGACTTTGGCACCCTGGACTCCTAAGGTAAATTTGTTATTCAAAGATAGGAAGGTGTGCATTAGGTACCAAAGATAATAGAGTTGTAGATTATCTTCCACACTGAAATGTGAATTTCATAATGCAGAAAGTTAACTTTGAACCTTTAAAGGCACAAGCAGTGATCCAAAGGTAAACAAAACCCAAAGCTCAGACTAGGAGATTGGAACATTTTATCACTTTCAAATTGATTGAAGGGCCATTTAATAAATATACTAACACTAAACAACTCAATCTCTTATTAATGTTTTTGATGTTAAAAAGGTTTGTATGGATCTGCAAACACTATAGTAAAACTGGCTTGTATTTTGAACTATGATGAGTTGAGAAACACATAAAATGTTGACTATCTATCTCTGAACCAAACCCTTCCATGTATTAGTGTTATTCAAATTTTTAGGACCAAAAAAACAAAATACTGGTTGGACCTTTAACTTGGACCACACCGTGAGTTCAGCTATACGTCTTGCATTCCTCATTATAACTGGCTTATTATAAAAGCTCATTGCTTAACCCTTAATTACAGTCTTTACATTGTAATAAATTGTCCATCCGAAATGAAATTGTACCCCTCTGAAACACTAATCCAAGGTATTGAGTTACTCACTAATTACACTTTTATGCAAATAATAACTGTTCTTAACAGTTCCATCTATAGACATCTAATTTACAGTACAGACGCTAAATATGTGTGGCTTTTCTATCATGTAGTAGCAGGCAGGTTACGTATTGCTCCTGGTGACAGCATCTACAATTTGTACTGTTTAGTTCTTGGGTGAGTAATTTTGTGAGATGCTTTCTATCATCAACATAGTAAACCTAAAAAAATGGCCCCACCCATAAAAACTCTGACCAATCACAGAGCTTAAAATACTGTACCGTGTTTGATTTGTAAAATTGACCTTGACCACAGCGAATAGCGCAGCGTGTGGGCGTGGTCAATAGTAGTTCGGTTGCACTGGACGTTACCCATCAACTTTTGCTAATAGATGAGCGTTGTGCAAAGCTAGTTAGCTAGCAGCACAACATATGTACAACATATACGTTTTCCAGCTAATTTGTCGTCGTGTATGGTCCATTTCTACCTTTTGTAATTCGGTCCGGGATTTGCAGTCGTCAACAAACCAGCAAATTCCAGAAGTGACGAGGAGACTCCATTTTCGTACGCGGCTGACCGGGCTAGCCAGCAAGACGGCGGAAAGCTAGCTGGATATGATGCTAGGCTAACTTTCCCTGTCAGGCGAACGGGAGCCAGAGCAAGCGAGTAGCTTGCGATAAATTGTCTATCTGACGATACTTTCGTTGACTACAAAACACTCCCAGGTATGTTTTCGAAAACCACATTGCCAGTATGCATCACTGTTAGCGCATATTGCTTCACAGGTCGGCTATCAGTGCCTGGATTTCCTCAACGATCTGATGCAGTGATGTTACGTTAGCTGCTGACCGCTGGTGCTAACATAATGTTAGCCTCTTCAATCCTCAGCTGATAACCTAGCAAATTTTCCCAGCAAGCCGACATGCTAAGCTAATGTTCTATGGAAGCTAATGTGAACTCAGTCACATTCCCAACTTAATTCGTTAGGCCAATCATTTACTGGTTATTGTAAGGACAGTATATATAACGTTAATTCAGATACAGACCGGGTTACATGACGGGGTTGTGAGCCAACTTTAGCAAGTGAGCAAGTTTCGTTGTGTCGTTTGCAGACTGGATCTGCCGATATGCACAACTCATAGATGATTGTTTTGTTATTGTTGTCATAGCGTTACTTTTACCCTGTGATTGCAGCATGCTGATGGTGGGAGGCAATGGACGGATGCACTAGAATGAGTGTGAAGGAACTGTGTGAGACCGATGACCTGGCCACCGGTTTGGTGCTGGACCCTCTGCTGGGCTTCAGCACCCACAAAATGAACATCAGGTAATGTGTCACTCAAGAAATGTCAGTTCAAACTATATCACAATCCTAGAGTCTAATTAACACTCAAGCAGTATTTAAACAGTTGTTTATTAATTATTTCTTTTGGGTTTCCACTTCAGTACAGTACTATGCTTGCTTTTTCTGTTCTGACTATTTGTATGTTTACTGGGACATGTATGAGCATGTCATGACACCCACAGCTATCCTTAAGGTGTCTTTATATACAGACACACAAGTTAAACATTTCTTTATTTGCAAAATAACAGTGTGTGGAATCAAATAGATTAAATACTGTCCTGTATCTGTTCAAAAAACAGATCTGCACTTCAGCACAGTTCCTGTACACTGCCAACTCCATTCACAATTAAAGTAGGTGTACTGGAACTATTGCCTAGCTCAACACAACAATTAAAGTACAAATACTGTAATAGCTTTTGAAACTTTGACTTCAGGGAAAATAGATACGATCTTATCTCAATTTTTTCCAGCATATTTGTGCTTATCATTCAGCCCTAGTCCGTTGTTTAACTGGTGACTGATTTTGGTATTTTTGTGATCTTATGTTCTCCAAGCACATCAAGTAAAAGAAATGTTAAATTAGCAACTTTCACAAAAATGCAAATCCTTTATTTGAGTTATTTTTTAATCTTGTGTCTTCCTTTGATCATGCCAGGAAGTGTTAACTGACAAGTCTGAGCACAAAAATGTTTTGATGATTTAAAGCATACATAGTGATGCAGTCTCCTGAAATCTATATCTAACATTCAAGATTAAAAATGATCATTTTACACAGACACGCCTTAGACTAACACAGACTTAGACTTTGTCCTGTGTTTTTGCTCTTCTTGTATGCCATTATCTTCTTTTCTCTCGTCTTTAGTCCCCCACCAGAGATCCGGCGTTGGGGTAACCTCAAAGAGACCCTGTTGCGCTTTCAGCGTACGCACGACTTCAACGCTACGTTTGAGGCGCTGACAGTGGGTGATCTGGCTGGTGACTACTTTAATGCTTTGGGGAGCCATCGACAGGAGCTGCTTAGACAACATGTAGGCTGATGTTCTTACAAATCAGTATAAATATGAAATAATGTCACAAAAACTAATTAAAACTTGTTCCGACAAAATACATAAATCTATGATGTCTGCAGGTGTATCGGTACCTCAGTGCCTTCCTGTTGGATAGCGGTGTCAAGATAGAGTCCTGTGACAGATACTCCTCAGAGACCAACGGAGCAAAGATAACCTCAACAAGGCACTGGTAATCACTCACACTCTTAATATTGTATTTGTCAAGGTAAACATGTAGCTGAACAATAGGGTTGGGTACCGTTCACATTTGAACCGATACCAGTACCGGTACCTAGAATTAGGTGCTGGTACCTTTTTGTGGTACTTTACTCTCTCTGTAATAACATAACATGTAATTTCAATTGTAAAAAATAAGTCCAAACTTCTCAATGTAAACATTGTTATTTATTTAGAACATTTTACCTCACTGCCTCACTTAAAGTTTAGTCATCTGTGGAGGGTAAATTAACTTCTTCCTGCTGGCTGGAGGCATGCTATCGTTAGCTGCGGCTGCTGTGGGGGGCTTTCAGATTATCAAGCATGGTACCCTCTTCAGCTTTTAGATATATTTTGTGTTTGACCAGGTGTTTCCTCAGGTTAGACGTGTTGCCCTGGCCAGCTTATGCAGTGAGAGTTGTCTGCCCCGAGTTTTGAAAAGTGTAACCACACTTGCGACTGCTTTCAGCTCGCCATTGCCCTGACTCGGTAGCCCTTTTTTTACACGGAGATCCCACAATACTGCTGTAAAGAAGTGCTTTCATTACACCTGCTTTGCTTTTTTACGCTGAACCGAACAACGGTGGCATAATGCCGCCCCAGTGTGGGATTTAGATAGCGGAAAGTACCCTCTAAAAGTAGGCAGAGCTCATCGTCATAGCGACGCTATTCCAGGAGTTAGGAAACAACACACGGGAGCTTTACGTTGGTCTTGAGAAGCTGCAGCCTTTTATTCACTGACAAACTGTAACTTACGCTGTACATTTACTGCCAGATTGACAGTTTAACTGCTCACATTGTCCTCTGTACCGCTTGCATTCACCGTCACTCTCTGCCGCTCTCTCTCTCTCTCTCTCTCTCTCTCTCGTTTAACCACACACTCACTACGCACACACGTTTCCCTGTGACTTGAACAAGCAGCAGGGGTGACGTAGTCTCGCTCTCTCTCTCTTTCTCTCTATACTTTAATTTCTCACCCAGATGCACTCTCAGGTACCGAAATTTGGCACCGATTGATTTAACGTGAATCTGTACTCTGACCGACGCCATTCGGTCGGTACCCTTAAAAGTTCCGACTTCGGTACCCAGCCCTACTAAACAATTGCTGCTGCATGTCCTGGAGTGTGTTTTCTTTTTTCTTTTTTTAATTGTAGATATGTGACACTTGGATTGTTGCTCCACAGGTTTGCAGGAGAGCGGGTGGAGGTCCTGCTGGGATGCATAGCAGAGCTGAGCCCTGCTGACAGCGCTGTGCTGAGGGCTGGAGTCAATGACTTCAGCGTGATGTATTCCACACGCAAACGCTGCGCTCAGCTCTGGCTCGGGCCTGCAGCTTTCATTAACCATGGTGAGTTTGTTAGCATTTATGACTCATTCTTTCCCAGTACACGCACCCAGAGCTGATAAGAGCTTGCATGTGAGTTTCATTCAGTAATCAGGTAATCCAAATACCAACATTCACAACACAAGATTGGAAGCGGCTATCACTCTCAAACTGATTGACAGGTCTTTTATTACATGTGGTCACACTACATGACGAAGACTTAGTCATTTGTTCTCTAATAATGTTTGATTACTGACATACATACTGAATGTGGCCTATAGTTTCAATTATGATCATTTGAGAAACACAAAATATCCACATATTTTGACTATTTTTATGGTCATGAATTACTTTATGTAAGTACTGTATACACATTGGGAAAGATTAATATGCTGATCCTAGAACAAGTGCTTGGGACCTGGATTAGCACCAGTTTGTGCCTGCTGTTACTTCTGGATCACCTGTAACAAACATATAGAGTCTGTTCTTGTGTTCCAGACTAAACATTAAATACTTGTCTAGTTATTTTCTATCTTTGACAAATTGTCCTTCATGAGTGTGATTTTTGCCTGTTTCATGGGCATTACTGCTCTCAACACTATCGACTTATTTTGTACATTATGTTATGCTAATAAAGCACTTTATTTAGGATTTTTAGTTTCAAATCTCAGCAAATTACTTTTGTCCCTCAAACTGAGACCAAGTGGTAACTTACTGAAATATAAAATTGAAGTTTTAAATTCCAGTAAGAAAAATGTTTCTAAAATTATTCAAATGTCTCAAAAATATCTTTAGGTGACAAGACTAACTTATCTTTGTGTCTTTAAGACCTGTGCAGTTCCCTAATTTGATTTGATCTTTCCTTTTATGACAATTCTTCACAGTTCCTTGCACAGTTCCACAGTTTTAAAAACTCTGCTACACATAGATGAACGAGTATGTTGTGTAGTTGATAAAAACACAAATTTATAGTAAACTTATTTTGCACCACAGAGAAAATGTCCATTAATTCAAAGGTAGTGGTGAATTTTGTTATTGCCATGACTGTATCTGAATCATAAATATAGTCACAAATCAAAAAGCTGAAATGAATAGTTGATTAATCGATTAGTTGACCGTCAGAAAATTTGTCAACAACAGTTTAACTGAGGGACTACACCGTCTTAACAGTTTAACTGCTTTATCATTTAAACAAAAAATCACTGGTTCCACCTTCTAAAATGTGAATTTTTGCTGGTTTTCATTGTCTTATATGATAATAACTAGAATATTTTGGGGTTTTGGACTGTTTGTCGAACAAAACATGACATTTAAATAAGTCAGCTTGGGTTGTGGAAAATTGTAGTGAACATGTTAAAGTATTTATTGACATTATGTAGACCAAATGATTGATTAATCGTGAAAAAAATCATCAGATTAATCAACAATGAAAGTAATAGTTAGTTGCAGCCCTTGCCCAGTGTGTAATGAATAATTTCATTACATGAACATTTTGTCAATCATAGAAGTCATTACAACAGATAAGCACACACAGCTTGCGTGTGTGAACTGAATTAATGTGTATGAAAGGTCCAATGAAATTTTAGTTAATTCTTTTGTCCACTCAGAGGGCAACTTCTGACAAGATCTTTGAATAATGTTTCAAAGTTAATAAGCTTAGCCTTTGAGCCTTTTGCAAAATAAATTCAGTACAAACCAGTTGATCAACAAAAAGTTGAGTCCTTTATTCAATGCTGTCATTGAATTAATAACTTGAAATCTTTTATCTCTGTGTTTTTCTCTCTTTGTCCTTCTGGGTTGAAGACTGCAAACCAAACTGCAAGGTAATCACCAATATTTATTTACCACGTGCACCAAAGAAATTTGACAAATTGAAATGATTGATGTAAGCATTTGTCAGAGTAATACATCTTATTTGAATAATCTAGTAAGATTTATCATTGTGAAATTGTACATATTGAAAATTGTATTTTCTATACAGAATTACACTCCAGTTCTGTTTCCTAACTACTCTGTGTTAATGTATCCCATGGGCCAACCAACCTTTGTCTTTGTCTCTGGCTGTTTTTTTTTCCTTTCCCTTTTCACCCGCCCAGTTCGTCCCTGGTGAAAAGAATATCGCTTGTGTTGAAGTGATTCGACCCATCTCACCTGGGGAGGAGATCACATGTTACTATGGTGCCAGCTTTTTTGGGGAAGGCAATGAAATGTGTGAATGCTGCACCTGTGAGAGGTGTGTCTTTCATCTGATCAGACATTGTCCTTATTATAGCTTGGTTTTTGCTCAAAACTGAAAATTTTGTTTATCAGATAAGAAAAAAGTGGTGGACTTTTAACTGCAATTTTAATTGTTCTTTAGGAATGGAGAGGGTCACTTCAAACACAGAGGGAAGCAGCCTGAATGTGAAGAAACAAAGGACCCTGTGGGCCAAAAGTACCGCCTGAGAGAGAGATATCTTCGTCATCACAGAGAGAAGGTTCACTTTCCTACAAGGCCGATAATACCAGGAATACACTCAGGTATCTTAAAAGGTAACAGCTTTAGGATTTTCTCTAAAATATTCTATCTCAAATCAGTTATTGATCAATCATAAAAAGTAATTACTAGCACAGCAATTCTAAATACTGTTAAAATAATAGTAACAAAATAAAAATTGCCAGCTAATTAAAAAAGAAGATCTGCATTGCTGGCTTTCTAAAAGTCTTCTCAGCACCACAGAAGTGGCTCAAAACTAACTAACAGGAATATTAGATGTACACTATACCTTTTGTAAAAGTCAGATTTCAGCACTTGCCTGCTGTATTATGTCACACAGATTACTTTAACATTATGGTTGTTTGATGATCTCAGATTTGCTGAATAAAACATGTTTGCAGATCTAAGAATATTAATCATGATTTAGGAAGAAACAAGCTTTTTTTCTATTTTTTACTTTGTTGTGTTGGTTTCCAAAAATGTTAGCGTACTGATTTCTATGGAGACGGTGTGCAGACAATTATGGGGCAGCTTTAAGACCAGGCTAATGCAGTCAGTTAACGTTGTCTCACTCTTTGGAAACAAATGGGAGTCTTGAATAACTCTGTTACAACAACTGTTTTGTTTTATTAAAAATACATTTCAGCACTATAAGTAGCATGTGTATGCTTATGTAACCATAGCAAAACAAAGGATTTAGCATCTAGGATATAAAATAATTTGACATCTTTGGAAACAAACAGGGAACGTCGTAAACATTAACAATTGAGACCCCACACAAATAGATTGAAACTTTTAAATAGATTTGGTTAGATTTTTTGAAAAATTTTTACCTTCATATTTTACTCAAATATATGTATGTAATTCCAGTCATTACTACGGGTGATATAGTTTTGATTAGATCACATGCGAAACCTGCATTTTTTGAGGAGCAAGCTTTAAGGTGTAGTAATGCAATAGAGGGGGGATATGAGTGGATTTTTTTGAGCTGTTTCTGTGGTCGTTGGGACATTTTATTTGCATAATCTAGTAAACTTAAGTCCCACACCTTTCCGAGCATCACATGCTTTGTTAGCACTGCAGGCTATCTTGGCATCTGCTGTGCAGTAAATTTCTAAATAGATAATCACTCAAATCATCAGGTTTTTTAAACAGAGATGTTATTAGTGTATTAGAGTTACCATTTTTTGATAATTGAACACAATAGAATTTCAGTGTTTTCTTTGTTTAAATAAGCATGGTCTTCAAGTTCAACTGCGTCTTTGTTGTCTTTCATTCATAGCCATCCCCTCAAGGAATTCCTTTACTCAGCAGATGAGGAGAAATGCCTTGAAGAACAGAAAATTTTGTCAAACAAAAAAGTGGAGACGAGAGAAGCACAGAAGATCAGGAAAGCACCCATTGAAATCCTCCACAGTCAAACAGTGGACAGTTCCACTTTTGTCAGAGGTTACTCTAAGGGACCTTAGAATCAGAGTACGGCGCCACACAGTGGATTTCTTAGTCAATTGCAAGGATCCAAAAAGCAAAGAAAGAGCCTTGCTTCAACAACTGGAGGAAGTGAAACCAAAAGATAACAGGTTGAGTGAACCAAATTTGACTGGTGAAGAAAATAACAGCAGTGAAGTAAACTTGAAGCCTTTCACTCTAAATTCCTCAATGTCAGTTCATCAGAAATGTCTACCTGCAGTAAGTACTGCAGGCCTTAATGGGAAGTCTGTCAAAGTGGTGGATAAGCAGGCAGTTCCCAAGAGGACCTCTTCGAGAACACGAAGCATGGTTGACCCCACACCCACACATCAAACAGGGTCCAGTAACACAGCCAACACTACAACTGTTTACCCTATCAAAGTTGACAAAAACTGCAGTGCAATAGAACAAGAGAAGATTGAAAAAGCAATCCTAGAGAGTCAAAGCAACAAGTGCAGCAGCATTGAATCCTGCATCATCGACACAGCTGAAAATCCAGCCACTGAGCAAACAGAGCATGGAACCATCAGAGCTTCATCCCTGTTAGAAGTTTGTCAGAGTGTCACTAAGTGTCCACTAATATCACTGAAGCAATACCTTAGAGTCAGCCTAACAAGGTTATCAGTGCCACAAAGTATAGAAGCAGAAAAGGCCTCTGAAGACATGAAAGGAAGAGTGGAGGTGAAAGGAAGGAGCAAGCAGACCCAGTGTTCCAGACCAGCAGCTCTGACAGAAAAAAGGGTGTCCAGATCTCAGCAGAGGCAGGGAGGAAGTTCAGAGATCTGCACAGCTGAAGGTAACAGAGGGGTGAGGGAAATGTTTTTCAAGGCCACTGATAAAGTAAATTTAAGGAAGCGACACACAAGTCAATCTGTAGGTGATTTATCCCACAGCGAGAAAAGGGGGATTGACAAGGTCATCGAAATACAAAGTGTGTCAGAAGAAAAAGATGATGTACAAAAAGAACCGCAGGACGTTGTAAAAAGCAAAATTGTAGGGCAGAAAGAAAAGAGAAATGCTGCATCTACAGTTATGGAATGTAAAAGTAACAAGGCCCTGGAAGAAGTGAAAGAGTCCGAATGTAAAATAGAGCCCAGCGAAAAATCTAGAGGACAAAATAACATGCACTGTGTTCAAAATAAAGTCAAGGATGCATGCAAGGAGGAGGAAGTTGTTAAACTATCAGAACAAATGTCTAGCAGTGTGAGTAAACAGCCAGTAAGTAGGCATGAAGAAGATATTGTCATAAAGCAGGCGAAGGTTCTGCTATCTGATATTTTAAGAAAAGATAAACCCTTAATAGATAAGAGATTACAAAGAGATATTGTAGAAAGAGGGTTTTCTACCTCAGCCTCTAAAGAAATGCAAAGTGCTGAGGAGGAAGGACAACAGACCGAAATAAATGGAGGCAGGTACCATTTTTCAGTGCAGAGGAGAATTATGAGACGACGAAAGGCGAGGCCTAGAGCAGTGAAAACAAAAGCAGAAGGTAAGCAAAGCACCAAGGGACACACGAGCAAAGACGTTCTAGCTACAGTGAAGAATGAGTTGAGTGAGGATAGTTTGCAGGCTCAGTTGTCACAGAGGCATAACGACCCACCGGCCACCTGCCTCAACCCACTA
Source organism: Siniperca chuatsi (assembly GCF_020085105.1). Lineage (NCBI taxonomy): Eukaryota > Metazoa > Chordata > Actinopteri > Centrarchiformes > Sinipercidae > Siniperca > Siniperca chuatsi. Next base: position 4,785,421 of record NC_058062.1, on the reverse strand, counting down.
CCTCATAAGTCACTAATTTCAGCAAAAGCCACTACTAATCTGCATCTGGACACCAATCCACAGGCACACATACAGTCCAACATACCTCTGAAGAAACGTACATTTCGCAGTTCTGTGGAAATAGACTCTGAACCAGGTTTAAATTTTACTTCAGATCAAGCTTCTAAAGAAGCCACTGAGTTAAATTCATCTGCCGAGCTGAGGCAGGGCCTTACCACTTGTTCAGGAGAGAGTAGCAAAGGAAAAAAAGATGCTAAAGGCAGATTTAGGAAAACAGAAGTCCAGAGGTTAACTTCCAAAAGGGTCTCAAAACAGAACTCCTTTAACCAAGTGCTTCGCTCCCGATCTAATGAAGTTCAGCGAAGCCATTTATTTAGGAAAGTTCGAAAATGTAAATTAGAGAGGCAAGATGAGGATCAGACTCTAGGGAGTGATAAGCTTGCAAAGGACAAACAGACTGAGGATCCTGATAAAATTCAAGAGCAGTGTGGTAAAAATTCTACTCGAAATAAATCTGAAAAGAAAGATGAGGTGGAAACGTTAATCCAGCAAAGTGGTTTGGAGGAAACAAAGCCAGACCTTGATTTTAAGATTCGTTTCAAGAGGAGGAGAGGGAGAGTATGGGAGATGCAAAGCGCAGGATTTGACAATGAGGCATTAAAAACTGAAAAAGGAGATGAGTTGATGACATGCGATCCCTTTAAAGCCATCATGGATTCCGTATCGGTTTTGAACATGGAGATGGAGGCAGCTCAGGCCCATGTGCATGCTAGTAAGAAGTCAAAGAGCAGATTGCATCGTTTGAAAAAAAGAGGTGAGAGACTCAGTGAAAGGCAATCCATAAATCTCTCCTCAGATGCAAAATCTGACAAAGATCTTGAAAATGTTGAAAATGCATGTGGACCCAGTGAAATGCCCAGTGAGAAAATAGACATTGAAGTGAAGCTTGACAGGGAACTTCTAGATGGAGTCAAGCTACTGCCAGTAAAATTTGAAAGTTGTAAAAATGATAGTGATATGTTGTCAGCTGTAGTGCAAGAAACAAAAATTGAAGATCGTTTTGTAAAGAATTGCTGCTTGTTTGAAACTGGCTCACAACAGAAAGTGCAGCCTGAATTGGATTCAAATGGTCTTCCGTTACCAGTAATTAAACTACGCAGAAAGACAGAGGATATTTGGGAAGTGGACAGCAAAGAGAGGCTCATACAAACTGAACTTAAAGTAGAGCCCAATGTTAAGAAAGAGATAAAGGGTCACATTTTAGGGAAACTAGAGAAAGGATGTCTTGATTTTAACAAGCTCAAAGAAGAGTGCTCGTCTTCGCAGGGACTGAACAGCAACTCAGCCCTTCTGAAAACAGAGCCACCACCATTTTCCTTGTCTCTGTCACCACTGTCTCTGTCTTCCCCTCTTAATGACAGTAAAACTGAAGTTATATCCTCAGCTGCAGAGACAGTCACTGAAAGGCCAGAGATGAACAGCGGAGGAAGGAAACAGAGGCCCAAAATGGAGAGAACACGCAAGTGTGGGCCTGTAGAAACACCCACCACTTGTCTTAGTCACACTCTCCAACAAATTGACAACAGTCTCTCTAGGCTCTCCGAGGGCTTGTGTTCATCTCAGACTTTGGAAAAGCCAACAGCCTGTCCCAGTGCTTCTAATTCTGTTATCCAGCCCTCGTCCCAGTCGCCTCCATTCACAACTGCAGATAACATGCTTTCTAGTGAGCCCAGCTTCACAAACTGCTGCGATGATATTCTGGACTTTCAGTGTCTCAACTTTGAGGGGTATTATCAGCCACAGAACATACTTCCATCTTCCCCATCAGATCTGTGTTCACTGGATCCACCCACAGATCCTTTCAGCAGTCCCCTCTCTCACAGCCCGTCTGATACATGGAACACTGAAACGCCGTACCTTGGCCCTCCCAGTCCAGGAAATAACTTTACCAGTGAGGATCTGCAGTTCTTTCCAGGTCTAATTTCTTCCAAAAGTGACTCTGTTCCTCTGGAATGTGAAGCGAAGGATGCTTCCAAAGACAGAAACCCACCCAACCCCAGTTTCAGTTTTTCAGGTCTCTGCAGCTCTGACTTGACTGCTAAGGATCGAATAACAAGTAAAAATCCAGGAATGAGGCTGTCCAGAGAAGACTTCAAAACTCAGCCCTTGTCTGTAGTCGGTAAGCCTCGGCTGTTTGGCGCAACATCATCATCTGTTACATCTCAAACTCCTGTCACTTTAACCCAATCCTTCAGCAACGTCAAAGCTAGCACCAGTCAATCAAAAGCCCAGTCTAACCTTAAAACCCAGGGGCCCTTCCATCGTATGACCATTCCTAGTAAATCACAGTCTTTTTCAAGTAGTCAGCCAAACACAGTCAGAGGAGTGTCCCAGAGTTACTTGACTAAATCCATCCAGCCACCTCAAATGTCTAACAAATTCCTCTCTCCTCAGCTCTTCACTGTGAAAAATCCCAATCCTCCTGACAATCCATTCAAATTCCACGAGAAAACCTCTACAGTTATTCACAGAGTGCTTAAGTTTCAGGGGGGGAACCAGAGTCAGAACTTGTATAGTGCACCCTGTAAAGACGCCATGGCTGCTGGCAGCCCGATCGTCACATCCAGAACACTCAGTGCAAAATCAGGTGCTATTGAGAGGACCCAGCAGAGTCAGAAACTAGGTGTTAGTACAGACAGTCATCATAAAGACAACATTTCTCTTCAAGGGTTTGGAAAGGATGTCGGCCACCATGGTTCCTCCAGCAACTACAGCAGGTCTGACCCTCATTTCAACAAATCCAACCCCTCTTTCCCTCAGTCTTTTAGTAAAAGTAAGATTTCATCTGACAAACATGAAAGTGTTGAAACCAACATGACATACAAAAACCTCTCAGCACAGCCAAGAACCTTCTTTCCTACCAAAATGTCTGACAGTTATTCATCACCACAAGACAAGAGTTTAAAACAGGATAAATCCACTATGTCGACCTCAGACAAACACCAGCCATGTTACACTCAGCAAGACCCCTTTGATTTCAGCTTTAGCTCGTCTCTTTCGTCCATGTCTCACCACAACAGCCCCCAAGTGGCCCACAGTACACCTCCTGGTACGCCAGCACCAGCAAACAAGAGTCAGTCCCCAACCTCCTCAGCCTCTTTCCCTTATGGCTATCAAGGTCCTCCTTATGTACTAAACTTCAGTGGAGATCACTCATTGACCCTGGGTCTCAGGGATGGAGCTGAGGGTTACCCAGGGTTAGGCTCGACAAACTACACCTACCATTGCCTGATGGAACCTTCAGGCACCCAAGGCCGGCTGGTTCTCGAGCCCTGTGGACCCCAGCTGTCTAACCCAGCGTCTTTTTCCTTGGGTGGATTTTCAGGACTGAAAGGACAGGATGAACATTGCAGGAAGGACATGCAGCAACAGTGCCAGCCTGGGGAACACCAAGGCGCACCACACTATGGACCTGTTCCAACGTCTCACTCCATGGGTGCCACAAAACCCAAGAGAGTGAGGTTAGTGGTGACAGATGGCACAGTAGACTTAGATCTCCAGTACTCGGATTGATTTATACCCGCCGGAGTCACTGGAACCCTGAATTTGGATATTGTTTTTCTCAAGGGGGATTATACAGGATTATACAGAAGATGTTTTTGTAAACACTGTAATTCATAGTCTACCAGTTATAAAAGCCCGCTGACTGATTGGCGTTTTTCTAAATCATTATTTTGATGGACTGTTAATGTATGAATGACTTGTACAGGGTTTTATGTAAAGTGGGCGTATCAGCGTGTTTTAACTACTGTATGATTTTTACGAAATGAAATATTCACTACAATTTGCTGAGAATACCAAATTAAAAATGCATAAAGAAAAGAAAGCATTAATATATTTGTGACTAGGAGTTTGAACCCTGTAAAGCCCTCTTACTGTACTGTAACATAGCTGTATGAATTTTTATATACCATGTATGGCAGTAGAGGCAGGAGCACCATCATTGGTTGCTGGTACTTGTATTGGTTGGTTTTGAAAAGGCAGCTTTGTGCCTCAGTCTTTGATATGTTCTTGTGACTTTTTGAAGCACCTGTTGAAACAGTCCACCCTCGTTTTTATACACACAGTAAGCTCTTTTCTCACTTTGTGTGCGTACCTCCGTGTGTGTGTGTGTGTGTGTGTGCGTGCGAGTGTGTGCATGCGTTTGGCAGGCTGGCCTTGAAGGTTGAAAGTAAGATGTGTGATATCGTGTGATTGTTGCTCTGCCACATTTTAGTAAGGTCATTAGTCATTAGTGCATCAATGAAAGGTTTGTGCATGAACAGTATACAGTAAAATGTTTTCCCGACCTGAAAAAAATAAATATTCAAGGACCACTCTACTGGTTGAAGACATGTGTGACATGAACTGCAGCTTCTCACAGCTGCTCTCTTGAGTACCTATGTGGATGAGCGAGTGGGAGAAACTGCAATATGTTATTTTTTTATTTTTAGACCAGTTGTGCTTAATGGATTGAGGGATAGTACAACATGAGATGTTTGTAAAGGGAGTTCTCCCAATTGGAAATGTAAGAGAAACATTTAAATATTACAATGTTACATCAAGGAAAGTGACAATCTTCTCACAGAGTAACTCACTTTTGTCATTGGTGTTTTTTTTTCAAAACGGTTAATTATTATACAGAAAGAACAGAAGGATAAGTTCATCACCTACAATAGTTACTGTCTGTTATTTTGTTGTTGCTGACAGAGCTACACATTCATAGGTGTTTATATTGTAAGCAGAGTTATTTGCTGTTGATTGTGGAAGTCACACGAGCATTCCCCTCATGTCGTGATTTACTGTATGTTGAACCCATTTGACATCATTGGTCAGGAGCGTTAGTGTGACTGCACAGCCTTACATTATTACCATGAAAATGTACTGTCTTGATATGGAAAGGCCAATTATTTATTTTAATATCCTTATCCTTGAAATGGTGCTTTAATGTAATTTATATTTCACATTGATTGTTCAAACTATTAAATGTTTTTTTATTATTTAATGGGACAAAATACTGAACTGAATATTTACATCAAGTATTTAATTTCAAAGCCTTTGACATGTTATCCAATTTTTCAGTTGTTACAGGTAAAACTTTCTCTTTTTTCTAATTGGCAGTTAGTCTTACTGGATGTCTGCTGTAGAAATGTACAAATGTAGCCTATATCATTAAAGACACTTAATTCTTTTTTGTATTTCCTCTCTTTGACTGTTTTTTAATACTTAAATGTGATTGTTTGCATTACATTATTTCTTCAATTTTATACTGTGTGTGTGTGTGTGTGTATATGTATATATATATATATATATATATATATATATATATATATATATATATATATATATATATATATATATATATATATATAAACAAAAATTATGATAATTATAAATTAATTAATGAATATAAATACTTAAGCTGTTAAAGTAAATTCAAGTGATGGGATGACCAGCTTGTTGATTTGATTGATCATCCATGAAATCATTTAATCATTAATTAGACATGTCATTCTTCAATCTGCCCAAATCTAATGACATACCTTTCTATATTATTTAATTGTGTTCCTAATAATCAAACAATTTACTATTTAACTTTTTGTCCATTGTCATTGTATTCAGGTTAGGGCCTCAATTAATGATTATTTTCATTATCGATTAATCTGCTGATTAATCATTTGGTCTATAAATGTCACAAAATAGTGAAAAATGCAATATTTCCTAAAGCCCAAGTTAACGTCTTCAAATTACTTGTTTTGTACAACAGTTGTCCAAAATCCCAAATATAATCAATTTAATATCATATAAGACATACCATAAAGTCCTCAAAATTGAGAAACTGGAACCAGAAAATATTTGACATTTGGGCTTGAAAAATGATTGAAACAAAAATCGATCGTTGCTTTTTTTGTGTGCAGATTCTTCAGTCACCTTCTCATTGGTCTCTAATAGTCTAGTTGAAAGTTGTTTGTTAAACTCCTGCTTAAATTGTCTCCACCTGACATTAATTTATGAAACTATTAACTAACAGTTGTGGAAAGTAACTAAGTACCTTTATTCAAATTCTCTACTTAAGTACAAATTTGAGGTACTTGTACTTGACTTGAGTAATTCCATTTTATGCTACTTTGTACTTCTACTCCACTACATCTCAGAGGTAAATGTACTTTTCACTCCACTACATTTATCTGACAGCTTTAGTTACTAATTACTTTGCAGTTCAAATTATTCATACAAGATATGATCAACTAATAAATTCTGATCTAATATTATAGATTAAGCTACCCAGCAGTATATACAATTGTTAAAATTAGCCCCACCTTTGCCAGCTGCAACAGTGTACAAATGATGTACACATTAATGCATACATTTTTCATCAAATTTTGATGTTAATACTTATATGATTTTAAATCTTGAATGCTTTTACTTTTAACAAAATTTCTACACCCTGGTATTGCTTTTTTACTGTTAAATAGACATTTAGATTAAATGTTTACATTCTAGCAGTTTTTATATGTCCACCATAATCAGAAGAATAAGATATAATCCTTACAACATTGTTATACGCTACAGTCAAGTGTGCAGAGAAAGTTGTTCACTGTCAGTTATGATTTTTTCAGCCATTTCCTCTGTAAGGTTCTGTTTTTCTTCATATTCAGTCTCCTCCTGTATTCATCTGGTTAATTTCAAAGCTTGGGGCAAGCGCTCATCCTCCTGGTTTAGTGCTCAGCCGTTACCTCCTTCCTCTCTACCTGTGCTTTCATCCTACCCAACCAGCATTTGTGTTCTTCCCCTCTTCTCCTCCAGCACATGACCCACTTCTGCTTTTCTTTCTGGCTCTCAGTAGCAGCAGAGCAGTTAATTCTGATGCCAAGTATAACAGTTTTCTCATAATGAGGATGGAAAGAGAGGGAGGGATTATCCATTATAGTAGTGAGGGAAAGGGTGTCTTGGAAATTGTACAGTTAAAGGGACAGAAAAAACAGGGAAAAAATAGGGGAAAAAATAGTTAATATTAAAACCAGTGTTTCTCATAAGAGAGTACACAGGTTTATTTAGATTTATGCACCCATTAATTCAACATTGATTTCAGTTTGGTTGCAGCGATTATCAAAACATGACTCCTTCAGTTTTATCTCCTTTTAACCAGTGGTGGAAGAATCCATTTAATATCCTACTTAAGTAAAAGTACAGAAATATTAACAGCCAGATGTACTTAAAGTAAAAGTACTAGTTATGCAGTAAAATGTCCCCTGTGACTGAGAAATTATTATATATTAAAATATTAAATTCTTAATACTGATGCTTCATTGTGTAAGCAAAATTTTACTGTTGTGGTCAATGTGGAACTTAACTACTTAACATACAGTTTGGTAGTTTAGTCCAGTGGTTCCCAATTTAGGGGTCGGGCCCCTCCAAAGGGTCACAAGATAAATCTGAGGGATTGTGAGATGATGATGATTAATGAGCAAGAAAAGAAAAAACTGTTCAGCTGCACACATTTGTAAGATATACTTTATTGTCCACTTGGGGAAACTTTTCTTGGGTGCTGCATCACAGAGCATTAATCTCCAGCATCCTTAAAAAGCCAGTTGTGTTGTATTTTGTAATCTTATCATATGGTTTTTTTTAATGTAAAATCTTAGTAATGTAGAAAATGTACTTAGTTACTGTCCACCACTGCTTTTAACCTTGTCTACTCCGTGCAGCATTGCTTTATACAAAATACTGTAGAATTCCATAAAATATGCCACATAAATATTTCCCAACCATTTTAACCCCACTAGTTTTCCACATTCTTAATTATTCATTAGGCGTCACCTCTCTCGCTCCTCATGTTACTCTTGCGTACATCACAATTCCATTAAACCCTAACTACATGTATGTATGTAGCCACATGACTCCATGTTCCCCATGGTCAGGACGCCAGGGATTATAATTTGTCATGGGATATGAGTGTTGCACGGCAACGGTAGCCGTGTGAAATGGCTGACTGTGTTGAGTTGCTGTTGGATTTTGGTCTTCATCAGCAGAGCAAGAGAAACACAAACGGTCTGTAACCCTGAGAAACAAGCTTAGGCTGGAAGGAGAGAGGAAAAACACATTCAGAGGAGAGAGCTTTAGAAAGGTGTACTGGCATTGCACATTATTTCCCAGGTGACAGGTGGCAGAGACTGGGCTACTGGCTGAGGTGTCAGTGCATTAGTGTAAATTATGACTGTAACAAAACCCTGTGTGTCTGAAAGAGGGGGCTGAATAAATATGTCAGCTGCACAAGCAGGGATATTGCTTTTATCATTATTATGGCTATCTTTCTTTATTAAGTCTGACTGTCTGCTATTAAGGCGACTCCCCCATCTCCTTGTACAAGCTAGAGTTGCATGTGTGGTTTTGATGAAGGACAGCAATCCCTTTTAGTTTACTGCAACTGCTTGCTTACTCTCATCCAATTAATACTGTTGGTCCAGCTTGAGCCTGATGAACAAAACCTGTTAAACACCCTCTGATACATATAGACTCAATCAGTCAAAGGAGTAGTGCTGGCAGATTAAGGCTGACCAATCATTGCAAATCTAATTTAAAGAAACCAATAGATCAGATGGCGTAATACCTCCGCATGAGTCACTGACTGAGTGAAGAGGTGGACAACCCCCACTGTGTGAGGTTTCATTTAATTCACATCCGTTTCTAAATGTCCAGCTTGGAGCTAATGGATGTAATGTTAGTGAGAGAAAATAAAGTGAAGGATGGTGATATTTATAGTTATTAATACCACTTTCTATAGCTGAGATGTCAGGGTTTGCCTGTCAATGTAACCTCTGAGTTGAAGCTGCCTCACCATGCCTAAGATATGATGCCATGACATGGCATTTACTTCACTCATTTTCACAGTGTGAAGCAGTATGGTATTTGTGAGCACATCTAATGTTATATTTAGTCCAAGTGCAGGACGGCGGATTCAATTAGAAAAAGGCAGATGATATCTAGAGCTATAACAGTTAGTCCATTTATGTGATGAGTCAATTGACAGAAAATTCATCTGCAACTATTTTCACAATTGATTAACCATTTTAGTGATTTTTGAAGCAAAAATGCCAAACATTTGATTGTTTCAGCTTTTTTTCAGCAGTTTTTATTTGTCTTACATTTGAGTAAATTGAATGTCCGGGTTCTGGACTGTTGGATGAATAAAATAGTACATTTCAACGTTTCAACCCAACAGGAAAATGGAAAACATAACATGACAACTGGTACAAAAGAAATAAAACAGTGCCATGAGATTTAGTAGATTCGGCAACTCCCTAGAAATATTGTTTCTCGAGAAGGGAGAAAAATCAATAAACAGGAAAAATGTAACTACTATATCACAGTTATATGATGACCTGCGAGATTAAATAGACCAATTCTGGAAAATGTTTTAGGAGAATAAAAAACACATCAAAAAATCAGACAATTTAGGGTGTACAGTAAATAAGGCACAATTTACAAGAGATGCTTATTAAAATGCACACTGAGACTGCTGAGAGATAAATCCAAAAGGTGTTTGTTGCTGGAGAAGCCATTTTTCATAGTCTAATACAGATGTTTCATAATGTAACAGTGTGAATGTCTGATGCAGGAGAGCTTGCCCTCTTACATTCATCACCGGATTCTGAACCAGTGATATTTTGTCAACATTTGACATGCAGCGTAACACTCATCAACATCAACTGTAACCAGACAGTTTTCCGCTGGGGGAATCCAGCAGATGTTTTTTTTTTTTTTTTGGTTGTTCTGGGACTCGGGATCTCACTTGAATATCACGATCAGTTATTAGACACAACCATGCTGACCCCTTCCTCCCCAACTAATGACAATGAGGCAAGTTTGACATGCTTCACTCATCAATGATTGGCATAATAGAGTTGATTTCTACTTGCTATTCAGCTCGTCAGTAGAAGGCTCCCTCTCCACCCACAGTCCTCTCCTCCCTCACCCCCCTCTATGTATGGTAATAAGCATTGCAGCAGTGGCTTCCCTCATCCTCTTATACACATCTCTTTCATTCCTTATTCATATTTCTGTGTGTGTGTGAGAATACACATGTTGGCTGCACCGCTGCAGATTGTGCTGTTCTGTATCTGTATGACTTGGATATAATCATTATATGATTACGGATTATGGAAGGAATCCGTTAAAAATGAGAAATTTTGCTCTAATTGATGTGTGTGGTTTTGTTGTTGATATTGTGTGGTAATTATTGTATAATCTTTTATGTGTGTGTGTGTTTTGTGTGTATCTCTCCACCGTTGGGTGGATCCCACTGTGTTCTATGGTGCTTTCAGTTCTGTGAAAAGGAAAAAAACAGTTTTTCACAGCTAAGAGTCTAACTCCATAACATCAAAGAGAGAGAGAGATAAAGGGAGGGAGGGGTATGCCCTGTATCTGGGTAATGAGAGAGATGGAGGGAGGAGGAGGGACAAATGAGAGCGAGAAAGAGAGAGAGGTATGTGAAGGAGGGTGAGGGACAGAATCCAACCAACCAGTACGAGGAGCGAGAGAGAGAAAGAGAGAGAGGGGCACTCTGAGCATGCTGGAGGGAGGGAGGAGGGGAGGATAGTGAGCGAGGGATGGGGAGATTGCCGGACCGAGCGGATAGAAGTGTTACTACAGAGCTGCTGCTGCTGGAGGACGGGCTGGGAGCCGAGGATAATGCTCCATCCCTCAGCGTACAGCAGCACGCTGGACACCTTGTAATTTCTCGTGGCGGCGGTGGCTGTGGAGGAGGAGGGTCTTCGTTGTTGCAGCAGTGATTGTCTTTTCTTTTTTTCTCCCTTTAACCACAGTCTTCTTCATCATTTTCCTGCTTGCCCCTCCTCACTCCTTATTCCTCTGCAACTGGCAACTGCTCCCCCTCCTCTCTTTTCTACTTCTATCCCTTTTGCCAAAGGAGGGATTTCTGTATTTCATCAGGGATTGTAGAAGACAGTAAGAATGTTTTCTGTCTTTTCTTTCTTTTTTTCTCTCAAGGAGTCATGCATGGAAATGGAGGGGGGTGCATGGCAAAGCTGTGGAGAGTATGAATTATGTTTGTGTAGGGATAGTAGTGGAGTCAAACGGAGTGTGTGTGTGTATGTGTGTGTGCAGCAGGGGGTGGGAGGGGGTTTGCATGTTCAAGTTTCCTGCATTGATTTAAAGCAGTAATTACTCTCTCACGTGGCTGTCTGTGCGTACAATATCCCAGCTTTAAATTAAGATATACAGCAGTTGCACAAAATAAACACTTGAAATGAAAATAAAATGAAATGAGAAATGCAACAGAACAGCTTTGAAAGAACCTACTGAGGGATGCACAGACACAAGGAAGGCAAACCAAGCAGTGTTTGATAGTGTATTACTCCTTGATGCCAGCAGATGAATATACTATCCCAGCTTTACATCAGAAGAAGAGAGGACAAGAGAGAAAGTGGAGGAATAAAAAGAGGAGGAGGCAACAGTGGAGGGACACAGATTTGTAGATGAGGCAAAGACAAGACAAGACAGGGAATCAGGCAATGTATGTGGCATCATCAATAAAAAAGACATAGATAGATGTATGAGATGCTACTTGTCAGCTCTTGGATTTATCATTGTGTCAAACTGATAATCCCTCCTACATACATTTTCATGCATGCTCAGTGTTCACATTAAAAGGCTAACCAGTGCATAAAATCACCTAGGAAATCACACTTTGGCTGCCCTGACATATTGACTTTAGCGTGTAAGGCAAGGTATGCATGGATGAACATGGACACAGATGCACCTTAGCATTAAAAATGTGTGGAATATTGCACTCAAGAGCAGATATAGATATACGTGTTTTGCCATGCATTAAACAGCAGAAGAATTTGATAGAGATGTTAAAACTGCTGCCCTCACTCGAGCGGCTGCTTCTACAAGAAAAGGGTCACCCTGCCAGCAGGAACCATGTGTTTGGTCTGCCCCTGTCATTATCTCTCCATCTTATTTTGGTCTATCTATAGATGCCTTTGTCTATATTGAACACAGCCCACAGGAAGGTGATGGCAGGTCACTTTACAGGGCACACATAATTACACACAAGCTACTTCTATATTGCAGTGTTGCACAGTGCAGTGAGGAGGATTTCAGCATAATGTGGCAGGATTGAAGTTAAATTGCGAATAACTTGTTGTTGGAGGTGTTGAAGCGCAAGAGATGTGGCTATGTGTTCAGTTTCGGCTTCACAGAGGTTTGGGCAATGGCATACGGTGGGCAACACATCGCCCACACACAGTCATAGTAACTCACACATGCACATGCTATTCGTGCTCTGTACATGGTGTGTTGCCTCAGGGACATGGAGGTAGAGGATGGCAGACCGGATCATCTGAGAAGACAGCCGACATTACACACTATGAGCAATTTGTAACAGTGAAAACTTTGAACGCCACCATCAGTGCATTAATGGTGGATTTGGAGAAGCGTATAGTCTGTATTGATATGTAAAAGTTAAGTGCTTTTGACAATGTGTAGTGATTATTCTGTTAAGTGTTGGTGTGCTACAGATACATGACTCAGTCTTTGCTTTGAGTGGTGCTCTAAGCTCAAACACACTCATCACATACTGATGTCAAGCAGTCGCTACACGCTAACGTATTGCTACCAGCTCTCCATAGATCATATCAAAAAACTCATATAAAAAATAAGTCTTAATCTGCCAAACACATTAGATTGCACATGTTGGAGCAAAGTCGCACAATCAATTTCACATTTATTTGACCATTCTGCAGTTTCTAAGGCAGAGATGGAAGATGGAGGCTGGAATGCAGGTCCAACTAATCACTATACCAGGTGATTTGCTCGTCTGGCTTTTGTATACCTTTGAGAACTTTCTTTATTTCTTTTTAACATACATTTGTGGCTAATTAATATGCTAATCATTACAGAAAAGGGACTGCTTTGTGATAGAGGTCAAGACCAACATCGTCTACCTCTTGTCTAAGTCTTGTCTAACTCTTGTAAGTTACTTTTAAAGATTTCCATTGTGTTGTAGTAAAGTTAATGTTGTCTTTCTTCATATATGGGCCTAGTTATAGTCGGCTTGATCTTGTTCGTGGTTGAAGTTCCTTTCCCACACCATTAGCATGTCACTAGCAACAGTAGCCAGTCCAGTTATGCAAGGATGAAAATTCACAAAATGTCATATGAAAACTATCAAGGTTCTCTGGTGTTGACATCCAATTGTAGTCAACTATGTTGGCATGACTTCAGATAGCCAAATCCTTTTTACCATCTGGCTTGAAAAAACATTCTATTAATTTTTTTTCTGGTGGAAAGTAAGAAACCTGAATTTTGACTTTTGAATTCTCTGGAGTGCAAAAATAATCTACAACCAGTTTACAACATTATGTCTTGTTACTTGCATCTTCAACAGGCAACGTGTCAATGAATGAGTTAGTTTAATAAAAGCTATTCCATCACTGTCAAACCAGTATGACACTGAACATCCAGCTGTTCGTTTAGCTAATCCAACAGGCCGACGCAGCCGCTGTTGAGTGTTGAATAACTGACTGACATGTCGTACTTCAGATGTTGTTTGGCAAAAAGAGAGTCAAGGTCCAGCAAACACAGATGATTTGCTGCCTGAGCAGATGAATTAACATTCAGCCCACGTTAGCAGGGAAATACCATTAATTCCTTCTTGGTCGGAAAGTGCTATGGAACGCCACACTTTAGTTCCACTACACACACAGAGGACACAGCACACAGTTGACATTTCCACCCGTGCAGTTCCCTCTTTGGGGATCAGGGGACCAAAATCTCTTCTCGCCAATCATTCAATTCAACAAAGCTTGGCAAAAAGAGGATTTCTCAGTGCACTAGGGCAGAGATTACCTGTCTCAAAGAGGAAAAACAGGCCTTGACAGAGATACATGTTGATTAATTAGAATTAATTGGATTATTTCAGGCTATGTTTATTCAGAATCCTCTTCCACAGGGGTTGGGAAGGAGAGAAAGGGTGTAAATGCTGTGTCTTTGGACTGATTATCCTTCTGTTCAGTTGCTGCTGTGCTGACAACTTGTCAAAGTCCCATAGTCAGAGCCTTATTTTGTCTGAGGTTTTGTATTATTTTCAGTCTCTCTCCTGGTATATTTGCCCAAGTGCAGGGAGTGGAGCTTAACTTTCTTTTCAATATTTGCTACGCTGCTCAGGGGGGATGTAGTTAATAACTCCAGATTTAGCCGTCTCGTTTACTCTCTCACTCTTTTCTCTCTTTTTTTCCTATCTCACTCATTTCTTCTCCCTCTCTTGCCGGCGGTAAACGACTGATCTGGGACAGACAGGCCTCCCCTGCGCTCTGTCCTACTTCAGCGTTGTCCTCTCTCTTGTTTCTCCTTATTCCTTTCCCTCTGTCGTTTACCTCTATCCACCTATCTCTTATCGAGTCGCTCAGTCTCCGTCTCTATTAATCATTTCACCGTCTGCGACTGTTTCATCATACCAGAGTGATGGTTCTGTCTGGTGTTAATAGGCTGTCAGGGTGTTTGGGAGACTGAGGCACTGTCATTACCAACAGCATATTTTTCTCTACCTGCAGGCATGATGTAGAAAATTGATGCTTGTTTGCCATGAACCACCTCTCCTTTTATTTGAGGGGAGGTGATGATTTGGAGTAAGTGTACCTTCAGAGTTTTTGTACGAGTGTTCAAACTGCTCTCTGTTACAGAAGTACAAAATCACCCATCAGCCATGGTAATCTGTGAGGTTTATGTACTTTTAAAATTCAGTTTCTATCTCTGCTGGTAGCAGGCGCTCATTGCTGTGCTGGATCTCAGTGAAATGTTTGTTTAATACTATGAATTTTGTTTGGATTGTCTTGAAGTGTCTGTAGGTGCTGATCTTTCTATAGTGTAATGATGGCTACCGCTTCTCGAGCTCGAACAATATATAGTATTGAAAAAAGCCAGTATTATGGTTTGACTTATCACATATATTTATATGTGTATATGTTGGCAGATATGCAAATAGAAACTGCAGCACACAAATGTTTTAGACTACAATTTTATGTTATTTTTGGATGTTAGCTGTAAAAGTTACTATATCATTGCTGCATTTGTGTTTTTATTAATAGGTGTTATTCATAATGTTTTAATTTCCAGTGATGTTTACTGAAATATTTACTGCTACTAAATTTATTGTTCTACTGTAAAATATCCTGCCTTATGCTACCATGTATTGGTCACAAATGTGTAATAATCTAATTTAAGAGGGTCATTAAAAGTTTTGTGTTAAAACAAGCCTATGAGTCTACAGCCATACTAACGACTCTGTGAGGCTGTACTTATGCACAGCGGTGCTTTGAGCTAAATGCTAATGTCTGCATTCTGACATGCTCACAGACAATGCTAACATGCTGATGTTAAGCAGGTATAATGTTCATCATTTTAGTTTAGCATGTTAGCATGCTAACATTTGCTAATTAGCACTAAAAACAAAGTACAGCTGAGGCGGATGGGAATGTCATTAGTTGTGCAGGTATTTAGTCATAAACCAAAGAATTGAAAATATTGATCTTATGAGAGCGCTAAAAATCATCACCAAAGTAATTAGAATTCATCCTAAGGGGGACATGAAAGTCTGTACCAAAATTCATGGCAATCCATTCAGTGGTGGAATTATTTCACTCTGAACCACAAATATCAACCTCATGGATTTAAGTCATTTCAGTACATTGTTCGGAAACTATGAATGTCTGTACAAAGTTTCATGACAAACCTCCCAATAATTCAATAATGATTTTTCAGTGTGGACCAAAGTGGTGGACCGACTGAAATAACGACATTGCTATCCATAGAGCCACGGCGCTAGCATGGCTAATTAGAATATTAGAGCACTTTTCAACACTACTGTCTTGAGCTGCAAATAAACAGTATTTCAGTGTATCATTATCATGATATAAATGAACATGTGGAGTACCAGAACAGACATTTTACTCATAAGGAAACTTCAAAATTAAACTAAATGGTCAAAGGGAGACACTGCAACTTACTGAAAAAATGTTGTGGTTATCATTGTGGATGATGTGTTTTGTTTATGTATGTGTATTTTCCATAAGAGCACAGATCTGAATCCTCACCTCAAAATTTTCTGGTTGTGTATGTTTGTAAGTGTGTGTATTTGGTCTGTGGAAATGATGCCCAGCCAGGCTTTGGTTCCCAAGGGGATCCCCCCCCTCCCCGCCCATTACCACCACACAGACATACACACACTTACTGTATCTTTAATGCTGTGTTGCTCTTTCACTTTCTCCTACCTCATCTCCTCACAAACAGATCCCATCTGTCCTGTTGCAAAGACTCCATTCATGGTAATTAGAGGGGAGGATGGTGGGGGCTTGGAGGGGTTTGGAGGGCTTTGGCCAGACTCCTCCATGCATCATGAATTCACTCTCAGTTTATTAGGGCTAATTGCGCCATTGAGAGGTGTGTGTGTGGGGGGGGGTTGTTGAGTTCTCCCAACAGTCACCGCTGCATCATCATCAAAGTGGGGTTGCTATATTTAGCAGCAGCAGATGCACGGCAGCAGTGGAGCAGTGCTGGCCCGGGATGATGGGGTGGGGTGTGATTTGTGTTAGTGTGTGTGTGTGTGTATTTGTGCATGATTGAAGGCAGCAGCATAAGCATCAGCCGCAGGATCCAGTGCTGCATTCAGGCCCTGTGGGAAAGACAGTAGATATGAGCTCAATTGTGATTCTTTTTGTGACCTTAAATGAGTTCAAACACGCAAACACTTCCATGTTTTTTGCTGGAAATCCTAAATTTGCTCTCACCATAAGCTTTGAGTGCAGCACTACAGCCTGACAGGAACGTGAGCAGCGTTCAAAGAATATCAAACCAAAGCGAGTATTTCATGTTCATTTTATCTGTGAGAGGCTTATTTTATTCAACCAAACAGTGAATGTGTAATATCGGTATAAGCTGTAGAAGCTATTGTGCCATAGATTGAAATCAAATTATTTTTGGTTAGTATGTGATCGTGTTTGGAAATGCATACTGCACTTTAAAATTCATGAAGATTCTTGCAAATCAGAGCCTCTCTATCCTGCTCCATATCACATAATACATGTTATGATTTTAGACTGTTTTATGATGTTTCAGTCAGTAGTTAAAGTCGTCCATATGCTAAAATAGATGTCAAGTAGCTTGTCAGGACGTTTGTGGTGTCGTTGAGATTTCTGCAGACGTTACTTTCACTCAGCGTTTTGTGCAAACTCAAACTGGTGTCAGGTTTGCTACTTGTGATTGAAAGGTGTCGAGCTGCAGCACCTTGTTTTTGTCACAGCGTAACCCTGTCGGGGAAACAGCTGCAGTTGATGGAAAATGCAGCGTGGGTTAGCTTTTGACTCTACATTTTCTAATGCAGTGATTAGCTTTGACATTACAAAAACAGTTTATTATTTCCTCTGTCTCTCTGCAATCAGAATCAGAATCAGAAATACTTTATTGATCCCCGAGGGGAAACTCTTTTGTTACAGCAGCTCACTATCACGTCAGTGCACACAAGAATAGAAGTACTAAGCAAATCAAAATATAATACACTATTACCATTACCTCTTTAAATAACAGTATTATATCTCATTTTGTTACTATGCCTCAGCAAAAAAGAAAAGAGCCTGATTTAATTCACCTCTGCTGAGCTACGGCCCTCTGCTTCCATATTGCATTACAGCCTTTTTCAAACAGTAACTGATCTGTCATCAAGATGCAATGTGTTATTTTTGGTTTTCATGCTGATTCTCCCTCTCTGCCTGCCTGCCTGCCTCCTCCACCAATGAACTTGTCATGGACAGAAGTGTGTGTTGGTGTGTGTGCATGCACCTCATCTGCTTGTTTATGTGTGTCAGTTTGCACCAGCAGTAGGCAGTAGTGGGTGTTTTAAAGTTTATGGGAGATGATGAATCTGCGATGTTCGGGCCAGGGAAGGTTTGGGCATCGTGCTACATTAATAATGGAAGCACAGCTGGCAGTATTTATAGTAACAGTGGAAGGGGGGCTGTGGCAGCGTGAATGGGAGGTGATATATGAGATACAGTACATCCAGCCAACTTGCCTGGACATCAGACAGTGTGAGTTCCCTCACGGTAGGCAGTGCTGGATGTGAAATTAGCTGACAGACGGGGGGATCTGATGGTGACATGTGCACAGACACCCACCCATAAACACTCACAAAAACACACTCAGACTTACAGTGTGCATAAATTTGCACACAGTACAACGCATGTTCTCCTCTGACCTCTGCAAAGTTAAGATGTTTCATCAGAGGAGAACAAAAAGAAGAAGTGCTGCTGATGATTAGAAAGTGGTTGAGATTGTCAGCCCAAGCTATAGGAGGAGAATGAGTAGAAGAGAGGGAGAGAGAAGAAGTAGACACAAGCTGGAAATGGAAGGAGGAACGCACGGATAGAGGCAAAGGACATATAGCCTATAGGAGTCGTTTGATGTGAAGCAATATTGATTGGCCTACATAGTTTAGATTAAACAGCGAAAATGTGATGGCTTTCCCGTCTGTGGTTGGAGTTTATGAAGTCTGATTGAATCTGTGGCTCACAGCCATTCGGCTTCTTTTGTTACTTTTCTGTCACTTTCAAGCCAGATAACAAGAAACACAGATGACAGTTAAACATCAAAAGCGGCCGAGTCCCAGTGGATTTTTGAAGTGAAGGACAAGGAGGTGAACCTGATTTTGTACAAGACAGCAGGGATGTGAGGAAATAAAGGACATCATATGATATCATACAACAACAGCTGTACTGTCACAAGACACACAAATGGGAATGATGTTTAAAGATCAACTTATTTTAATGTGACTTCAGCTCTGTGACCAATCGTGGAAGAAGAACTCAGATCCTTTACTTAAATAAAAGTGACAATACCACATGCGAAAATACAAATTAAAGTCCATCCCTCAAAAGCTTACTGAAGTAAGTACTTACTTACAGTACTTAGTACTTATCAGCCAAATGTACTTAAAGTATCTAACGTAAAAGTACTCATTCTGCATAAAATTGCTCCTTTGATAGTGTTGTATTGTACATCTATATTATGTACTCTGAACAATGCATTATATTTAAGAAGCGGAACATATGTTTTGTTTGAAAAATAAATTTAGTGAAGTAAAAAGTACAAAATTTGCCTCTGAAATGTAGTGAAGTATAAGTATAAAGTAGCATAGAATAGAAATATTCAAGTAAAATACAAGTACCTCAAAGTTTTACTTAAATACAGTGCTTGAGTAATTGTACTTAGTTACTTTCCACCACTGTCTGTGACTCTGTAGCTGACTGTTTGCCTATGAAGATCACAGTAACATGTGATTGTCATGTGAATGCCACTTATGAGAAAAGAGCAGAAATGTGGAGCAAAGCTGTGACAAATCTTAGTTGAAATACAGTTTTTATTGTAAACTCGACACAACGATTAACTGGCATTTGTTTAGTCTGTCTTGAAGAATCCCATCACCAAGAATTGCTACGTATAGAGTGGCTGAGAGATGTGTTTAAGTAATGTGTCTGTTTGGGATGCTGTATCTGTCTGAGGAAATAGATTTTCCATTCAAAAGCCTTGAAACGTGAAACCACAGACCCTCCTGGAAGAAGTGCTGAATCAGCCGCTGCTGAACCGCAGGGAGCTAAAAAACTCCCTTCACTTGGTCAAACAAAGCTTTTTCAAACCGTGACAGCTTTGTCCAGCTTTTGGGTCTCTGCTCCTTCTACCTCATGTTGTTAGAGAGTGCGAGAGAGTATGAATCACAGGTCTCATCATGTCTCCTGGTTCAAGGTGTTTTATTCCAACCACCGTTTAAAACTTGGCTTTTTAGTCTTGTTAGAGCTGCATACTCATCACAACCCCAGTTTTGGTCAACTCCCAGCGGGTCAAGATCAAAACTTCCATTGCTACGCTGACTCTGCTGACGGTTGGTACTTTCTGACAGGACTTCAAAGGACGTTATTCTGAAGAGAGAAGCAAATTAGAAATCCAGCAGGCTCTTGTGAATGTGAACCAGTGAGACATGTGGTCGGGTTATTTGCTTCCTGTTGGTCTGTAGAAAACAAAAAGGGACGACCTGGAGGTTGCCACATGGTCAGGCTGCAGGCCCCTATTTGCCGCCTGCAGCCGTGAAACAGCATCCACCTTTAATATTTCACAGCCCTTCGTATGTTCAGGCAGTCTCCTCCCCTACAGCTACTCCCACTGTGGCTTACTTATTCATGAGCTCCCCATGCACTGCCAACTAATAGCCCCAACTTGGCCCTCAGTACGGCCCTAGATAGCAGCAAGTGGGTCCTGCCACTCTGAGCTGAGCCACCACTTCAGCTCTTCAGCCAGACAAGAGCCATGAGTCTGTGTGATTTAGGATATTACTCAGCTCTGTGAAACAGGCAGCATGTTTAGCTGCTAGCAGAAAAAAAGTACAAATTCTGAGCAGTCCCACAGAGAATTAGTGGCGATGACGAATAAAGCGGATTAATTAACAGGCTATTTGAACGTGATCTCAGCTTTCTGGCTCCCCAGCTGAGTGACTGTCTTCATCTCTTCTGTCGATAATAGAGAAGCTTTAACAAACACTGTGGTCTCTTACATGTACGCAGAGAAATACTGTTTGTGCTTGTACAAGACTGCGTTTTAATAAAGTAGAGCTGAAATGATTAGTCAATTAATCAAGTAGTCGATTGACAGAAAAATAATCAGCAATTATTTCAACATTCTCTAGTTCTAGCCTCTCATTTGTTAGGATTTGCTGCTTTGCCTTCTTTCTTGTGATAGTTCATTGAATATTTGTAATTGTGAAGTGCATTTTTCACTATTTTCCAACATTTTGCAGGGCAAATGATTAAAGAGTTGCCCTATTATAAAGTAACACAGAGTGTGTGTTCTTGCAATAAAATATACAGTATTTGGCTAAATGTACTGCCATATACATCAATGCGCTGCACCAGCTCATGCAAACCCTCTGCCAACTAACCAGTGTTTTCATATGATATACTCACACTTGAACTTCATTTGCATCCAAGAAGAGAATTAATGTGAAGTTGTGTGGCATATACACATGCCTCTTGCACAAACTAATGCAACATAATTTGACCTATTGTCTAACATTTGCTGTGTAGACAGGGACAATAAAGCAACTGATCTCTGGGAAATGCAGTGTAGATGCACCACTTTTGGAAATCACTGAAGATTTCAGGATTCAGAAGTGTCTCATTCTTAACTGAATCAATGCAGTAGCTCTTAAGGTTAAAAACAAAACTAGAATATCATTTACACTATGTTATACTATTGCTGCCAAAACCTTCCAAAATATGAGTCGTAGCTTGTTGCTCAGTCAAACGGGTTGCTTTGTGTGTTGTCAAGATTTGACAGGTCTTTGTAAACAACCAAACCTGTTTGATCAATAAATAAGCAAATGAGCAATCCTCTGGCTCAAGGGGCATCAGCAACCTTATAATAACATTTGTATACAAATTAATATAGCAGGTGACCTATCTCCAAAAGGGGGAGAGAATAGAAGCTTTAAGGCAGGAGAGAAAGAGAAATCTTTATAAATTACTAATGCTGATTATAATTTTTCTGAATTGACTGGCTCTGCTTCCAGCGAACATTTGTTAAACAGAGTTTAATAGTCTGGAAAGCATGATTTTGACTGGAAAATATCTTAAAAGTCACTGTGTTGTGAGGCAAGGTTTGGTAGCCTGAGGTAAACACCATTTTGAACCACAGGGAAATAGGCTACGAGGTCACTCTTACCCCTTAGGAAGAGCTCACACGCTCATTTCTTTCTTGTGTCTTTATGTAGTTTCATACACCCACTCACATCTTCACTATAATCCACTGTTGTCTATATATAGGGAGTCCTCCAGGGGTTTGTTTTATTGCTCTTCCCCAACATGTCTCTAAATCCGCTTCCTGTACTACAGTACTGTTTCTTTTGATGCTCACAAATCAGAGAGGCAGAATTGGATAGATGTCTTTTGGCTTATTGTCGACGTGGAAGGTTTTTGATTTCTTGCAAGCATGAATGTCTTGCCGACTGTTTTGTAGTTGGAGTGTTTTGGTAAACATTATACCTGCTTAGCATCAGCATGTTTGCATTATCATTGTGAGCATGTTAGCATTCCGACATTAGCATTTAGCTCTAATACCCTCTGTATAAGTACAGTCTACAGTAGTTTGTGTTCCTGTTGGCATGCTGAGTGTAGATATAATGGGATGGGTGAGTGTAGGGGGCCAGAAGGGAGATTCTGGGACACCAAATGAGCTGGTGTTCTTTTCTGAGGTGTCCTGGGCCTAATTCTGCAAAATTTCCATGATGAGAACACCGGTGACTGTGGTACACCCCACCCTTTCCTCTCAAACTCAAACCAGGTTCCTCCACCGGCACTCACCCTAGTTTAATAGCACAAGGGATGGTTACATCAGAATATGCGTAGAACATGTGGCTTCTTTCTCCTTCGCTCGAGCTCCCCTGGGTCCCCGCAGTTTGGATCGACATTTTCTGTGACATACAGCTCCCACTTGGAGGCCTTAGTGCTGGAGGATGTTACATATGTGCTCAATTGACCAGAGGGTCAAAGTTTACACACATTATTAGCCTTTGTCCATCTGTATCCACAGCTTCATGGAGGATTGAGTCCTTGCACACACACACAAACAGGTTGTACAAGAGGTCTGTGTCCATTTGTGCGCATCAGCGTGCCATTTTGTGTGTAGATGTCAAACAAGGAGGGAGGGAAATTGGCCGTTCCAGTTTAGTGGCAGGAAAGTGGGGCGATCTGTTCTTTGGAAGTTTCCCAGTGAAATTTCCTGGGGACCGAGACACTGAAAATATCTATCTATATACATGCTATGTCCTACATAAAAGAGACGGTGAACCAAAGAGAGAGAGAGGAAGAGAGGGAGTGAGAGAGCACATGAAGACACGTGTGTTTTGGGAGAGATAAAAAGAGAGAGGGAGGGAGGTTAAATGTCACTGTGCTGGTGGGATATCAGTCTTTTGATGGCATCACACAGACCGCTGATAGATTGAAGCTTAGTAGAACCAGGTCAAGACTCCAGCAAGTCACCCAGCAAAGTTACCTAATTTTCCCTCTCACTTCTGCCTTATGAAAACTCCTCAAGTAGAAGTAGAAATGCTGCCTCATAACCCCATTTTCTTCTGCGCATTGTCTTCTGCCACCAATGGCAGGTTCAAGTGTGGCATGAGCACGTGATCATGTGTATGAAACAGGATTTATTTGGATTACATTTACACCTGGTGACTGTGTCTTGAGTTAACAAAAAGAGATCAAGTCCATCTTTCCCTTGCCAGATTTGCTAAACATGCCACTTCCTCCTGTGAGCTTTGCGTCTTTTAAAACAGATGTCAAATGGCTCATCTAACTTGTTCCCCATCCATGAATATATTAACATTTCCTTTCTGACAAGTGTGTTACCACCTGAGCCACCAACCACCTGTTTCATTTGTTGATTTGAGCTTCAGTGCATACAAATTTACAACGCTCACATCTTACTGCACTTGATTACAATACAATAATGTACAACGCATGTTTAAAGGAAGAAAAACATCCTGAAATGTTTTAGCACTGCCAAAAAACAGCAAGAGTTGGTGTGTCCTTCCTTTCTAGGTCTCATACTCACAGGCTGACCAAATGTAAATTAAGTGATGTCAGCCTGAGGTCTTTCCAGCTCAGAATCATCATCAGTAAACATCAGACATAAAGTTCAGTTTTTTAATATCACACTTTCTGCAGTCTATGTTCAAGACTTTTGATTTAGAACTAATATTTAGTGTCTATAGGGACACACATAAAACAAATCCACAAGAACCATGCGTATCATATATAGATTTTTAAAGAGCAAAAATGAATGACCAAAATGCTCACATGCTGTAAAAGGCTACCAGTATTTGATTAAAATTGAAATAACATTACTGTATATATAACACAGCTGAATAACATCATAAAGCAAGAATGACATAGCCTGTGTGTGCATAATGCAATTAAAAATCTGAGTCCCAACAACAAACACTATTGAAAGCGACACTGCTGACAGAACAGATAAATATAAAAGCTGTCAGATGTCTGCGAACGTACAAATAAATCTACAGCAAATGCCAAGGCAGGGGCACGCAATCAAACATAACACTGCTAGTAAAATAAATAAAGTTTTCCATCTCCTAATGCCCATTAACTCACTTCTCTGTATAGCTTAGCATGCTTGTTAAGTTCAGGAGATCTGCCCTGTCCCCTCTCTGCCCAACACACTTACATTCTAAGGTGCTTTCAGGAGTTGCCGCCGTGGCAGTGCAGCCATTATGTATCTCTCATGTATAACGTTCATGAGATGAATAATCTACAGCCGAATGCAACAATTTCTTGTCCTTTACTTTTTTATATAACTGAGGTAGAAGAAGCAGATTGAGGGAAAGTGGCTACACAAAAACAATAGCATCGCAAAATAATGTGCAGAATATCACATATTAACAAGAAGTAACAGTGTGAGTATCCCTTTAATATTGTGTAAAATGTATCGTGCTCTGCCCTTTGTGTGCCTGGAACATTTTTAATTTGAAAATCGATTGACTTGAGATGGCTCTCCGTTCTT
The DNA here is from genome assembly GCF_020085105.1 of Siniperca chuatsi. Taxonomy (NCBI): domain Eukaryota; kingdom Metazoa; phylum Chordata; class Actinopteri; order Centrarchiformes; family Sinipercidae; genus Siniperca; species Siniperca chuatsi. The sequence continues at coordinate 4,760,740 of NC_058062.1, read as the reverse complement.
ACGGTGTGTTCTTACTTTCCTAGTGGAGCTAAAATCAGTGATTGCTCGACGAGGTTAGGGTTAGCAGGGTTAATATAGTTTTAAGTTGCCGAGCTGACTGAAAGTGTTAATGATATGACCTGAAACTGAAACAGCTCTCCAAGGAGAATGGCGAGAGATAAAGATTTATGAGAGCGAGATATGAAGCGGAGGAGATGATTATCACTTGTTGGCATTAGGCAATATCTAATCGCTCCATCGCCCTCTTCATCTTCACTCAGATAGACACTCATAAGCTCACACACACAGAGCATTCATTATGAAGGTCTTTTATGTGTGAGTCATGACTTTTCTCTCGGGAACTGATTATCACTTTCTCATAATTTTCCCTCTGTCCTGACCTGTTCCAGCTTAATTGACGATGAGTGATTCTCTCAAAAGTTTGGATTCAGCCTTTTATCTCCACGTTCATTTTCTCAGCTCCATCCCTCAGGATCAGCCAGTATCCAGCTAATATCAACCTTGAAAAAAATCTGTATAAGTAACTCAGAGTGCGTGACAAACAGGTCTGTCACGCCAGCCACTTTCAGAAGGCTGATGATCACTGTGTGGTGTGGGTGGATTTTACTCAACAGCTTCAAGGTATCAGTCTGTAAAACCTGCAATGAAACCTACCTCTGCCTGCCTTAAGGAGCTCCTTTCTGTAAAATTTATTTCATTATGGCTTTCAGTGGAGCGTTTTAGCATCCTGTGAGGTTCTAAAGGCTGTTTCAGAGCCTTTTCCAACATGACCATAATGGAATTCTACAAAAATGATGGACTCCTTTCAATTTTTTGGTATGAAAATGTGGGAAAATGCCAAATCAAAATACAATGAATATCACAATACTACAGTAGCCCTGACTTTTGGCAAATTCAACCAAAAAAATGTTTGGTGGTGGTATGATGGTTCGACCCCACCTTCATCCTCTCTGCCTTCTGCTCCTCTCTGCTCTCCACAATCCAGCCCTGTGAGTTCACACTTCCGATTTCACAGCCACCTCTCACATTCAACTCCTTTTCTCGCTGTTCTCCTGCAATGTTCTTGTGTTTCCCTGTTCCATCACAATATCTCTGCTGTTTTTTTCTTTTCCTCTCTCTCTCTCCTCCACAGATGTGTTTTTGTCATTTTCTTGTCTCTCTGGCACCTTTTCTTTTGCAATATGCACCTCTCTCACCTTAGCTAAGCCCCTCACATTTTAAGCCTTGCTAGAGGCATAGCTCTCTTGGATGGCAATGTTGGTCAGTCAGTCAGTCTGTCTGTGTGTCAGTCGTCCACCACTTTGGTCCGACTGTAATATCTCGACAACTATTAGATGGATTGACATGAAATTTTGTACAGACATTTGTGGTCCCCAGAGGACAAATCCTACTGACTTTGGTCATCCTCTGACTTTTCCTTTAGTGCCACCATGAGGTTGACATTTGTGGTTCAGTGTGAAATATCTTGATGGATTTCCATGAAATATGATACAGATATTAAAGTTCTCCAGATGATTCATACCATGGTAGTGCCACCAGAAGGTCAAAGTTGTCACTTAAATATCTTAACATGTACAGATAATTATGCCTCCCAGACAATGTATTCTAATAACTTTGGTGATCCCCTGCCTTTTCCTTTAGCGCTACCATGAGGTTGACATTTGTGGTTCAGAGGGAAATATCTTGACAACTATTGGGTGGGTGGCCACCAAATTTGGTAAAAATATCCAAGTTCCTCAGAAGATTCACGCTAATTACTTTGGCAATCCCCTGATTTTTACTCTAGCACCAACATGAGGTTTACGTTCATGTTTTTGAGCAAAATATCTGAACAACTATCGGATGGATTGTCGTGTAACTTGGTGGAGGTCAGATATTTAATTTGTCCAATTAATTGGTTTATGACCAAATACATGCAAAACTAATGACATTCCCATCAGCCTCAGCTGCAATTTGTGATTACTGCTAATTAGCCAATGAAAACATGGGAATACGCTAAGCTAAGATGTGTTAATATTTAGCTTTTAGCCTTGTTTGCGATGTGCTTCCTCTCCCCTTGGTTAAACCTCTCATATTTTTATTCCCTTCTTTTCCCTCCTCTTCTTCATCTCTGTTGCTGTTGTATTTTCTCTGTCTCTGATCACACCCCTCTTACCTTACTGCTTCCATCTTTGTCTTCTCCTTCCTCTCTAGCATCCCCTATCTTTGATTACTCAGCACTATGCAAAAATATGGATTGTTCACTTCCATTTATTATCATATCTTCTTGAGGTACCTCTACCTGGTTGGTCAGCTTTCTGACAAGAGTATACCAACTTTGCTGCTTTCTACCACTCCCTCCTTCTTTGTCTCTGTGTGTCTCTTTTATTCATCAGTTCCCTCCAACAATTTGGTTTCCAGCCCTCTCCTCCTCCCCTGTGATCCCCTCATTTTAAGCCACCTTATTCCCCCTCCCTCTCCCCCTGCTCCCCCCCCCTCTGTTTAGTCTCACAAGCTTGCTTTAATTTGATCTTTTTTTCTTCCATTCCTCCAGCACTCTAAATGACTAAATTGTCAGAAACAGCTTTATATAAGAGGCCTTATTAATTTTCATTTACATTTATGGGAGGCGTTTTAACCTTTTCTGAAGCTTTAATAGTGCAATTTATATAGCTGACTTCATAACAAGAGCTCAGTTAATACTCATTTATAAATACTTGACATACTGCACTATTTGCTCCATTACATCTTATGGCTGTAGTTACTATTTTCTTCTGTTACAATTTACATGCAAAACATAGGATGAGATAATAGAATAAGATATATTTTTGTGGATTTAACAACCCAAGAGTGCATGAAGTAGTAAGAGTAATATTTAAAATGCCACTTACAGGTTGATGCAGTAATGATAAAATGCAAAGTAATAATAATGATTAATTCATCATTTGTCATTGGTTGTAAAGTGTTACAAGACTGTGTCCTCAAAGTTCTTGTCTCTGTTAGTGGGTGATACAATCTGGATGTCATGTCTGTTAAACTTCTACAGTTTGCTGCACACTCGTCTGATATCTCCGTCTTTCTTAATGACTGTGAACAGAAGTCTGCCTGCTAATAGGCTTTCAAAAGTTGGAGGCAGAAAAGCGCTGCAAGAAAGTCAGTGTTTGTCACAAACAGTCCTGCACTCAGTGTGTTTGTTTGTGTGAGAAGAGAGGAGAAATCAAAAGAGAGAGAATACTGACATATATTCTCCAAACAGAAAAAATGTTTAACAAGCCGTTTAACTTCACATTCAGGCTTGAAATTGTGTTTTTGTTAGATCAAGTGAAGGATTGTGGCAAGAATTCCAATTTTCTGTAAAGCAGTTTCATTTATTTTAGTTATTGCCACAAAATGGCGCAAACTCGGTACATTTTGCTCCACCAGCATCAAATGAATGCTACTTTATTCAAGAAAATTCTTGGATCATGTTGCATATTAGAAAGTTGTAATTATCTCCCCATTCTGCCATTCTTTTATTTTTCAAGAAGAATAGAATTTTAAGACTTGACCCCAGCCTAACTGACATGTTGAAATGAATATTCTTCGCCACATGCTAGGTCCAGTTGTCCACCCTTCCCTTTTCTTTTTCATTTTCTTGTGGCACTTCTTCATTTTTTATTCTTTTTATTCTTGTTTCTTGTCGAACTGACAGCTGGTAGTATTATCTCAGTGTCCCATGAGGAAAGCCTTGATATTATGTGTCTAACACTTTTTTCCCCTTCACAACATGGCTCTTATTCCCCCGTGTCTCACACACACATACACTCACATACAATTTAAAGTTGCCTCATTATTCTGTACTTGATAGTCATTCGAAGTACAATCAAAACAAACAGCAACTTGATACTTATTATATATATACTGTATCTGGTTGAATGTTTAAATGAGAAACCATCATTTGAAATTTAGATTTGTACAGTTTTGTTTTTGCATAGTATTCAGATCTGGTTCAATCAGTGTTCAGATTTTTGTATGGAAAATCTGATTTTGCAAAGTAACTATAGCAAACGCTAAAGTACAATATTTCTTGTCTTAAATGTAGTGGAGTAGAATTATAAACTGGCAAGTAAAGTAGAAATACCGGAAAATTGTACTTAAGCTTAACTCAGTTACTTTCAGATCAGATGTTTATTTGGTGTTTCTCCAGCTCTCTCTGCTGATTGGTCTGTCCTCTGGTGCGAATTTGAGTGTCGTCTCTCTCGTCGTTTATTATTCTGCTGTTTGGTTCTGTGTGGAGCTGTCCAGAATGTAGTGGTGCTGAAAATCCTGAAACAGCATGCTGAACCATCCAGGAGCCACCAGGGACAGATCTGTTATCTTGCTCAGCTTGTACTTGAATACAGCGGTGCATCACTGATGCTCTGAAGTGGCTTCTCAGCTCTCTCTGGGTGATGGCAAGAGCAAATGAGAGTGTATAGTTTAGCATATGAAGAGCTGTTGTCCATTAGAGTGTCTATATAGCAGACATGCGGTGACAAATAGTCTGCTGTGCAGAGTTAGACCGATATGTTAGTTTACTGAGAATGATGTTGATTTTTTCCCACAGCTTCAAGGAATTGAATTAGCAAAAACTGCCATTTAATTTCATCCTGCCTTACGAAACTGCAATCACAAAGTAATTTCATGATATGTATATCAATTGATTTTTGTTTGTGTTTTGGGCATTTAAATTGTTCAAGGATATTGATTGAGTATCAGCTCTCAGAAGCTTCATTGTAACAAGGTCTTTGTTGATTACAACTGACAATACGAAAGTGCTTGACATAACAAACTGTTGTTTTTTCTATTTTCAGAGCTTTACCAGTAGTGAAGCTAAGTTTGTCCTGACAGAAGTGTTAGAAGAAAGGTTATGGAGTCAATAAAATCAAAATGTTTATCCTCCTGTGAGCATGAATTTGCTGGGAAAATTTCATGACAATCTGCTTATTTTATCATTATGTTTCAAAGTTGATCGTTTTGGCTGAAGATGTCACTTAAGAGCTTTCGCAGTGTCCAAAATGGAAAAAGTCAATTTTCTGTTCTGATGTGCTCAGTGAAGGTCGTGGAAATCCTTTCCCAATAGGTTTATATATTTCTCACCAAAACACAACAATTCATCCTCTGTTGACTTTGAATAATCATACCAAATTTCATGACAACCTGCCCAGTAATTCCCCAAAGTTGTGGCCGTTTGAATAGACAGATGAACAGAGAGACCAGTTGATGTCATTATTCTTGGGTCTCCCTGCTACAATTGCAAAAATATCAACTTTTTGATGGCTTTTATATCTACAGAGGAATACTTTCTTCTTCTAAGGTTTTTATTCTCAAGGTTATGTTGTGAACAGGACCTCAATAATGCTGCTCTTCATAGTACGCAGTACTAACTTACATTCTATTCGGCACAGTAGTGTCCTCTAAAGTACGTGTCACAGTAGTGCTCTTCTTAGGAGCATATTCCAATATAGTACAATATTATACTCATAGTACTATCTCTCAGAGTGAAATACTATACTATAAGGCGTCAGACACAGAAAGCTGCTGAAGGTTCAGTCATCTACAGGCAAATCCTGAGTTTAATAGCACAGGCAGGATGTCTGAATGTCTGGCGAGAGTCTGGAAGCTAAAAAATTAACAGCACAAGTGGGTTCATTTATACATGAGGTGTGAATAGTATGTCATCATGCGGTGTGGGCTAGAAGTACTGCATGTCTTTAACTGAAGCAGTCTGTTCCCATAGAGACCAGAGTTTGTTAGAGTGATGTGGTATGGAGGCCAGCGAAGAAACTTACTATGTACAAACTTTGTCTCTGTTTTGATCATGTCTTCTCTTTCCTCCCATCCATTGCAGTGTCTCTCTGGGAATGATGGTGTTGCCACTGGTACCGCCCTCTCTGTCGCCATGACGATGCCGTTCAGCCCCCTGTCCAGCGACGAGGAGCAACAAAGGATGCTGGGAAACAATCGACATCTCTATCCAGGGGCGGAGGAGGAGGAAGAGGAGGAGGAAGAGGAGGAGGAGGAAATGGAAGAAGATGAACGTGATGAGGACCAGGAGGAGGAGAATGGCGAGCTGGAGGGGGAAGAAGAAGACGATGAGGAGGAGATGGTGGAGGAGGTCAGACGAGGAGGCCTATCACGGGGGGGCAGGGGTGAGGGACACAGGCAGTCAGGTAAACTGGCCGGACGACCCACCGGGGACAGACAGATCCGGCCAGGGAACCCTGGACACACCACAAACCCCTATTCGTCCAACCCAGGACCCACACACCAACAGCCAGCCAATCACATACAACAGCAGCAGCAGAGGAGGCTGAAGGAGCGCAGCGCCAGCTCTGTGCCATCTGAGGACGCCCACATTGCCATGATGGTGTTTCGCATCGGCATCCCAGACATAAAGCAAACGGTGAGTGCTGTCGCTGCACACACCCACAAAATCTGCCAACATCATGGCAACAATTGCTGATAAATTCACAAACACAAGGGCCTCAATCCCACCCTGCTCTTGTCTCATTAGTTTGAACATCTCAGCCTTTCTTAACATAGTCATGATCAGTTAAACCACTTTTACTAATCAATTTCACCAAAGATCTGTCTATTTTTTGCTGCTTTTCAAAACACAACATATGCATCATACCTTGCATCAGTTGGTGATGTCTTTGAAGACATAGTTTGACATTTTGGAAAATACACTTTTATTTGCTTAAGATGAGAAGATTATAAGGCCAAAGCCAGAATCCAGATAGATCCAGATTAGCACAAAGAGTGGAAACAGGGGGAAACAGAATCTGTCAAAAGGTAACAAAATCCACCTACCAGCACTTTTAAAACTCACTAATTAACACATTATACCTTGTTTGTTTAATCTGTACAAAAGCCCAAGTGCAAAACCGACAATTCGCTGTTTTACGGGGGGTTATGTGTCGGCCTGTTTCTTGGCTGGGAACCAGAGCCAGGCTATCTTTTTCCCCCGGTTTCCAGGGCCCCCCTAATCTGGTGCCTCTGTTTGACATCATTTTTGTGACCCTGCACAGGATAAGTGGGTATAAAAAATGGATGAGTGGATGGATTTCTTGTTAGAGAGTAAAACGCCTCTGACAAAAGTCTGCCTGAAAAACTGAAGGAATAGCTTTAATTTTCACTTTAAAGATGTCACAACAAGGAAACCTTCATGAGGAGTTGGTGTTTATACCTCCATACTGACATCATGCAGTATGGGCTCTGGGACTTTGAGAAGTGATGTTAGGTAGGAGGGAGCCATGTTCGCTGTCTGTGCCCTGGGCACATAATCTGTCCATGGGTGTATGACAGTATGTGTGGTCAGTTCCGTCAAAAACTGCAATGTGCAGTGCTCCAGAAACTCTGCAAGTTTTCAAGGATTGGCGCGCTATACGACAACTAGATTCTCTTACTCTCTCACTGCATCACCAATGGAAAAATGAGAGAAGTGCAAATACTTGTCAGTAAAGTGACCGATCTGAGAGGGTGAGAGAGACTATCAAGGTGACCCAGCTCCACAGAAAAAGAGAGAGACAGCGAGAGACAGAGCCAAATTGCATACAATCACAATGAGAATATGTGGGCAAGAATTTAATTTTGAAAACACTACAAGCCAGAAAGGATTCAGAAACAGTCAAAGAGAGAAAAGTTGAAGTGAAGAGGGTAACACGGGGAAGTGCTGCCTCTGGCTTTAATGTCGCCAAAGAGCTTTTAAATTGTACGATAAAGCATGCCATGAAAAGCCCTTTTCAGTGTGACTGGCTTTAAGAGGGTTGTCCAGAATCATCATAGACCGATCCGCCATCACGCTCCATTTCCCAGATGTGGTCTTACATCACATCATTGCGAAAGCTTCCATCAGAAACGTTTCTAAATTGGCTTCACGGGCTGGAGATGCAGCTGCCTCCATGTACAGTACGCCATTCTCCCACACAGTTGCCAAACACCCAGGCATTTTTTCTGCATTTTTCCCCCTTGTGTTTTTCTGATGGGTGATCTGTTAAAGTGAATCATTACTACTGATAATTGAATTATAAAGAGCAGGGAATATGGGTTGCAAGGGACTGAGGCTGCATCCAAGTTTTTGTTTTTGTGCAGAAGAGAAAAAACAGAGGAAGAGGAAGAAAAGGGAGAAGCAGAGAAAGTGTGCATCTTTGCTCGTTGCTAGATTAAAGCTGAACCAGACTGCTTTTGTGCTTGACAAACAGAAGGCTGCATGCCTCAGACATTAGTGGTGTGTCCTCTTTTCTCCTTTCTATTAAGTGATCAAGGCCTCTGTGATGTGTTAGCTTTATAAATCATCAGCAAGAATGAAACTGCATATGAAATAAATTAATTTGTGAGTGCCTGTGTGTATGAGTGCCCGTATTTTATATTTACCATCCCAGTGCACTATAAATTCCTCAACGCTTCTTCTTTCCTCTTGCTGCCGTGTGATTTATTATTGATCTGTGCATGGGTGTTTTCAGCAGTGTGTGTGTGTGTGTGGATACACCAGTGTGCTTGATTCAGTGTTTTTAAATCCAACCATAAATAATTCACCACTCCCTATTTATTCTAACAAATCGGCATCAAAGTTTAATTGTCAAACGATGGCTAAATGGGAATACTTGGGAGGAGATGTTCACTCAAGCTTGGGTCAAAACCTCAGAAATTGCTTGACAGTCACATGAAGACACATAGTGATTATGGCCTCATAGACATTCAGTACAGTGTTCAGAATCAGAATCAGAAATACTTTATTGATCCCCGAGGGGAAACTCTTTCATCCCTTAAACTAAATGTGTGACATTTGTCAAGAAGAGTAAAACAAAAAATCAAGGCCCTCCTGGACTATCACAGCTGTTTCAGATCAGTTAACAAAATAAAACATGAAGACCGCATTGAAGAAGAAATTCAGATCATTGTGGGAGGACAAGCTCATCTTTCTCTCTTTTAATAGGAATAGAGTCTTTTAATAGGAAAGATTTTTATGCAAATCGTTTTGATTTTTGTGCGTAGCAAGGTGGTGGAAATTAAATAATGAATATATATTTTAAAAGTTAAATGAAAAATTCAATGTTGAAGGTTTTGACTCACAAGCCTACTTTATTTACAAGATTTTCAACATTTGTTTATTATACATTTATTTATTTGTAGACTTCCAAGATTGACAAGTATATATTAATTAGACTAATTTTTTACTAAAAAAGGGTAATAATGTTCTAATATACTGTATAGTCTAACTGTACAGTATTTTTAATATCTTTCTGAAGTGAGTAGCTGCATAAACTCACAGATGCAGATAAACATAAACATATGAAAGAACTAAACCATGACCTTATAGACTTCCTGCCAAGATGTACTGACTCAGTACATATTGTCTTGCTCCCTAAGGTCATGAGAGTTATAACCCACCATCACTGTGACATTAACTCAGTCTCTCTCTCTCTCATTGTCCTCCCATCCTGATTCAACCTCTTCAGGCTGCACATTCAGAATAAAAACTTTTTCCACTTGTTCATCTCCTGCCCTCTGTCCTCCTCCTCCTTCTCTCACTGGTGTTGGGTAATATCCCGTTACACTCCCAGTACATTAGGTCTGTTCTACATGTCAGCTAATTCACCCTCAATAAACTCTAATTGCTCGTTAATTGTGTTGTAATGAGACGAGGGAGTGACTGTAGCATGCAAATGCAAATGTTATGAATTGAGGGAGGAGGATTTTGAGTGACAAAGGAGCACTCACATGCAGTAATGCAGAAAATACCCACAAACACACACAAGCACTGGTAATTAGTGTTATCTTTTCCTTTTTTTGGCAGAATATACAGCTCGATGTAGGTCTTCACCAATCAGTGTTGTGCATCTCTGAAGTTATCCAATTTGGTACAGTTTGATTACAGAGTTACGTTCGCCAATTGACTTTGATATGGCTGTTAATGTTGCACATGAGGCTGCATTCATACCTGAGACAGCAGGTGACACCTGATGACTAGAGCCTGGTCTAAAAGACAAACAAAAAAAGACAAACAAGCAGACATCTGATAATAAAACATCAGTGGAAAAATAGTTAATAAAGAGCTGTGATAGAGATACATCTGAAGCAGGATATTTTGTTACGAAGACAAATGCAGGGGCGCTGTTGAATGCAGAAAAGTGAGACAATTTAATCTGCTCATTGTGTGCACAAATACAGGCACTTAATGGCATGAAGAACACAGAAAAGTTAAGTGCCTGTATTTGTGCACATAGTCAGCTGGTACACCCTGACTCCCCTCAGTGGGATTACCTCCGCTGCTTCATAACACTCTTAACAGAGCTGTACAAGCCTACTGGGGAGATCTTTCTCAAGTCACTGTCAATCAAGATGGCGCTGCTGGTGCACTGACAGAGAGAGTGAGAGATCTGTGTTTACTATCAGTCTACTACATTTGTCAACAGGGGATTTGGGCCATTACTACATGCAGACAAAATCTGTGCTTTAATAGTTGGTTGTTATAGGTCAAGGAGAAATTCAGTCGTCTCATGCCGGAGAAAGAGAAAGATCAGGGTGCTATGTGGAAAGTTATTTTGCACTGTGACAGTTGATGTCTTGTCCCATTTTATCTACTGAAGGCATTTTTGTCATACCGAACCTGTGTTGAATAAAACGTATTATACAACCCTCAGTGTACCATGTAAGCACAGTTTTGGTGATTTGCAGGTCAAACTGTGTTTAGAAATGAGGCGACATTTGGTTGAAATGTTTTTTAGAGGTTTAAGTGACATATAGCTTTTTTAAACAACATTTGAATGACTATTACTGTTTATTACTGTAATATTGAAATATTGTAATTGAAATTCTGTTATGTGTAATATACTCTTCTAAAACACTTTCTAACCAAATGTAGCCCAGTTTTCACTTACTGTAGATGTCGATACATCTTCTGACCTGCAAATCAACAACTCAGTGATTACTGTGTAATGACACTCAATGGTGGAAAGTAGCTCAGTACCTTTAAGTGCTGTACTTAAGTACAATTTAGAGGTACTTCTACTTTACTATTTCCATTTTATGCTACTTTACACTGTACTTTTTACTCCACTTCATTTATTTGACCATGACTAACTACAATATTAAAATGCTGTCCATGTTAATGCATCAGTAATAATAATCCATTAATATAATATTTAATAATATAAAACTCATAGGGGTCATTTTTCTGCATTAGGAGTTCTTTTTATTATGTGATACTCTTGTGATACTTTAAGTACATTTTGCTAGTAATACTCACATACTTTTACTTAAGCAATATTTTCAAAGCAGGAGTTTTATTTACTTTCACAGTGTAGTGTTGCTTATTTTATTTATGCAAATTATCTAAATACTTCTTCCATTGCTGCCAGAAATAGTTTTTGTGATTTTCAAGTCAAAGGATGACTAAATTAGGTTGAAAGATTTTTTAGAGGCCTAAGTTGCATATAACTTTTGTTTCAACAGCATTTTCATGACTATATTTTGGTGGGTTGTGGCCTGCGTCACACTGAAATATTGTCAATGAAATGCTTCTCACTTTTCAACCAAAGTAGCCCAGTTTTAACCTACATGTCTGGACATCTTTTGAACACCATCTCAGTGATAACTGGGCAGTGACACTGATGAGAGGGATCTCTGAGTTAGCTGTGTTTGCGGACCTGTGTACTTTGCACTGATCCTTCCTCTTCCACTGGTGGCTAATGAAAAAGGCACTGGTCCATTAATTCACTTGTGTGCACAGCGACAGTCAGATCTGTGTATCACAAGTTGTTGATATGGTTCTGTCACAGCAGGAGATCTAGGCAGTTTTGTTTGCAGGTTTATTAGATTGTCAAACTCACGCACATGCAGTCACGTTGGCATTTGCCTGCCGAGTGCATTAAACAGCATGAAACAAATGAGTTTTTCTCCAGAGTCTGCACGAATTCAGCTCAAGTCAAACAGCGAAGTATAAGCAGCAGCCCCTCAGGCAGGATTTGGCCTCACAAACACTTCCACACTGAAATACAGATACACACACACACACACAAGGACACACACACACACACACACACACACACACACACACACACACACACACACACACACACACACACACACACACACACTTATATTTCAGTTAAGATATGTGAACTTCTCAGATGACAAGACACTGACAGTGTCCACCATGCCACTCAGCTGTGGAGAGGTTGTATGTTAATGAGAGTGTGAGCCCCAAAGGTGAACAAGATGGACTGAGATAATAGAGAGAGAAGTATGGGAGGAGGAGAGGAGTGATTGCAGCATGGGTGAGTGAGAGAAAGACAATGGAAAAAGAGAGAGAACAAGGCAGAGAGGGGATGACAGGAATGCTTAAAAGAAATAAATTTGCTCTTTTTCTGAACCGCTGTAGAGAGGAAGGGGTGGTTGGAGTGGTTGAGAGAGAGAAAGAGAGTGAGATATGGAGAGGAAGTTGACTTAAATGACAACATGGCTGGCATGTGTGTGTGAGTGTGTATGTGTGTTTGATGGGGGGGTTATTTCCCCATAGATCTCATTAAAGGCTTCTAGTCCCCCTGCACTTGGCCTGCAGAAAAAGGCCAGAGGGACGGTTGGGTTGGAGCGACAGAGATAGAGAGAGCTAGACATAGAGAGACTTTCAGCTACTCTTATTTCTGCATAGATAAGTGACAGAGCTGTAACAGAAAGATTGAGAGAGAGGGAGAATAAGATAGAGATAGGCAGGGGAAGATAAAGAGCAGCATGGACAGAGTGAGTGGGCGTATGTGAGTGGGAAAGTGTGATCACAGCTTTAGGAGGCAAGACAGAATTTTTGGTCTGCATAATGATAAAACCACAAGAGAAACAGAAGGGCTTGAAGATGCATTTAGATTTTAATGTAAAACTGAAAATCATAGTTAAGTTATATAAAAGCTGTGACATATAGTGCATTTAAATGTGACTAGTATCCCGGTTATGATTGGGCTTTTGCTGTATCCGGGTAATGTTTCACCCGTGTACAGTGGTGGAAGAAATATTCAGATCCTTTACTACAGTAAAAGTAGCAATGCCACAGTGTAAAAATACTCCATTACAAGTAAAAGTTCTGCTCTCAAACTCTACTGTACTTAAGTAAGTATGAAAGTATTGTAACCTAAATGTACTTAAAGTATAAAAAATAAAAGTACTCGTTATATTGCGAGTGCCATATTATTATATATTATATTAATGGATTACTATTTCTGATGCATGAATGTGTAAGTAGTATTTTACTGTTGTTTTTGGTCAAGGTGCAGCTAATTTTAACTACTTTATATACTACTACTCTACTCTTTGGTAGTTTAATCTATAACAATGCACCATGTTTAATAAACTGATCATATTTTTGCATATAATATGATGCAAAGTAATAACATGCACAATAACTAGTAACTATAGCTGTCAGATAAATGTAGTGCAATAAAAAGTACAATATTTCCCACTGGAATGTGTACTCAACTAAAGTACAAATACCTCAAAACTGTACCTAAGTACAGTATTTTAGAATATAATAGTAATAAATATATTTAGTTACATTCCACCACTACCGGGCAGGATATTGTGGCATATAAACACCTAATCCAGGTTTCTTTGCCATGTGTGCAGGTGTTTCATCAACTCAAGTTAGTTGTCAGTAAAACAAAAATATGTACTGATGATAAACACGCTGAAATGAAAGAAAGGTCTGACTTAGGGAGCGTAAATTGTATTGTCGCTTGTTTTCCATTACAAATGATCAGATGGTGAAGCTGAATCCTGCAGAGTGGTAAATGCAGCAGAGTTTTGACAGCCAGAAACCAAACTGTGTTCATGCTCAGAAATGAGTGGCTGAGATGTTGAGGAGTCAAGACACACCAAGACACAGGGACATGAATAACCAGGTTTCTCAAACATACTGTAGCTAACAAGGATTGTTCATCTTATTTCATCCACTAATTGCAGCTTGTTAGATGAAAATATATCAGTGGTGGAAAGTAAGTACATTTACCCAACTACTGTATTTAAGTACAAAATCGAGTCTTTCCATTTTTTTGTTTCTACTTCTACTCCACTACATTTCAGAAGGAAATATTGTACTTTTTACTCCACTACATTCATTTGACAGCTGTATTTACTAGTTACTTTTCAGATTAAGATTTGACATTAAATAATGCATTTACCTTTTGGGCTTATGACCCCTTACAAAAAAGCAGTGTCCAGTTGGGCCCCTAGTCATGTTTCTATTAAAAGAGAGATTTTCCCTCTAAACGTCTTAGTTACATATAAATAACAATTTGAGGCCCAAAGAGATCATATTATCCAATATTTCACATAAAAGCAACAGATTTGTGTATCATACCTTTGTCTTTTCTTCTTTCCTGCCCCTTTAATCATCTCATGACCCCTTCAGATTTATTTTGTTCCCCCCAGAAGCTGCCTGACGTTTAGGCTGGGAACCATTGTACTAAACTACTGAACTGTATATAAAGTAGTTAAAACAGTAAAATGCTGCTTACGCATTGATGCATCAGTATTAACCATCTAATAATGTCATATATAATAATATATCGTTCAGAGAAGGCATCTCTCTGCAGAACATTCACTTTTACTTAAGTTGGATTTTGAATGTAGGATTTATCTATGTATTGGTGTATTTTTATACTGTTTCATTGGTACTTTTACTTAAGTAAAGGATCGGAGTACTTCTTACACCACTGAAATACAGTCAGTACCAGTTGCTAGCACTTGGTGTTGTAAGTGCTTTTTCTAATTTAGCCAATGAGCACTGATTAGCCAGAATATTAGCATGAACAAGCATGAATTGGAAGGAAAAAATCATCTTGGCATTAATATTTTTAGATTTTGACACTGAAACAATATTGTCATTGTACATAGACATTCTACAAACCAACAACTCAGTAGCCATTTAGTCTAATTAATTTACACTCAATGGCGTCTGACCACTAGAGGGCGTCACAAAAACATAAACTGCAGCATTCGTGGCTTGTAACAAATTGCAAGGCTGTCTGTGACTATATAGCGATGATTTTAATAAAGCATAGTGTACAGGCTGTACTGTTACTAACAGTACAAAAATCAGTAATATATGGCAATCAGTGGGAAAACTGTTTACAGAACCAAGTTGCATTTCGAAGGGCTGATAAGGATGAAGAATCTGTCATGAGCCTTAATTGGCTGGCCTGTTAGAAGCGGGAGGATCAATCATATTCCTGCAGGTATACAGATCAATAAGCAACATGGCTTCCTCAGTAAAATCTCCAACTATCTGAAGCTTCTTAGGCCGAAAGCAAAGTTATTACACAAATTTGAATCTTCATTATTTTCTGATAATTATCCGTGTTTTATAATTGTTCAGTTTGACTGTGGGAATATTCCCCCTGCCTGATAACTGAATCCTTAACCTTCATTCTCTCCTGCTGTGATTGTGATTCATTTTAGAGTGTGTTTGCCTGCATCCTTTATTGGGACTGTAAGTGTAGTGTGTAGGCTTGTGAGTGCATCTGTGTGTGTGTGTGTATGTGTGAAACCTAATCTAATACAGACACGCACGCACGCACGCACGCACGCACGCACACCCTCCCAGTACCCATCTCCTAGGGAACACAGGGATGTCTCTATGGCAACAAGCAGCTTGCTCCACTAATGAACCGGTTGCCGTGGCGACCGGGTTGGCTGTGCGTGAACGGAGACACTGGATAAAATAGAGGGAGAAAATGTTATGTTACTCCTCTGCACAAAACCCCGGTGCAGGGTTTTATCTCTTTCTTTGTAGGACACACACACACACAGAAACATAGCAACACACACAGAAAAGTGTGTCTATGTGTATGTGTGAAGAGATTAAGATGATTGACAATGACTGAGCGAATGTTCTGGCTTAGAAGTGTTGGCTAGAGACAAGAGCCCATGCAGTAATGCAGCAAGAGGCAGGGATTCTTGCAGCTGGCTCATCTCTGCATGGGCCAATCATCCTGCTGCTGCCTCAAGGTCAGAGAACAACCCAACTCCACACCAGGAAATGAGAGGGAGAGAGGTAGAGAGACAGAGGTGGAGAGTGAGAGAGAGCAGTGCCAAAAACCTTCTGTCAGCCATCTGTGTAGTGAGTTACGTCCCACTTTGCTGACTGAGCCTCTGAGCCGTTATGCATTTGGCCATTCACGACCTCACCAGAGACACTTAAAGCTGCACCAAACTGCCATTCATACCCTATCTGCTAACTGAGGCCACTGGGAATCACCCACTTTGCTCTGGCGCTGTCTCCCTCTGCTGGTTCAGAGGGGGAACAGTATCAGTGTGCTGCAGTCAGTCAGGTTAGAGCATCTACTGCCACAGGATTGTCTCTAGGACAGTGGTGACCTCTACAAGAGGTCCAAAGATAAACATTAGGGGTCACGAGATGATTCATGGCACAAGAAATAAGAAAAATATTATTCTGCTACACAAAATGTTTAATATTTATTTCCCAGACTTCTCTTCTACCAATTATTTAAATGAAACCAGTGATGGAAGAAGTACTCAGATTTTTTACTTAAGTAAAATTACCAATACAATAATCTAAAAATACTCCATTACAAGTAAAAGGCTGACATTATAAAGTAAATGTACAGATGTATGATCAGCAAAAGTAAAATTAGAAAAATGCCTCCTGTGACTAATACACAACATTTTGGATTCTCAATACTGATGCATCAATGTTTGGTTTTTAACCATTGTAGATGGTTGAGGTGGAGCTAGTTTTAACTACTTAAGACAGTTAGGTATTTTAGTCTTGTGGTTTCCAGCCTAGGGTCGGGTCCCATCCAAGGGATCACAAGATAAATAGATTTCAGATTGCAGCCTGAGGTTCTCAGGCAGGGCTCAGTTTAAAAGTTTAAACTTCTAGTTTAAGAATAATTGTGGCTTTTCCTCATTTTATGTTGAAAACAAAAAGTTGCTTTTGGCTGTTTCTGTTTTAAAGTGATGCGGTTCCTCTTAGTGCGGACTATTTCTTAGTTTAGATTAATTTAAAGTGAACAGGTTGTTTCTGTCATGGCCTCTAGTGTCTGGACTGATGTATGAATGAATGAATCTGGCTGCATCTTTATCATCTTAAACATGAGTTCTTAAAGCTCAGTTTTATTGATTTTGACATTACTTTTAATAGAACTATTATTTATTACATGTTGTTGACTTCACTTTTGGTGTCAAATTATTTATTAATCTCTTGTAAACCACAACTCTTTTTAAGATTCTTCACATGGTAAGATGCTTATTAATGTAAGTAAAGGTCATTTTTATTCCATAACTTTTATAGTTTCCCAGTTAACCAATGATCAATGATCTGCTTCTGTCTCTCCTGCAGAAATGTTTGCGGTTTAATCCAGATGCCTCGGTGTGGAAGGCCAAGCAGCAGGTGCTGTGCTCCCTGACCGAATCTCTGCGGGACGTCCTGAACTATGGTCTGTTCCAGCCCGCCACAGACGGCCATGATGCCAAGTTCCTGGAAGAGGAGAGGCTGCTCAGAGAGTACCCACAGTCCTTTGAGAAAGGGGTACCATATTTGGAGGTACGATTCCAGTCTTCCTTTGACACAGTTGTAAGACATAGTACTACACAAAAGAGAAGTGATGTAGCCTGCACCTGACCTTAAGATGTCACTGTAATTCAATAATACAAGGGTCAAAAACAGAATCCGATGTGATGGCTTCCTCTTTGAAAGTTTAAAATACATTTTGACAAACTGTCATCAAAGTTTGTTGTTTAAATTAGCTTACATGTCAACCCTGCTGTTTGACCAATCAATCAAATCCCAACAAAGAGTCTTTTATATCACAGCATTAAGATCAGTGCAGTAGATGTGTGTGATTGTCTTGTTTGTTGTTTTTTTACCAAGGTGACCAAGGTTTACTCCAACATTTTGTATTTTGCATCCAGATCCCTGATGAAGCAGTACTTTGAAGCAGTTTAGACATCTCACCCAAAATGTTCCTTGTGTTATTGAAGTTAGATCAGGTTTTTAAAAACCCTGGTTTATGAATGAAGTTTCATACACACTTTTTAGAGGAATGTCACAGAACGGTTCAGCTTCCCTGCTCTGTTTAATGCAACACCTGCTAATCTCTTATCCAGTCTGTACAGTCGCCTTCTTTTCATGCTATAGTATGACCCAGTGGAGGCTCTAAACCGTCTTTAAACTGCTGTAAAGCCAGACCATTTCTTTCACAATTCTTGTCTTCAGTGAAGTAGAAGAGGAGGTTTGTATAGAAAACCAGATAAAGCTTCCCTGTACAATAAATCTGCAGGCCCCATTTTATGGATCTAGGCCAAAAACTAGAGAGAATTAAGGACAAACGCCCTCTGTGTTAGGATTAACTCTTCGTTTCCTTTCTCTTTTTGTCTCACGGGTTTAGTTTCGATACAAGACCAGGGTGTACAAACAGACCAATCTGGATGAGAAGCAACTGGCCAAACTGCACACTAAGGTATGAAACCCATTCGTCCTGAAGTTGGATCGCTGAAGGGTTTTAATTGCATGTTTCAGTAATATAAATGTACTGGCACAGTGTAAATCAATACTGTACAGTATGTATGCCAATGTAAGTGTATACATGAGTGGGTGTCACTGAGCATGTATTTGTGCATGTGCATCTGTCTGTAAAGTGCTGTACTGCACTGTGCTGTACTGTTCTCTACTGCACTGTATTGGACTGTAGTTTGCTGTACTACACTGTACTGTCCTTCACTTGCACATACAGTGTTTCTAAGGCAGAAGGAGTTCTTTCTGTTCTCTGTAATACAGCAGCACTTTTCTCTATGGATGCAGGCCAGCCTGAAGAAATTCATGGATTATATCCAAACCAGCGCTGTGGACAAGATGATCAAGTTCTTAGACAAAGGCCTCGATCCCAACTACCAGGACTCGGACACTGGCGGTAAGGAGTATCACAGAGCCTTTCACCTTCATTCAGCATTTTCCTCAGCTCCATTCCCTTCATCAACAGAGTTATCATTCTGTCTATCACCTATCCATAACAATAACAGACTACACTTGTACTGCAGTTATTTGAAAGCATAGATTACAAAGTTCTTTACATATCAAAATCATCACATTCATGAGATGAATAAAATGGCTTAAAAGAAGAAGTGCAAAATTACTTACTGTCTCTGTATAGCAAGTTAAGCATCAGTGCAAACCTAAGGATTTTGGGCTTGTTTCACCATAGAGCAGCAGCCATGTTGACAAAAATCTTGATTACCCTGAGTCTTGAGCTGAGGCTTTTGAAAAAGTACAAAGTTCCTTCTTACATAACTGATTCAGTGACTCTTACAGATTTAAGAGGTAAGAACCCTCTAAAAATTAAAGTAAAACCTTAAAATCACTTACAGAAGTGACAGTTAACCGGTGTAGGGATGTTTGGACCGGAGTGATATACTGTAATTCCAGCTGTTTGCTTCAGTTGTAATCCTTGCAGCTGCTTTTTGTACATGCTGAGGATGAGTTAGACTAAGTTAATTAGGTACATTGACGACACAGAACACTAATTGACAAAAAGGACTGCAACATTTGATTAACTTGTTCATCAAAGTGTACACTAGGTTAATGACAAGGATTGCTCCCAAATGTCTAACAGATTGTTTAAAGATGCCAAATAAGACATTGTATTTTTGGGAACCATATACAGATTTTTCTTTAATGCCACTATGAAAGTAAAAGTACAGTTATTTAAAAAATAGGTTTGAAGTTAAGGGTGATACTGATTTCACTTGCTACAGCTCATTTCATCCATCCATCCATTTATACTGTACATACATTTATCTACAGACCCACTATATCGTCAGATTTCTCTGTCTGTCCATCAAACATATAAACATGTATTTGAGATTCAACACCCCCAAGCGGTTAACCATCTCCTCTCAGCCAGATTAGCACACTGGTGGCCAGCAGCTTTATGACCTGTGGCTCTGCTGCATAAACTCGACCTTTAAACTCTCTGCAAATAGCAAACCTCCCCCTCCGTTTTCTGCCCTCAGCCCTGCAGTAAATTGGCCTAACACTTTGTCAAGGATCTGAGCCAGTGCTGTTCACAATTTGGTGGCTTTTCTCAGATCCTGTTGCTTAGGGGGTGCAGCAGACGGCTCATTTACAGTTTGGGTGTGCAGCTCTGTGTCACTCCAGCTGCTCTGGGAGCATGTGTCACAACACACAACACAGCCTGTCATCATGGGTGTGAAACACACTTCCACTTCATAACACCGGGGGGCAACAGAGAGCCCTGATGAACCCACCTCACTAACATGCTCCACTCACATCTAGAGTGCATACACACCTTACACTTGAAAATTATAGTTATAGTCACTGCTACTTTGGACATCAGGGTTTGATGTTGGGCCCTGGTTTGTGTGCTTCTGTACTAAGGAGTCCATTGTAGAAACTGACATGATCATTTTAAATATGGACAGCAAAATTAATTAATTTGACCATGTTAATTATTTTGCTACAACAAACTTGCATTAAATAGCGTAGGTTTGCTGTAAAACTCACTAAATCTATGTATTAAAAAAGCTGTTTAGGATCAACCAAAATGTCAACTATGAAATCATCATGGTTTCAAATGGTTTCCTCTTCTTTCTTGACTGTGAGGTCGTGTCAAGGTGTTCTGACAGGTAGTCCGTGAACTATTAGGTCTTAGGTATTAGGTCTGTGCAGGGCAAAGAGGTGATCAAAAGCTTTCAGAAAAACATTCTGTTCTGTGGTCCTGGGACGTAGATATCCCCACGATCTGTCTGTCTCTTTGAAATTCTTTCTTCATGCTTTCCCACCCAGCAGAAGGCTCACACTGAGTGCCTTTAGTAGGACATAAAATAATTCTACCATATTCAACATGGCTCCTGTCAGTAGGGGCTCACTTCCATCTTTGCCAAGGGAAGCACTTAATGGGCATTCCCTAAGTCGTCCTGACATGGTAACTTCAGAGGAAGTGCAGTCAGAACATTCCCCCAAATTATTTGTACCTGAGATCTACAGAAGCTGTTCGAAGATAAAAGCCCTCAGTCGTTTTCCTCTTTGCCAAAAAACTCTCTTGTCGCCATGGCAGCCAATGCTCTGTACCCTGTTTTTACTGGGAACACTTTGAATGCTTTTATTCTTCTAGGTACCATTGAACATTCCTGTTAAGTGAGGTTAAATGTGTTGTGACACAGCATTGCTTTTATTTTGAAATAATTTTATTGAGCTTCTTTGTTACTTCATTTGATGTCAGCGTAATTGGCAAAGTATCAATGCATATGTAGGAAAAACAGCTTAACGTTGCTACCTGTAGAATAAAACCATTCCTGAGAGGCAAATCTCCAGAGAAGCTTTTATTTTGCCTGACATTTAACAGAGGTGAATTTGGAGATTTGCAGCTTTACAGTTGGTTGAATTGTCTCAGGGTGTGCAGTTGAATAACCTGGGAATAAAACATTTAGGAATGATTTAGGAATGACTGTGCCTGTCAGAAACTGTACCCGAAAATCCCCTTTACATCTGAAACTGTCCTGTCTAAAACTCTAGAACAGGGATCTCAAACTAAAATATCACATTTTGATTTTTTTGTCATTTTAGAGGAACAATTTAGCTTTACATTAAAGCTTGAAAATCGGTGGATAATGGAAATATGTTGCTCTTCCTGAGGTTTCTTCCATTTTTTCCCCTGTTCCTCAGGAAGTTCCTTATCTGAGTCCAGGAGGACAGAGGGTGTTGTATGCTGTACAGATTGTAAAGCCCCTTGAGACTAATTGTGATTTGTGATATTGGGCTTTAAAAATAAAATTGATTTGACTTGATAATGGCCAGTGTTGCGAACTTAAAGACTTTTTCGCTTGATTTGGCAAATTGTAAAACCCCCTTTTTCAAAAAAGGGCCTAGAGACCGATCTAGTGACTTTTTGGGCAGACCTTAACTCCTCTCCCTTGAAGAGAGTCGCCAATATTTCTCAGTGAATGGTCTCATGTGGCTTTGGCTCTCTGGACTGACTGTGGAGAAGGGCTACAGCACCTTCAGTCAACCAATCATCAGCCACATAGAAACGTGAATGAGCTGTAAATGTGCATACATAACAACCAATCACTGATTCCTATTGTCTGGGGAACTCCTTGTCTTTTGTTTTTATTCTAAATGATTTAACTTGACTATTAAAATAATTTTTCTCAAATACACAGAGTTGTCATATTGATGACATGACAGCAGCTTATGATAAAGTTAATTAGAGTCAGTTAAGTTTAGCTTGACTTTATTTTGTTTAACTTCCATTTCTAAAAATCGTGTATAGTTATGTAGTGACGTCAGTGATATGCAAATTACCGCATTACGTCATCTAGCAACATCTAGTGACTTTTCGAGCAGGCTTTAGCTACTTTCTATTGAAAATAGGGAGCACAAAATTTTGTACAGACATTCATGGTTCCCAGATGATGTGATGGCTTTGGTGATCCCCTACCTTTTCCTGTTTGGCCACCATGAGGTTGACATTTGTGGTTTTTAGTGAAATGTCTCAACAACTGTTGGATAGATTGCCATGAAATTTGGTACAGATATTCATGTTCCCCTCAGGATAAATTGTAATAACTTTGGTGATCCCCTGCGCCACCATCTGGTCAAAATGTAAATTTTCCCATTGCCCATCAGCTTCTGTTGCACTTTGTGTTTTGTGCTAATTAGCAAATGTTAGCATGCTAACATACTAAACTAAGATAGAAAATGGTGAAGTACAGTGGCTAAGTACAGTCAATGAGCCGCTAGCAAGACTGAAGAGGAGCAATGTTTTTACGAGTGTGTCTGATGGATGTATTTGTTGACTTGGGTTGGCTTCACACTATTCCTCAACAGTTGGTAGTAGTAATACAAAAGAGATGCAAGAAGAAGACTGCAAGGTTGTAAACATGGAGGTAAACAATGTAGGATCTAAGATATTTTAAAAATCAACTTTGCCCATGGTTTATGAGGAAGGAAATGTATTCAGCATGTCTGGTAGACCTCAAGGACACACAGAATGCCTTTTGGTAAGAAACACTGAATGTAAACATAACTTTTGTTTACAAGAAAAATCCACAGGGTATCGTTAACAAAGTAAGCTGCACCTAACTTTGCAGAAAGGAGAAAGCTGTTGTTGTTCAAGAATATAAGCTCAAAGCAAGACAGAAGAGTTTGAGTGTAAATAGTTGAAATGTATTGTTGAAACAGTTTTCCCGCTGAGTGTTCAAGCGGCCCCCTAGGAGCAAACAATCTGGCCAGTGCCCCCCAAAATAATTTGAGTGAGACACCTGCTCTAGGACAAACCTTCTGACCATTAAAAACTTTATTTGAATCTCTGTGTGTGTTCACCAGAGACTCCTCTGTCCCTGGCGGTGCAGTGTGAGCCGGGTGGAGGTGAGCCCATCCGGGTCCTGGTGGAGGGAGGGGCTCATATTGACTTCCGCGCCAAAGATGGACTCACATCGATACACAAGGCTGTTCGAGGCCACCGCCATACAGCCCTGCTGGTAAACATTCACACATATTATTGTCCTTTTTTAGAAATGCTGTTATCTAATCATAAGAAGTAAAGAGTTTTCGTTGTCATGCCATAAAAGGAGAAACTCCATCCTGCACCAGATTATATACTGTATCTGCAAACGGGATACTAGTATTATCTTCATTTGGGTTACTGTATGCGCAAACAAACAAAAGACAGACACTCTGCATTCCACACACAAAATACACATGAACAAACAAAATCCATTCTATTCAACCAGAGAGAAAAAAAAAGAAGAAAAGAAAAAAATTCAGATTGCCTGGTTTAAAGGTGTGCGGCACTTTTACATTTTAGATATTTGTCCAGAATTTCAGCTCCCAAATCGCCAGAAAGATATGTATCTGTAGAAGGGAAACTCATTCAAGGGAAGATAATTGAATGTGTTACATTGCAGACTCTGATTGAATATATAATGCTCTGTAGTCTGAGGTGTTGCATGACCTCTCTGAAGCGCTTGCTATGTGTTCCCCTTCCGATTTAAAATTCCATGGATATTCCTCGACTTTATTGTTGTGTTGTTAGCTCATAAAAGTCATAATTATTTTACTGCATAGTAATAATTACTTTATTATACTCCCTTATTGTTCATTACTACCAGTATTTGAGAATGGCCTGTGCATGAAGTTGACCTTTTCTGCTGTGTCTTTCTGCAGGTCCTGCTGTCTCTGGGTGCGTCTCCGGACTATAAGGACCGACGAGGGCTGACGCCGCTCTACCACACTGTGCTGACAGGGGGAGACACCTCTTGCTGCGAAACACTCCTTTACCACCGCGCCAAGCTGGGCATCAGGGACGAGAACGGCTGGGACGAGACACATCAGGTACATGTGTGCGCATTATTTGGGTACCATAAGACTTCAAGGGAATCCTCAGAGGGTCTTTAAAGGGGATTAGATCTTGGATAAACAATTAAGAGAATATGGATACAAATATAGAAAGTATTTAATCGCAGCTACATTCTTTCTTGTACTATCTCCCATGTGCTGTGTATACAGTAGATTCTACACTAAATCAACAGCAAAACTTTTCTTAGAGGGTGCTTGGAGCGTAATCTTCCAATCTAATGGGGTCAGTGGCCTAAATTGTGTCTATTTGGGGGTTGTGGTATGAAAGCACCGGAAAAAAAGTCCTGACTTGGGGTCTTTGGGGTTTTAGTTTCTGTTATTTGTATTGCACAAGTGTGCATGCCTCTTATTTGTAATGTACCAGTGTACTCTGTGTTCCAGTGTCTGCGTATGTACAGCATCTGTGTCTACGTCAAAAAACATTCATGCCATGAAACACTACACCTCTCATCTTTTATCTCGGACACCTTTCATCCTTCATCCCATCCATCCTGCTTCTGTGGCCTCATATACCAGAAGTGAAGTGGACAGAAAAATAAAGGTATCAGCCTCTTCGTCTCAGTGTGATCATCCACACTTCATCAGCATCTGTCTCTTCAACTCTCCTAGCCACTCATGGCCTCCATTTTATGCTGTCTGTGTGTGTTGAGTGGGATTTAACTTTTTGAGTTTAGCATTGATACTGAGATTTTTTGGATGGACCACCATAAGCCTACATTTTTTACTCATTGTGTTTTGGATGTCCCCATGGCCACCTAAAGTTAGAAGTATTCAGTATTTGGATGCCATTTTTTGGCAGTCCAGTCACTCAAGGTTTCCCTATGAGCATTTAATGTGGCCATGGTATAACTGATAATAACATAAATCACCTATGATTAAATAATAACAGTTAAGAAAAATGGAACATGTATATAGTTTTAATTTACAACGTATGATGTTGTTGTATGTGCGTGTCCATATGATGATCATTCTTATTGTTCTAACTGTGATTATTGTTATCCCACTTGTGTTCTCTCACTGTTTTCTCGCCCTCTGAGTTTGGAGGTGGTGTTAATTAAATGTGCTTTCACTTTATAGCTGTCACCATGTACCTCTCTCTGTGTCACTGTCTCTTCTTCATCCTTGTTTGCGTCTCTGCCTCTTTTTATTAAACCACATAAATCCTTCCTTTTTCATTCTTCGGTACATCTTTTTTTTTACCTCCTTAACAAATTCTTTGCCTTTTCAACATCTTCCTGCCCTTTCTCCCTCTTTCCATCGCTTCTACACAATCTTTACATCCTCATTCAGGCCTGTCAGAATGGTAACTCGCAGCATCTGGAGCACCTCCTCTTCTATGGGGCCGATTCTTCCTCCCAGAATGCCTCTGGAAACACTGCCTTGCACATCTGTGCTTTATACAACAAGGTAGACACACTAAAATGTTATGATAAAACAACTTCATTCTTTGAACATACAGTATAACAGTGAAAGCCACATAAATGCTCTTTACCTTTGCTAAATAATTTCCCCATCTTAGGTTCAGCATCCTGAACCTGAAAACACCCTCATTCCGAAATTCCAATTAAAATATGTATCTTCCTAGCAAAACAGATGAAATCAGAACAATTTGAAAAAGATATTAACCTAAATCTGTACTGAATTTTACTTTTACTTGAAGAATAAGTATGAATAATATTGCATATTATAACATTTTTGTCAAGAGCTTTCCATTTTTACATAACCTTCTTGAATTTTCACCTCACTTTGCTTTAAACACGTTTCATAGAATATTTCATATTCAATTCATATTTGCAGTAAGATTGTAGCACAAGGAAATATACACAAAAAAGAAAAGAAAGAGAAGAGAAAGAGAAAAGAGAAAAGAAGAGAATACTGTACTTTCTAAAGCTAGTGCATACTAAATTACATGCATTTCTACGTTAATCAGTAATTATACAATTTATATTTTACGATTAATGTTTATTAGTCAGCGCTTGTTTGTTGCAGGAAAGCTGTGCACGAATTCTTCTCTACAGGGGAGCAAATAAAGACACAAAGAACAACAGTGGGCAGACCCCCTTTCAGGTAATGGCTGAGTGCCTGGGTGGGTAATTATGCATGTTGGGTGGTTGTATGGTTTAGTGTCTTATTAAGTTAACGTAGCAGAAAGTGCCAGGGCCTAATTTCACTTTAAACCATTATTGTGCTGTGATGCACACAGAGGTCCCAGGTGGCAGGATTGCGTGTGACCCCTTAATCTGGATACATTAACTCTGTCAGTGCAGAAAAAGCCAGCTGAGACAATCTGTTGTGTTTGTGTGTGTGTGAGAGAGAAGAGACAACAGGGAGAAAGCAATGAAATTTGGTGGATTGTGTGCTGACCTATATAGTTTGTAAAACAAAATGTCAAAAGCATTTGTGCAGTGGTTGAAAGAATACGAAACTATGATCTCACGTGACAGTACTTTTTTTGCTGTATTATTCTTTTTCAAGAAAACGGCAAAATCATTTCTCCCAGACTTTGTAGTTGTAGATATCCTATAACGTGACTGAGAATCTTCATTGACACTTTGCTGGAATATTATATTGAAGTAGAATTATAATTACAGATGTAAAAATGCACTAAAGAAAACAAAACCTAAACTGAACCTAAACAAAGCACATAAACAAAATAAGAAATTAATCATTGAAACAACTAAGGGATGTTCTAGTGTGTTTTTGTACAGATCATCCATCTTTCCTGCATCAGGGGATTGTGATCTGCATGTTTATATTAAATATGATTTTAAACATGCCATAGCTGCAAAAGCTGGTTTCCATCATTTCTAAATTCTAAATTTGTTTCTAAAGTTTAGAGCAATTACAAAATGGGGTAATTTAGAAAATACAGAATAATAATGCTTCAGTAAAAGCACTCATAAAGCTACCTACCATAATTACAAGGGAAATAGTAAACAGTTTGCTATATGATTGTATCCAAAAAGATTGTATGTGTGTGTGTGTGTTTTTATCAGGTGGCTGTTATGTCCGGCCATTTTGAGCTGGGAGAAATTATCAAAAACCACCGGGATACAGATGTGGGTGAGTAGCTGAGGTCTGGTCTGATTCTTTCATGCCAGTTTGGAGATGTGTAATGTCCTGTAATGTAAGACATTTTACTAATCTAAAATGATACACTGGATCTTCATGGGGGAAATTAGGCCTTGAATCAACAAATAAAAGGAAGCAGCAATGAAAAATAGAATATACAAAGGAATATACGCATGTTGGAATTGAAATTCTAAAGAAACATGGATTAAAGTATGTAGAGTATGTGCAAAATAAGAGCTGTGACAAAGAAAACAAACTGTGACAAAGAAAACCTGATATTATGCTCACCTTTTTCTCTCACTCTCTCCTCACCTCCCAGTTCCCTTTGTGGAGTCTCCAAAATACGCCCCCCAGAGGCGGGAGAGTGCCCGGACGCTTACAATACCCCACCCTCATCCCTTCCTCCGTGCCAACAGTGACAGCAGCATGAACCTGCCAGACTGGATGGCAGTGCCCAACGCCCCGGGGACCAACATCGTCTCTGTGCAGGTGTGTGTGTGTGTGTGTGTGTGTGTGTGTGTGTGTCTGTGAAAGATGAGGTTCAAAGTTTAAGTTCTTGACATTGGAAACAGCAGTTGATAAACCTCACCTTGAGGTCCATTTAGTAGCTGTTCTGGAGCTTTTGACCTCTCAAAATAATTTTGAGTTGCTCCCCACTGAACTCCTACACACATTACTGATGTATTACAAAATACATAATGTCATAGATACTAACTCTACTAACTGATTTGTAAGTACAAACTGCTCCTGACTTTTATTGACTCCTTCAGAAGCCATTTAAGAAGGTATTGAATGTATTTTACTAACTTGCATTTAAATATGAATATCTTATGCTGCAAAACACACAGAAAATATTTCTTTGTGCACCTTTTTAGCCCACCTACATTTAATATATCAACAATCAGTCACTGAACAAAATGTAGTAATACTGTATGCAATTATATTAAACACAGGGCAGCAAAACAAAGTACACAATACACAATAGCAAGTAGCAGACATATAACAAGCCTGATTGGGAGGTTTTATATTAGTCCACTATAAATATTTAATTTGTTTGGCCAGAAATAGTATTTGATGTTTGGTAGTCCCAAACTTGCTTGAGTCTAGATGTTTGATTCCTACAATAAAAGAAGAGCTATGGGTAGATCAATCATTTCTCTAAACCTGACAGCCTGGAGAAATAGTTAATGCCCAGATAATGAATATTTCCATTGCACAGGTGGATGCTTGAGCAGCTGCATCCCAACAATTCAAACCAAATTGAAAAATTGAAGGGACATTATACAATATAATGGATGACATTTATCAATCTCTAGTGGTGAACAGTATTCATTGCAGCAACTTATATCTCGCTTTCTCGCATAAGCCATCCATGTACATGTATTTTAGTTATTATGTGCAATGTAGCAGAAAATAAGTCATGATGTCACAGGCTCTCGTCATCGAGTGATCATGTTGAGTGGTAGCCCATAAACATACAACATCATATAATACTACATAATTTATGAGACATTTGTACATGCATTTTATTATATTTATCATTTTATGAATGTCGATGTTATCATCTGTCAGCATTATTATACAGCAGTTACAATAAAAATAGAAAATGCACTGAAATTAGTATAACTAGTAATCAAAGTGAATGTATTTAAAATAATACTTAAACCTGTGGTTGAATGTGTACATGAACACATCATTGTAGAAACATTTTACATATAGTGCAAGTAGAGTTATACTAATAAATATGTGCTTGTACCTTGTACAATTATATGCTATATCATACACTGAATATTGTATGTAGCTGTACCACATATAAACATCTTTCATGAAATATGTTTTCTCACCTTTCTCTCTCTCTCTCTCTCTCTCTCTCTCTCTCTCTCTCACAGGGCTATAAGCATACAGGAACCCTGCGGAGCTCCAGCAGTCCCAGAGGGGCGAGGACGCGTTCCCCATCCCGAGGGAGGATCGGAGACAAGGAGGACCGGAGCAGGCAGAGTCGGAGACAGGGGTGAGTGGCAAAGGCCGACATCTGAGAACAAGATGCTGCTGAACAAGAACCTCTCTTCCGCTTTTCTAAGTGCAGAATACTGTAGGTTCATCTAGGCTGGTTAAAGTACTTTTGAAACTTTCTACTGGATGTCTGCACGTCTTAAAAGAGTCCTTAAAATATTTTTAAGTGAATTACCTGAGTCAAGGTCTTAAAAATTGCTGTGAAAGTGGTTAAATGTTTAAGTTTTAGTCTTAAATATGGCTTCTTAGGTCTTCAAATGTTTTTTTTTGTAGTGCAATAGGTAATTTTCCTGGGAGAAATGGTTTTGTAGGGTTAGTTAAGGTTCTCTGAAGATCTGTAATAAGAATGATAAGATTTTTCTGAAACAAAAACAAAAACAAAAAAATCTTAGTCTGACTTATAATACGTTATATTATTACTTCTGATAAGGAGAATTAAATATCTGTTAAGTGATTGTACAGACCTACAAAGGGCATTAATTTAACCATTGAAATGTGACCTTATCGCCTGTTCAGGCAAATTTTGTGAAAACTGCCTGACAAAGTCTTAAAAATCCTCAAATTTCTGGTTTGAAGTAGCCAGTCTAACAGAGACTTTCTCTTTCTCTAAGTAAGTATTGCATTCAGTAATTTAGTCACCCATACCTATAGGAGGCTTTGAGTTTTTAACTGCAGTCTCCAATCATCTGCCCCACCTTCTGCTCCCTCCCACCCAGGCCTGCCCCTACCAGCACAGCTGGACAAACCGCAGGCCAGCGGAGACGCCTCTACAGTGCTGTCCCAGGACGAGTCTTTGTAGCTACTCGAGCACACTCTGCCCAGGGAGAGCGAGAAATCAGCTTCAATAAGGGAGACAGGGTCAAAGGTGAGTATACATGCATTTTCATTTTCATTTGTCTTCCATGTGATTTCAGAATGTCTCTCTGGTTGGGAGTCAGTGTTTGTCATGTGATTTACACATGACTGGATTGTAATGAAGCAGTGATGTTCTGCTCTTTCAAGCCACCTCCAGAGGTGTGTGGAAGGGCATTTTCCCCTTTAACAAGAACATGTAAATGAAATAAATCTCCACATGTATCAGACAGGCAACCTTTACATCCACGCAGGCACCTTCAGAGACTGGCAAAGCAACATTACATACACCTTTAAAGATGTAAACGTAACAAGAGGTTACATGTACAGTAGTCCCTCTCTGTTTGGGGCTTTGGCATAGCCCCAAATAGTTCCTTATAATAGTTCCTTATAATATGTAAGCTGCTGACTGCAGGGGTTTAACAAATCCAGAGTTGAGATTTAATTAGCAGCTTTTAAGCTAACACCATTTAGCTAACTGATAAAGTAATTTGGACACGAAGCGAGATGCTGCATCACAAGAACATTTAGTTTATCTACCTTTGACATTAGCTTATACTATACTGGCAAATATCCAGTGACCACAACACCAAAGCTAGTACTATCATCCAAAACAAACACAGCCAAGTTATACCATCGGCTCATTAAGGTGTTTTGGCTAACACCTTTAACAGTACCAAACAAATGCCTACTTACACATCCAGCAGACACGGCGCAGGATGCCCCGTGAGCATCTCATGGACTTTTAATGTATAGCCACCTGACTAATGTAAGTCCAATATTCACTCTTTTCTATGCTTGTTTTCTGCCTTCAAGTTATATGGGGACACGACTGATGGCAGTGGTGAGATTCAACCATTCGGGCCAAGTTCAGACCAGAAAACAAAAACAACAAATCAGCTAAAAGTGACTAAAAAGCTCCGTTGGGCTACAGAGTTGGTTCTAGCAACCCTTTCACATTCACTGAAGCCTGGAGATGTTGAGCATTCCCACCAAAACTACAGATGGATGGACTTCTAGCCTATAAAGCTTAATGCAAAAGTTTGACATGTTGTGAAATATGCTTTGTTGCAAAGAGTTAGGTAAGAAGATCAATATCATTCACATATCTGTCCAGCACATAACCCCTCATAAAACCACAACCTGTTTTTATACTTCGATTTTTGTACAGATTAAACAATCGAGATATTACGTGTGGATACCTTCTGACAGAGCCAGTCTAGCTGTTTCCAACTGCTTTCAGTTGTTGTGCTAAGCTAAGCTAAGCTAACTGACTGCTGGCTGTAACTTTATATTTAACAGACAAATATGAAAGTGGTATCACTCTTCTTATCTCACTCCCACCAAGAAAGTGAATAAGCTAATTTGCCAAAATCTCAAACTATTGCTTTAAGGACCTCTTGAGAAAACTTTGATTATATTGATAAACAACACCAAAATATTACTTAAAAAAAACTAATGACTCAAGCCTGACAGGAGATGCATGTTAACACCAGGTTTATTAGGGATCCATCGATCTCAGAGACAGATCAGCACCCAGGCCAGATCCAAGCCAAGTGTCTTCAAATGAGTTTGTAAAATAGCCATGTCCTAACATGAGTGTAAGGTCTCTATATATGTTTGTATTCAATGTCTGCAGGTATGAATATGTGTGTGTTTGTGAGTGAGTCTAAGGTGTTGCCAGGTATGTATGTCTTGGTGAGTATGTAGGAGGTTTGCATGTATGTGTGTGTGTCTACATGATTTTTTTCCTGTCTGTATAATGTTGTTGTCTTTTTGCGTGTGTTAATTTCTCATTGGTGTCTGTGTGTGTGTGTTGGTGCGTGTTGTGTTGCCTTTTCCTGACATGCTGCTCTTTCCTGCTCCCCTAGTGTTGAGTGTTGGCGAAGGCGGGTACTGGGAGGGGACTGTCAGGGGTCGCACAGGCTGGTTCCCCTCCGACTGTGTGGAGGAAGTGATGCTTCGAAGCCAAGACAACCGATCAGGTGATCACCACCAGTCACACACACTCAGCAGGCTCATCCTGAAAAACATCCAGCATCACTTCTATGGGAAAAAACACACCTTCTAGTAAGGAGTGTCACACTAACCTATGAATTTTCAACTAATTACGTCTCTCACAAAAGCCTGACGATGAGTTAAGATGCTTGTTTTTGGTATTATGTGACCATGTAGATTGAAGACAATAAGCTACTATGTTATTGTATTAAGGGAATGGTTTTGGGAAATACCCTTATTATGAGGGTTATGAGGTGGATTATTTCTTGGCTGGACGCAGTAACTTCCAAAAATCTCAGCTGGTTGCCTGGGCACCTCATGGTGACAACAAACTTCAGGAAGTCGCTGCTCTGTGCCAAGAAATAGTCCAGCACACAGCCCCTCAGTAGAATCACAACGTGTCCTTTTTACACCTCAGTTTTTGTACAGATTAAATAAACAAGGTATAACTTGTTAATTAGTGAGCTTTAGAGGTGCTGCTTGGGGGATTTTGTCACCTTTGGACAGAACAAAACTAGTTGTTTCCCCTGGTTTTCAGTATTTATGCTGAGCTAAGCTAATCGACTGCTGGCTGTAGCTTCATATTTACCGTACAAACATGAGAGTAGTATCAGTCTTCTCATCTAACTCTCGGCAATAAAGTGAATTTGTATTTCCCAAAATGTCGAACTGTTGCTTTAAAGTGTGAATTAGATTAGATTAGATTAGATTAAATGAGTTTCAACTTTATTGCCATTGCACAGAGTACAAGTACTGAGACAACAAGATGCAGTTTAGCATCTAACCAGAAGCGCAAAAAGCAAAAAGTACAGAGTATTTACATATGTATAGGTATAATAAATAGAATAAACAGTAGGGGTAGTTAAGAATACGTTATGATACGTATATCAGTTTGAACAGTATTAACAGTATGAGCAGTGTGATATGAATACACTATGATATGTACAGTATGAACATGTGCAGCAGTTAGATTAGGCAAAATATGTAGTGCACAAAATATATAGTGTAAGTATAATAGTGGCAATAGTGAGATATTATATACAGAATAAACAGCTGGAGGTGTGAGGAGTACAATGTATGCACTATAGATCAGATATATACAGTATAAAAGTTTAGACATATTAGGTTTGTAGTAAATTTAGCATTATAAGCATTAGGTAAAGAAAGAAAATCATCAACATCCTCACATTTGAGAAAGTGAAACCAGCGAATATACAAGAGTCTTAAGCCATTAATCGGTTATTAAGATTTTTGTTGATTGATTTTGTGTCAGTTTGCTAATTGTTTCAGCACAAATAAGCATATTAGTCTAGGTTTAGGTATAGGTTGCAGGTCTGGTGTCAGTTGATTTTGATCAGTAGATCAAATGTCTTATAACTGAGAAAAGCCACCTTGTAAAAGAGAGATTCTTCTGTGATGATAATATATTATTATAGTAATAATAATACAGTAATTGAACAGTACCTGCTGTATAATAAGCCTGGCAAATAGATTTAATGCAGGTGCCACCATGCTGATGTCCCTGTGATTTTGTGTTTCAGAGAGCCGTGGAGAACGAGCCAAAAGGCTGTTTCGCCATTACACTGTGGGATCCTATGACAGCTTTGACGCTCCCAGGTAAGAGTTCCTTGCCGCTCGCCACTACAGATGTACAGTAAACTGAACAACAGCAAGTTTTATCTCAAGAAGCAGCACCCAGCACAGATTCTTTGAGCAGGAGGGATAAAAGTGAATAAGGGGCCCTGCTTCAGCACACAGGGTTATTGGTAGGGTTCATTTAGGGTATGGTCACAGCAGAGTAGTAGTTCACCTACCAGAGGGGTATTTAAGATGAACACAAGGGCACTTTGGGGCACTTGGGCTGACAAAAGAGGCATTTG
This sequence comes from Siniperca chuatsi, assembly GCF_020085105.1. NCBI lineage: Eukaryota > Metazoa > Chordata > Actinopteri > Centrarchiformes > Sinipercidae > Siniperca > Siniperca chuatsi. The sequence goes on along the minus strand of NC_058062.1, from coordinate 4,726,537 downwards.
GATGCTTCAGTGCAGGTATAGTGTGACATTAGGACCAGAATGAAGCATCAAAGTATCCTGTTAGGACACAGACACATCCTGGTTAAATAAAGGTTAAAAGAAGGGCAGTTTGACGTTCAGATTATTATTCAGATTAGAGTCGGTAAGGACTGTTTTCTACCATTGGCCACAGAACAACTGAGGCAAGAAGGGGTTCACTGCCTTGCTAAAGAGCATGATGTAACTTGTCCATCCTCCCAGGGAGTACTGCAAATCAAACTGACAACCTTTTCGTTACTCTTCTGCTCCAATGTTTAGACACACAGCACATGTTGAGAGGGGATTTGTTTGTACGGTAACATACTGTATACATCTATCCAGATAAGATGATTCATGTAGTGATTCATACGTTCCAGTGGTACTTTGATTTGCGTGATGTGATGTGTTGTGAGTGATTCATGCGGTAGGATGACTAAGTGTGAGGGTTTACTGCCTCAGGTCTAGAAGCTGATCCGCCTGCTTTTATACTGAAGTCATCCTCAAGGCCGAGGTTTACCAGCCGTGTTTTGACTAGCTGGTTTTGATGAATTTAACCTGGGCAGACAGGCAGATTTTTGTCATATCAGGATTTTAGAGTAAATTCCTTCCTTTGTATGTCTGCTCTTTGGCTCTGAGGTGCAAAGCTGTGTTGCCAAGCTGCAGTTTTTAGGTAGGCTGAACTTGTCGGTGATGGTGCATGCTTTCAGACCACTCTGATGACTAAGTTTGAAATAATCACCCGGTCATCATTACTGCCCTCGATAATCAAACTATCTGAACTGATGCATATGTAATACTGTGTCATTGGACTAACCACAAATAAGCTTAGAACAGCAGCTGAGATCTTTAACTTTTAATAGAAGGTCATTATGCTTCTTGCGCAGATACAGACAGTCATCCACCCACTGCAACTTAATCAGCATGGGAACATTACCAGAAAAATGTTCCTATTCAGGTTTTTGAGCATAGACCCAGAACTGAAACTTTGCTGGATCTTCTGTGGAGGTGATCTGTTGACACATGAGTGGGGAAAACTCTCCTGTATTGACTTTGGGCATGTGACTTCTCCTCATTAACTCAGCCTAATATAATGTCATTCCCTTTAATGCCTTGCATCTGCATCATGGCGAGCACGACGTCGCTTTGAGGCAAACTCATTTCAGTGTCCGTGACTTGGACTGAGCAAAGAGAGAATTATTTACATAGAAATAAAGCCATTATCAATCACATGTATTATTTACACAAAGTCCTGCCTTCTGCCTCTCTCGCTCCCTCTTTTTTCACTCTCTCACTCATCATACTTCTTTATCATTCCTCAACTTTTTCTTTCAGGCCTGCTATTGTTTTTTCTTTTTCATGTTTTCCTTTCTCATTATCTCCCTCTGTAACTATGTTTCTCTGTCACACATGCACACAGTATCATTTATTATTAACATACTTTTCATAAACAGTGACATTTCATGCAAGCGACTCACTCAGCCATGCAAACTCATACATGTGTGTTTGTACACACACGCTAACACACACATCATGGATAATTAAAGCTGTGTACTGCAGCATAGACGGAGCCCAAGACAGTTTGTTTGGCCAGGCAGGCAGGCAGGCAGGCATGGCTGACTCAGAGCCGCCCTCACATGGGCCTACTTTCACAGCCTTTATCACTACATGTAATATCTCACCTATCCCTCCTTTCATCCCTCTATATTTGGCCACATCTCCTGACCATCTCTGCATCCCTCCCTCGCTTTCTATTCATCACTGTATTGCTAACCCCCCTGTACTTTTTAATTTTCTTTCTATCACCCTCTCTCCCCTGTGGTGTCTCCATCTGGAGGTCAGACAGTGAAGGGCACTCTAAAGGGAGAGGAGGGTTGAAGAGAGGGATGAAGAGCTTGGATAAAGGAACAAAGGCTTTCTCTGTTTACAAATGGGTGAAAGAGACATATGCACCATTTTTTGTGCAAGCAACAGGGGGCCAAAGCAGGTTAGAAAAAAAGTGTGAAGAAGGATGCCCTCTGCAATGTTTTAACTTCCTTCATTCTGTCTGTGAAGAACAAAGCAAGACTGATATGAATTTTCAAGGCTCATATGATACTGATTAGTTTTCTGTTAGGGATGGCAATGTCGGTCAATTGGTCCACCACTTTTGGATGGATTTCCATTGCCAAATTTTGTACAGACATTTATGGTTCTAGGCAATGAACCCTAATGATGACTTGACCTGACTTTTCATCTGCCATCAGGTCAAAAATTGCATTTCCCAAATACTTAAGTTTATGATTAAATACTTGAAAAACCAACAACATCAGCTTCAGCTGTACTTGTGTACTTGTGTTTAGTGCTCATTAGAAACTGTTAACATGCGAAAATACTACACTAAGATCAGCATGTTAGAATTGTTATGGTGAGCATATTAGCATACTGATGTTAGCATTTAGCTAAAATCACAGCAGAGCCTAAGCACAGGCTCACATAGCTGCTAGCTTGGCTGTCAGCTCTTAGTGTTGTTTATTTACTTTTTAGCTAAAATTGTCATTATCCAATATGTATCTTAGTCTAAATTATGTTTCTCTTCCAAAGTGTTTCTCCCAGCATTATGTTTTTCTAAGAGAGAAGAAGCCTCTGAAACAGCAGGTTCATGAAAAAACAAAGTTCTCTGTTGAAGGAACACACAACTTATTTGGGTGATAGCTAGATTCCTTTTTGATAAATGACACCGCAGTCATCCATGTGGCCCTGGTAGATCATTGATTTGCTTCATGCAAAGGGAATCAAACACATAAGCATTTGATTGTGTAAAACACTGATGAGGCTGAATTTGATTCACATCACAAATCACAGCTTCAAACATAGATTTTACATAAAGATTTTTGATTTGTATTCAAATTAATCAAGAACAACAAACCCAAGGTCCCGCTGATGTGTCGCTCATTAAAGAGCACTATCTACCTAAAGTTTGCTAACATTAGCCACCATAAGCTACTGGTCATGCCAGACCTGCTGTAGCAGCAAAACCTCTTCAACTTTTAATTTGTAAGAGGAAGAATGTATTATTTCTTCATTCAGAAGTTCCATAGTCATGCTTTAAGGCAAATGTTGTAGACTACAATGTTTAATGAATACAACTGTTTACAATTGAAGACTTTGGAAATGGACAAGAGCGATGGGCTGATATCCAGTTTTTTGATAAATGCCTGATGCCTAATGATGATAAATGCATAACTGATAAATGAGTCCAATGTATTGGTCCATCTCTAATAAACAGAGTCATCTTATCTGCCACTCTCTGATCCTCACCTTCTGTCCACCTACAGCCTGTTATTGACAGCTGGATATATTTTGTAGCCTGGCTTTTACAGCACGGGACAAGCCGTGAAATTATAACAGTCAGCAAGATGAACTGCTTTAACTTGATAATGTGGTGTGGTGATTACATTAACAAGAACACAAGGACTGAGAGATATGATGGCTTGGGAACCAGCAGTGACAAATAACAAATGGAGAACTTTTATGTACGTCTGCCATGCCCCTCCCCCTCAGATGTATTTTTAATCACCCCGCCTGTTTGTCCTCAACCTACTTTACATTGTTCCTCCATTCTGCTCCTCCTCCTCCAACCATCACAGACTTTTTTCTCCTTTGATGGCTGTATTGATATTCCCCACCTTTTCTTTTGTTGTTTAACCATGGTATAAAGGTCTTCAACTACCAAATGCAGGTCAGTCAGTCAGTCAGGGTAAGACATGCTCGAATATTTGGGTGCAATCAAACCTCATCACAGTTGAAAATATCTTCAACAAATCTGGTCTGTTTCTGTAGAACTCTACAAAGTGGCCACTTGTCAGTTAAAAACTTTTATTAAAGTTTTAACATTCTGATTGCGGGATTGTGTTCATCAGTTTTTGGTGACCACCAGAAACTTCTGCTGTGTTGTAACTTAGTTCTGTTTTTTTGTGGACGACTTGCAGCAGTTCTTTATTTGCTTTTGATTTCCTATTTGCAACATGTTGCTTTATGCTGCTTATGTGCTGTCAAATTGGTGAATGTGTGCAAATATTTTCAGTGCGTTGAGCTCTTTCTGCCTCCATAATTGCCCCAGTCACTAAAATGTGAAGTGGAATTCATTTACAGTAAATTATTTTAATGTTCATTGGAGTGAGAACATACCTCATCTATGAGTTTGCATAACTGTGAACAACATACATATGTACTTTATATACACATCGTAATATAGCCATTATTTTACAGTATTTGGTTGTAGAGAAATGTTTCTATCGTTGTTGTTTTAGCTGCATTTGCTAGAAGTTTAGCTTTGAACTAGCTTACAAAACACTTATAACACTGCTATTCTCAATAAAAGAGATGAATGCTATAATGTGCATCTGTGTCATTGCCACAGATGCACTGTAACGGTACACAATCTGTACATGCTGCTGCTCCTCCCAGCCCACATGAGACGATTTTTGGGCCAATAGTGGGTCAAATAAGGACAAGTGAGCAGACACACTTTGGAGGAGAGGGGCAGAATACCCTGCTAAACACTGCTGTGGTGGTTTGTTGGTCTTGTAAGACACATGCATTGCCTCTTTCTTTTGCATATATTACATAAAAGTTTGATATGATTTTTCATATTTCTCAAACATGTGTGACTTTACTTACCTGACCTTTTAACTGTAATTTGCAACAAGAGATAGACAACAGCATCAAAGAGCGTGTGTTCAGGTTTGGCCATTGTATGATAGATACACAGATGCACACACACACAATACAGGACACATTAGACAGACACACAGATACACATAAACACAATCATGTGGACCTTCTATCAACGTTTGTTTGCTCTCCTGCTCCCTCCCCCATCTCTCCCTCTCTCTCTCTTTCTTTCATGCCCTCTCTTTCTCTCTCTCTCTTATCACACATGCATGCGCACACAAACACACATACTGTACACAGAATCACAGCGGTATAGCCTGACATGCAGGGAGAGAAACAAAAAGGCAGAGATGTGAGAAGAGAGGGGACAAGAGCTGTGATCGTCCTCGAATGCAGGAGGGAGGCAAGAGGGAGAGAGAGACGGAGAGAGGGAAGGAAGGAGGGAGGGAGGGCAAGTCGACGGATGACAGCTTCGACATACGTGGAAGGAGGCTCTGACTAAGAGATGATGTGAGTGCCTATCCTAGAATCTGTACCTCTCTCTCCCTCTCTCTCTCCTTCTCCTCCTCCTCTTCCTCCTTCCGCCACTCACCCGCCAGCTGTTTCTCTGTCCTCTCTCTTCTTCCTGTCTGCGTCGATGCGTCTCCTCCTTCCCCCCCTCTTTCCCTCGCTCTACCCTCTCATTCATGCTTTGTTTACAGCAAATGTGAGGAAATAGTGTATGTGTTCATGTGTGTGTGTGTGCATGTTAGAGGTTGGAAAGAAAGCAAGAAAAAAAAGGGGGTGGGTGAGGTTAGTTAAGAATGATTTAAAGGCACGTGCGGTCAATAACAGCAAGGGAAGGACAGTAGCAGAGGCTCCAGGAGGATCTGCACAAAGTCAGATTTATTCTTATACAAATAAGAGCAAATCAGCTTCTGTAAGCTTTTTTCTTTGTAATATTACATAATAATAATTTGACTTGTCTTTTATCATTATGTCACATATATTGATGATGATACCTGTTCAGTCATTTAAACTTCAAGACCCTCCTATCATTCCCTTTGAATTAATTATTTCACATGGGACTGCATAGCAAAGACTTATCTCAGTCGCATCTGTTTTTATGAATGGGAAATCATGACAGTGATAGATAGGCTGAGTGAATACTATACATATAAACCATAGGAAGTGGAGGAGTGAACAGAAATGGATGAAGGGGAAGAGGAGGATGGACAAAGAGGAAGATAGTGAGTATAGCTAGTGTATGTGGTGTTGGTGGTTGTGTGTGAGTTGATGAATGCATGCATGTTTGGACTGTATGTGTGTGTCTGTGTGTGTGTTTGTACATGAAACCCCCTGCGAACAAACCCAATCACCTCTCACTCTCTCTCTAAATTACCTCATTTCTCTCTCTCCTCGTTTTAAGCCACCTTATTCCCCCTCCCTCTCCCCCTGCTCCTCTTCTCTCTCCCTCTCTCTCTCTCTCTCTCTCTCTCTCTCTCTCTCTCTCTCTCTCTCTCTGTGTGTGTCAGTCACAATGAACCATCTCCATCTCTCTCTCTCTCTCCCATTCCTCCTCTCTCTCTGTCTTAAGTATGAAGGGGCTGGGAGAGCTTGGCCCTCTCCCTTTCTCTTCTTCCATCTCTCTCTCCTCTTCTTCCTCCTCTCCTCCTTCTCTCTCGCGGCTCGCATTCGCTGCTGTCTCGCTGGAAGACGAGAAGGAGAAGGAGCAGGAGAAGGAGGAGGAGGAGAGGGAGGGGAGGAAATGGCGATGGGGGCATGCGGCGAGGAGGATGTCTCCCTCTCCCTCTCCCTCTCTTCTTCCTGGCCGTCGCTCGGCCCTGTGAATAGGAGCGTCTGGTTCATTTACAGGTACCTGCCATGGTTTTTTATATCCCCCTACCCTCCCCTCCCTCTCTCTCTCTCCCTCTCTCCCTCTAGTTGCCGGGTGAGATGGGGGGCGGAGGGAGGGATGCATGCATGTGGACATCATGGATGGCAGGGCAGGATCGATTAGATAGATTGACAGATGTTGCAATGCAAGCTTGCAGACAGATGTGTTTGATTCAGTGTGTTTCAATGTGAATGTGTGTGTGTGTGTGTGTGTGTGTGTGTGTGTGTGTGTGTGTGTGTGTGTGTGATGTATGTGTGTGAAGACGGACGAGAGCTGCTGCTGCACAGCCCGGTGTATGAGTAGTGCAGCCGTTCTGTGTTTCGCTGTATGAACATGTGTGTGTGTGTCGTTTTCTCTCTCTCTGCCTTGAATCTCTCTCTGAACAAACGTCCTCTAGCAATGCTGCACCGGCACAAGTGATGATTGCTGCTTTTACTGATGTGCAGATTGATTGCGTGTTTGTTTGTGTGCATGCGTGCCTATGTTTGTGTGAGTGTGTTTGTGTGCATGAATGGTGTGTTTGCTGGTGTCATAAAAACACAAAGGTATGGTAGGGAAATTTCTCTTTCCTGTTGGCTGGTTGATTGCATGTGTTCTTGTGTCCTGCGTGATGTGTTTCTTTATGTTTACCTGTGTGTGTGTGTGTGTGTGTGTGTGTGTGTGTGAGAGAGAGAGAGAGAGAGAGAGAGAGAGAGAGAGAGAGAGAGAGAGAGAGAGGAGGGAGGGAGACTGCCGACAATTTGGAAACAGCGCATGGTGAGGGAGTTTTAACGATGCAGCATGCATGACAAGTTCTAGCTTCTTTCTGACACCTCTATGGAAGCCTGCTTGGCCAAACCTGTTTAATGCCATGGCTTCTTATGTATGCAGTATGAGACACACTGTACACTGTGCTGGATTGTCCAGCTCAGTCACTTGCATCTAAGATACTGATGACAACATTGGGTCACTAAGGGCACTGAGTGGCACTATCACTGAGTCCCAGTTCAGTGGCTTGAACATCTAAACGGTGCAGTACACAAAGGTGGACCTGAAGGGCTGAACATGCTCTTCTCTCTAAATAAGATGGTAGAACCTCACAAAGAGCAAAAATAATGGTGTGTTCAGGTGTCAACTTGTAAATAAAACAAGTTTCAAAGTTTGTTACTAGGGAAATTGCTCTTAAACATCCAGCAAAGTGTAGCTACAAGTGATAAACTGGGATAAGTTTAATGATACCCAAAGTTGCATTACAAGTTTAACGAGCACATCATGGACACCTAGCAAATAGTGTTAACATTTAAGTTATATTTTTCTGTAAATCCCTGTGATTAACAACATGACCAGGCTGCTAACAAGAACAAAGCAGTGATGTTTATGCCTGGCTTCCATGATTTACACTCTACAGTAACTAATGTGTAATATGTTATTTCCCATCTTGTAAAGTTGGGAAATAGAGGATCGTCTAAACACTCCGTTAAACAGTTGACCAGTGCACAGTGGATTTGAGGACAATAGGGACTTCTAAGGATGCACTGGTTGTGAGCAAATGTAGGCTGCAATTCGGACTTCAGAGGATCCAGCCACTGAACTGGGACACCGCTAATGCCACTTAAAGTTGATGATATCCTTGAAGACAGCAAAGCCTGAGTTAGTTGTAGGCGGTGGTTGGATGGGATTCAAGGGATTATTGCCATGTATACATCCCTGAGTGGACACACAAACACACACAGACACTGTGAGTGACTATAGGATAAGTAGTACAACATAAACATGACACTCATGATCTGACACATCTTCCAATGACCGACTCTTTGTACTAAAGACACTTTATAGAACACTTGCCATAATTATTTGTTCACACTGCGAATGACTTCGCTTTGTGAGTGTCACTTTGTTCTCAGTGATTGTTGACAGTGCAAAAGGCTCTGAGTGCATCTATGCAGTGGTCCTCACAGTTTTGATTAGGCATACTTTGCATTTTCTGCTGCTTTGGTATCACCTCTCATAAAGTTTTGTCATTCCGATGAGTTAATATATCTGGTTACAAGGCACTTATAAGGCACTGTTTGTTTAAAATGAAAAAAGTCAAGACTATTACTTATGAGTTTATGATCAGCCCCAGACTTGTTGCTTGTGTTGTCTGCAGGGACAAGGCAGGCTAACAGCTACAGGGGGAATGTGATGTGTGTGTTTGCATGTTTACATTATTTTGTACCTAATTCCTAATAGTAATCTACTTTCACCAGTCAGTCTTACCCTAAGATTTGTGTGAACGTGTATGTACAGTATGTGATCATTTATTTACTAGGTCCCTCAGAGCGTTTGAGGTGTGGGCTGGGCAGCAGAGATGGAAAGAAGAGGACAGGAATGACAAAGAGACAGAGTCTTGGCAGAGACAGAGACGCTCTCACAACCTTTGGAGAGCATTGCACACTCAGTAGACTGAATGAAAGAGATCAGTTGGGGGAAATGTGATTAGAAAAGAATGAGTAGAAGTTTGGAGGACAAGCGAAGGAAGCCAGTATAGAGAGAGGTATGGAGTATTAAGGACCATCAGGATGGAAAAATGCAAAAAGAAGAAAAGCCAATAAAGAGAGAAAGAGAGAGGGATGAACAGATGGAGTGGGCTGGGACAATTTGGGTGCACGATGGGATTATCAGCATGTGGTTACAGTATGTTACAGCTGACACGGTATATATACCCCTCTGACTCACTGACTGACTGAATGGCTGTTTGGATGGTCTTTCCATTCATAACAAGAGTCTGTTAGAGGCCAGCAGCCCTTAGAGGCGGTGCTGTTTCTTACACCCGAGTGACTTAAAAGTGGCAGAGCGTCCGTGTGTGATGTGTCTGACCTCTCATGGTAGTAGGACAAGACAAGCTTCTTGTCATAGGCACATACAACACAACTGAGAAAAAATATCTATTTAAATTAAATTCTTTAACACCTTCTCAAGCATTTAATGGACTATAAAAAATGCATTATGGTAGCTACACATTTGTTTGTAAAAGTAACATAAGCCATTCAAAATGTGTGAATTTAAACATTGTCATTCAATCCTGTCTTTTTCATACTCAGATCCTCTACTTAATACCAATACAACAATGTAAAAATAATCCATTAAAAGTTAAAGTCCTGTATTCAGAATCCAACTTAAGTAAGAAGTAGTATTGTACTATAAATGTAATAAATTATCAAAAGTTAAAGTACTCGTTCTGCAGAAAAATGATCCCTGCGACCAATATTATTATATATGACATTAATAGATTATTATTACTGAAGCATTAATGCATAAGTAACATTTTATTGTTGTAGCTGGTCGAGGTGGAGCTGGTTTTAACTACTTTATACACAGTTAGGTAGTTAATTTCAGTGGTTCCCAAACTAGAGGTCGGCCCCCTCCAAAGGGTCACAAGATAAATCTGAGAGGTTGTGAGATGATTAATGTGAGAGGAAAGAAGAAAAAAACAAAACAAAGTTCTGCTACACAAATTTGCATTCATTTATTTAAAACTTTTAAAAATTGTTGGATACATTTACTTATTTGGGCCTTGAATAGTTACTTAAATAAAGTCATTGGAGCAGTTTAGAGGGGAAATGTCTCTTTGGTGGGACTGCCAACTACTCATAGACATCTGAAACGTAACAAGAGGCCTCAACTAGACATTGCTTTTTCTGTGGGGTCACAAGCCAAAAATGCTGGGAACCACTGGTTTAATCTTCAACAATGCATTGTAGTTTATAAGCTTATGTGTTTTCTATGTAAAATCTGTAAAATACCTTGCAACTTTAGTTAAATAAATGTAATTGTGTAAAAAGTACAATATTTCCATCTGAAATTCAGTTGACTAAAGTAGCATAAAATGGAAATACTTAAGTAAAGCATAAGTAATTGTGCAGTAAATATATTTAGTTACATTCAACCACTGGTTGCATATTTCCCATATGTTTGTGCCACGGGACAGAACAGAAAGTATACTATACTATACAGCCGCCACCTGTGATCATGCTGTGCCTGTTCTCTGCTGTCAGTGACTACTACCATTACATGACTTGGCTCTGGTGTGGACCTACCCAAGCAAGTTTCCCTACGTCCAGTCCTAGCTGTTGCTGAGGCAACAAGCAGCACCATCATACTGTATATAGAATCTTTTCTTCACGGAGGTTCTGGTAGAAACCAGCTCTGGGCTCGCTATCAAAAACATACAGCAAAGTGAAGTCAACACTGTACTGTAGGGAGTGTGGCATAAATTACAATTAGTGGTGGTTGGAGTTTGACTGATGAAGAATTTTAAAGACTGACAGCAATAGTTTTAAACTGAAGCTGCATTATATTTTTAAAATTAATAATCACTTTTTACATTTGACCACTCTGGATGATGCATTATTTCAATTGCAGAAATATATTGTCATCATTTCAGAAAAGCTTTTAAACAGTGTTTGGAACAGGACAGGGACACTTTACATTACTACTACTATTATTAATATTACCACTGCTACTACTATAATAATAATAGATTATTATAAAACAGTAATATATTCAAGGCTACATAAAATGTCTGTCAAATCAGGCTTTCCATAGCATTAATATAACCTTAACCCATTGTTGTTCAGATCAGTTCTACACTAAATATAAATCAAACAAACTGCATCATCTCCATTACATTACAGTTGGATGACTACTATCTATTTGGATGTCCTGTCCTAGATTTGATTTTTAAAAACAGACAAATATCAATCCAATACACTTTTTTTAACTTTATTTTTGAAGATTTTAACATGTGTAAATAATAGAAAGGAAAGCTAAATATTACTGCTCTCAGCAATCAAACCTGAGAAAAGGCATAAATAAGAACAGGAGGTCAAGATGTAATATAATTTCAAGATAAGTAATTGACAAACAAAGCAAAAAAAAACAACATGTATATTAGTTAGTATACGCACGTACATATATACGTAAATACCCGTATATGCACACAGGGGTTCCAGTTTTAATCCAGTACACTGTTGAAATGAGTTTTTGCCTGGTACTGGTGGTGATGTCATCAGAGGAGGACACAGGAAGTGGGAAGCAGACAGCAGAGGAGAGGAGTGGTGTAGTTGGGGAAGGGAAAGGTAACACCAGCAAGGTAAATGCTGGTGTTTATGGATTTTATAACTTTACTTTCCACCCATCATCTCCGTTGATTAAGGCAGAGGGTGAATGCAGATGTGCAAGGATGTACAGTACATGTCCTCTGTCTTTCATTTCTGTCTTGTGTTATTTCTAACTCTCTCTTTCTCTGTCTCCTCTCTGCTAGTGACTATATAATCAAGGAGAAGACGGTGCTCCTGCAGAAAAAAGACAGCGAGGGTTTCGGCTTTGTGCTGAGAGGGGCCAAAGGTAAGAAATGTGAAATAAACAAACATCTTGCCTTGCAGACACATTTATTGATTTAGGTATAGAAGTTCTAATCATACTGTGTGACATACTCTATCACATGCAACGCTAATACATTCTCATATTTTCATGGTGTCTCCAGCTCAGACTCCTATCGAGGAGTTCACTCCCACCCCGGCCTTCCCTGCCCTGCAGTACCTGGAGTCAGTGGACGAGGGAGGCGTCGCCTGGAGAGCTGGTCTCAGGATGGGGGATTTCCTGATAGAAGTACTGCCATGATTTACCGCTGCATTATGGGTTGGAATTGAAAGCACTGACAGATTTTCTGTAGAGGCTTCTGAACCTATAGAGAACTAAAACGCAATCACAGAAAGCAAAGATATAGTCCTCTAAATGTTTAAAAAGAAAGTTTAATCTGCATCTGGATCTGAATTGTCATCAAAATTTTCTGTTCAAAATGTTTTATTTTATCAGTGGCTCAAGGCCTCACTTTCCACCAAATTTCATCGAAAGCTGTTTGTAGGTTTTTGAGATACTTACTTCTAACAGCCTGCAAAATTATATAAAGTAATATTTCAGTCAAGCACTGTATGATTTCAAGATTCATTAAGTTGCAGACCCACTGTTATTTCATATAGATTTGTTTTTATAAATAGAGTTTGGCTGATATTAATATCCAAAAACCCTGAACTACAAGTAATCACTTTTACTGTCAGCATGTCAGTTTTCACTTCCATCTGCTTTATTGACATTAATGATGCCTAAGAACGTAAAATGCAATTGAGAAAAGAGAGTAAAAATGACAAAAAACCGTGTTATTAAACTCTTATTAACTCTTTGCCCCTCTCTGTGTCTGTGTCTGTCCCAGGTCAATGGTCAGAATGTGGTAAAGGTTGGTCACCGACAGGTCGTCAACATGATCCGGCAAGGTGGCAACAGCCTCATGGTCAAGGTTGTCATGGTAACCCGCAACCCTGACATGGAGGAAGGTTCAAGGAAGAAAAGTAAGAGTGCTACTGTAGGTGAATGCTGGTGGTAACTGAACCTTGTTATTAAACAGTTGACGGACCACTGTTGCCTTTGTCTTTTCCCTCCCCTCCAGTCCCCCAGCAGAGTAAGAGGCTGAGCACTCCAGCTATCGCCCTACGATCCAAATCCATGACCTCAGAACTGGAGGAGATGGGTAAGAAATTGGCTTAAAAAACTTTTAAGGAGTGAAAAAAGAAGGATTACAAAGAATGAAGAAGCAGACAGACAGGGAGATGTGGACAAATAAGGAGAGTGCTTTAAAGTTGAAGATGAGGAGAAAAAAAGTTACTGGGAGAAATAGATTGAGGAGATGATGAATGATAGAAACAGTGTGAAACCAGAGTTTTGGGTGTTGCTAAAGATGCTGAAAGTGTGAAGGGAAGTTGAGCTAGGGCTAATTTAGACAGCAAGAAAGTAGAGAGGGAGATAGTATAGTGACAGAAAGGAGAGCGAAAGAAAAAAGAAGATTGGCTACCGCCGTGGATGTCGGTCTCAATGCATTTCACTGTTCTTTCAGAGGTTCCACACTGTCACTTCCAGCACCCCCACTACAGGTAACCCCACCCAGACAAAGTGTCACCATCCACCCTGTGATCCCTCTCTCACTGTCCACCTCTCTTACCTCTTACCCCCCTGCACCCCCTACTGCTCCCTGGCCAGCCCACAGCTTTAACCCCAGCGCCCACAGAGCAGTCTACCAGCCCCTCTGCTCAACACACACACACAGACACTCAGCAAGTATTTGTTGCCAAGGTAACACCGCAGGGGAATGGGCGTCACCTGACAAGAGTTTTCCGGGTGCCACAAACATCATTGCAAACTGTCTGGCCTTCATGTATTAGTGAGCAAGTTGCAAAATATGTCCTTTTTTGTTGATATCTTTTGTTGAAAATGTCTTTGATTCATTTGGAAGAGATCACACCCAGGATAAAATTATTGAGATGAGTAATTTTTGAGAAAAAAAACAACTTTGTTCCAGGTCTGTTGCTATAGTAACAGCATTATGTGTAGCTATGCTTATGCCATCTCTATTTGAGGCAAAATAGTGGGAGGAGAGTGCATGGTGAGGGTCAACGCCCCCATTTGCAGTTCAGAACGTTGGCCAGTGCTTTATTGGTGATTGGGTTATATCTTCTAAACATTTATGGTGTTTGCTGTTGTTGTATCTGTCACTGCTGTCTGGTTCTGAGCATGCCCAGTAAGTGATTGATAGTGTATGAAAGCTGATGACATGTGTAGCTGCTGAAGGGGAGGGAAATCTGCAGGATTTCTCAGATCTGGTTTCAGTACTTTCTCTTACAAACAATGACTTAAACTTGCCCAAACCGGTACCCAAACTACAATAAGTCTTGCCCTGCTGCTGTAAGTCAGGATCTGACTAAAGTTTATCCTGAGTGTAGAAATCAGCCTATTGCCTAATTCCTCCCCCATCTCCTCCCCTCACCTGCCTTCTCTCTGTGGTGTGTCCTCACCTAACCAGCACAAAGCATGAGCACCCAGTCTGAAACACAGGTACCAGTTTCCTTTGCAGTCAGACACCTTTTAACTTAGATCCTCGTTGCTTTTGCTTCCTTCTGGATCAAGGTGATAGGAGCACAATGTGTGATGAAGCCATGTCAGCCCCTGCCATATGCTTATTCTAATGCATTAGAATTCATTTAGCTGTGACGGCTATTAAACTATCTCACCTCTGTGATTGGTGCAGTGTCCCAGTTCACCTAGAAGTCATGCTGCAAGATAACAAGGACATCAAAATGGAAATTATCTTGCAGTGCATTTAAGTCCACAAATTGTTGTTTTTCCAACACTAATTACACGCAAGCGTTGTTTAAATATGTTTGGACACGTGTTTCGACAAAACTGTGGCTTATTTTTCAAAGGCTTTGTGCAGTGAAGTTGTAAGTAAGAGATGAAATGAACACAAGTTCAAAACCCTTTCATGGTTGGTTTAACCATCAGACATTAAAATTTTATTTCCGTTTAATTAAGCTCAATAAACTACACATTATGAAATATAATGGCTTGAGTATAAGTATGGCAGATGACCCTTTACCTATTCAGTCCACACACACAAGCTCGCTCACACCAGTGGATGCAAACACTAAAGGGTCACCTTTAATTCCTCCTCTTTACTCCCTATGGACTTGTCCGTTTACTGTTCACTGGTTTAACCACTAACTCTTTTCTTTGTGTCCTTTGTCCTCACTTCACTGCTGGCGGGACCTTAACCATTTAACAGTGGAGAGAGGTGGGAGTCAGCTTCAGAATAATTCCACATTTGTGTGTGTGTTTTCAAGTGTGTTAGAGCAAGTAACAGCAAGAAGCATATTGTATGTGTGCAGCATATTTACTGTAACATAAGTGTGCACACTTCAGCTGTCTTAAAGTGTGGGTGTGATGTACGTTCTTTTACATCGAAGATCGAAAAGCCTGGCGAGGTGACTCAGTTTGTCAGGCTCCGGGGAATATGATTAGTATTCACTGTAACAACGCTATCGCACTTTCTCTTATGCCAAAACTTAAGTCTCCTTTTGTCCTCCTTCCAGCTGCTACCCCTTGGAAAAAAAAATCAGGTATGCTCTGGTACACTCGCTTAAGGCATTGTATTTATGTCTGTCCAAAATGTCTTGGCACTCACTGCTCAGTCACTTACAGGGCTTATTCTGAGTTTCTTTTCTTTTAGAATTTGAATCGTCACAAGTTACAGAGAAGAAGAGGACAGTCTATCAGATGGCTTTAAGTAAGGGAGCTCATGTTTGTCAGTAGATGTTTCCTGAATCTCTTTCTCACCCACCTTCATCAAGTGTGTCCTTTTCCACACATTGTTTCCTTCATTTTGTTGCTGTCCATTTTTCTGTTTTATTGCCGTGTGTCTCTTTCTCTCTCTTCCTTTCTGTCTCTTTGGCTCCCTTTTTTTCTCCCAGATAAACTAGATGAAATTCTTGCAGCAGCTCAGCAGACAATCAGCACCAATGAGGCACCGGGGACACGGGGACAGGGGCCGAAAAGAGAAAGGGGACGAAGTTTCTATGGCAATGAGGTGTGTATTGTGAAACATGTTACAGTATATTTACATGTGTCCTGAGATATGTGTGTTCCTGTGGTTGACTGTGTTGACTGGGTCTGTCATCGGGTTGAGAAGAATGCCTATTTACAATGAAATTGAGTTGTAGTAAGAGACAGCAAAGAATATGGGATATGAATTTAAAGAATATCAAAGCAAAACTAGATGCAACAGTAAAATTTGAAATCTGCACTGGGCAAGAATAATTTATTTTTTATTTTCCCTCATTCCTACATCAAAAAGTTTGAAAAGTTGAAGATATGACATGAGACCCATAGATTTGCATATACATACACTTGAGTCAGATATTATCACCTGGTCTGTTATGTACAACACATTAACCAATGTAAGAACAACACAAGAGGCATTTTGTTTTCACATTTGTGTGGACCAGAATGTCTTTTGTAACATGGTAATGTCTGCAGAAAATTTAAAGGCATGGAAATGTTGCTAAGTGAACAACTGCTGTACCAGTGAATAAGCCAATTCCTGTGTAAATAAACAGGCATGGTGGCAAAGAAGAAATGCTGTCAGTCTTTCATTCTTGACTCATTTAAACCTGCATTAAATGATATTTGTAAACAATTAACCAATCATCCAAAGGGGTCACTCATAGAGCCAAAACTACTGAGAATTAACACCAAACTCAACAACTTTTAGTCTCTTTTAGCTTTATTATTTTAGCTCTCTCGGCAACACATGTACTTTACGACTAAGTCACATGGCTCTCTCCCCTTTCTTTCACATGCTCTTTTTTTGGCATTTCAGCCAAACTACGGGGATCAGTCCGGATTGGGGATGATGTCGTCGGGGTTGGGCCTCGGCTATGACCGTGGCCAGTACACCTCAGGTCACGGCCCACAGCACGGTATGCTGCGGCAGAAATCCATCGGTGAGGCTGTCTGTTTTTTCTGTCTGCCCCTCCATCCGCCTGTCTGTCTGTCCTCTGGACCAGTAGAGGTCTACACTGCTGATCTGTTTGTGTGTGGGCAACAATGTCTTGTCTGTGGCCAAAAATATGCACACTTTGTATCTGTATCTGTAGCTGATCGTATGTTATACACTCACCTATTTAACTTACTATACCTGTACTGTAAAAATAAGATTGTCTGTGTTTGTCTTATAGTCGCCCTACTACTATTTGTTATGAACAGTAGCGCCACTAATCTCCTTGTTTTATTCTGATGGCTTATTTTCTGGTTTGTTACTTACTAAGGCTTTTGCTAACTCTTGCCCTGAAATAGTAATGTGCTCTCTGGTGACCAACAAAACAAATGCTGCTGTGTGATGCTGCCCAGTTGCTATTTGTTCGTGGAATATATAGCACTAACTGACTTACCTACTAACAGGCATAAGAATTGAGGACAGACTCGCTGACAGGTAGACGGGCAGGCAGATTTAGACAGACACTCTCCTAGTACCCCCAGCTTTCCTTTTTTCTGGCTCCATTTCCTCTCTACTTTTATTCGCTCCAAAACTTTTCAGCTTTTCACTCATCAGCCTCTCTTACTCTTTCTCCACACCATCTGTACCATCTATAAATCTCTATTTTATCCCATTTTGTTTTTTCTCCATTTGTGAATACTGCAGGGGTGCCTGAGGAGGAGAAACAGTTCCTGCATCCTCCAGCCATGAAGTTTGCTCGCAGTCTGTCGGTGCCTGGCCCAGACGACATCCCCCCTCCGCCCACCACAGCTCCACCAGACCCTCCATTCTCCTCTGCTCCACCACTAGGTTGGAGAGCTAAGTCATCCCAGCAGCCCTCTGTCTCCGTGTCCCAGTCCACATCCACCTCTGCGCACTACCAGCCCTACTCCCAGTCAGTGCATTTCACTCATGGGGGCAGGGAGAGGGCAGGTGGTCCCAGCACTGGCTCCAGTGGTGGAGCGGTGGACCACACAACCTCGTATGCACATGCAGCTGCCCATACTGCTCAAAGCAGGACTGCTTCGCGGAAGGTTGCCTATACTGGGGAGCCTGTTGGAGCTGGCATAGGGGCTGGTGCAGGGGCCAAGGCAGCAGGTCTTAGGAGAGGCTACAGCACTGCCGTCCCCCCATCCAGCATCGCCACTGTAATTCCCCAGCAACAACAGACTACCCAGAGTCAACCCCAGCGAGCAGACCGCAGTGCGGCTGGGGCTGGAGCAGGCGGTCCTAAAGGAGGGGCCCGGAGAGGTAAGGGCCCCCTGGTGAAGCAATCCAAGGTAGAGGATCTGCGCATGGGACAGGGTACACTGGGGGGCAAAGGCTCGGTGGAGAAAAGCTCCATCCCCATCCCCACCATTATCGTCAAGGCCCCTTCAACCAGCAGCAGTGGACGCAGCAGCCAGGGCAGCAGTGTGGAGGCTGACGCTCCTGCATCAGGGGAGACCGATGAAACCAAAACACCCCATGGTCCTCCTCCCTCCACTCCTGCTCCACAGCCCCCTGCCCCACCTTCCATCCCAGCACCACCGCCTCCGTCCTTGCCTTCTATCCGAGCCCATGATAATCTGGACTTTACCAGCCAGTTTGGGGCTGCCATTGTTGGCGCAGCTCGTCGAGACAGGGAACGATTTCATGAAGCCCGCAGAAAGAGTGCCTCCTTGTTTATGTCTGCTGAGGAGGATGTGAGTCTTGGGGGAGTGAGTGATGGAATAGGAGGAGTAACAAGGACTCAGGTGTCACAGCAACAGCTTAGCACACAGGCTGAAAGTTCATCAGCACGGCTGCGCCCATCCAAGTCTATTGATGAGGGCATGTTCTCTGGGGACACCTTTATCCATCACACCCGCAGTATGCCACCAGCCTTTGGCCTACCTGAGTACTCCTCACCTGCCCCAGACTATCAACCTAAGTCTGTGCCTACTGACTTGTACACAGCAGCAGGAAGGCAGCCAGCACCCTCCGCTACCACCACCTTCATTCACCCTCTAACAGGAAAGGCTCTTGACCCCACATCACCACTAGGCCTCGCCCTGGCTGCCAGAGAGCGTGCTCTGAGGGATGACAGCAGGTTAAGGAGGGGAACAGAGCACCACTTCAGCCGCCAGATGTCGAGTGTGGTGTTTCCTTCATCTACTGCCACCTCTCAGCCGGTGTCGTCCACTTCCCAGTCCTCAAGCTCCTCCTACCTGGTCACCTCGTCTTCTCTGGCTGCCACCACGCCCACTGTTGGCCGCCCACCCTCACCTAGAATCCTCAGAGGAGTTGGGAGTGTGTGGAGTGAGGAAAGTGGTGGAGGAGAGAGGGAGCGGGAAGGAGGAGGGGCTCGCGAGGGACTAAGAGTTCGCTTCTCTGAAGACAAAACGGTCCACACGCACCACTACCAGTCTCAGCCATATCAGCCAACCTACAAGGAGAGGGAGCGGGAGAGGTCAAGAGAACGGGAGAGGGAGCTGTCAAGAGAAAGAGAGAGGGACAAAGAGAGAGAGGGTTACATGAGGAGGGCAGAGCAAGCTGCTACCAACGCGGCGGCCGCTGATAGCTCTGCTCAACAAGCGTCCCAGTCTCAGCAGCCTCGGAGGCCCACTTTTCTCAGGATGGAAAGTCAAGCTGATGCCTATATCTTGTCCCTCACCCCTCCCTCTCCTCCACCTACCAGTACTCAACAGACAGTGAACACTACTGGGAGCACTGGGACTGGCCTGATGGTTCTTCCTCCCCCTGCCCCCTCAGTTGATGCAGACGATGAGTTTGTCTACGCAGACCCCCTCCCACCTCCATTAGAGTTTTCTAACAGCTTTGACAGGGGAATAGGGGGAATATCAGGGTACTCACAACATGGGATGCTCCCCAACAGCCTGACCTCCCGCCAACAGCAGGTCCCACCTCCTCCCCCTCCTCCTCCTCCACCCCCACCACCACCCCCTCCACCCCCCCAAAAAGAACCATTTGTAAGTGGGTTTCCTGCTCATACACCCCTGCCCTCACCTCAGGCAGGTGACTCCACTGCCTCCAGCCTCACATCTTATGACAGTGAGGTGGCTAACCTTACTCAGTCTGCTCCCTCCCCTCCCAAACATCTCCCAACCCACCGCCCCCTGCCTCGCCCTCTACCCTTCAGCCCACCTCGATAGCAGGACCTCCACCTCCCCCGTCAGTTTCACCACCGCCTCCTCCCGGATCCTATCACAGACCCTTCTCTATGTCCCACCCCCACCACCTTTACAACAGCTCTCACACTCCTGGGCGCTCTTCCCCCACGCCTCCCCCGCACACAGTTGCTCCTCCCCTGGCCTACCGTGGTCCCCCAGTGCCCTCTTCCACTGCTGCCACCTCTGCTCCACTTAGGGGCACTGCCTCATACGCCATGACCGCTAGCTGTGCCGCTACAACCACTGCTGCTGCCACCACAACAAGCACCTCCACTCAGCTCTACCAAGAGCGAGCACACACCACACATACAACATCCTCCACCGCCATCATGGGCAGTCGCAGGACAGGGGAGCACCACCGTCCTCCCCCTGCTACTAAAAAAGGAGAGTCCCAGGAGACAGTGGTCGACTCTGGGATTGAAGAGCTGGACAGCCGCAGCAGCAGTGACCACCACCTGGACAGTATCCTGGCTCTAAGTGGAGCCAGTGTCCGGGGAGAAAGGCTGGACCGAGGGGAGAGAGGAGGTGGAGCTGGAGGACGGATGGGAGGGGGAGGAGGGACAGGGGAATCAGAAAGGGGAGGGGATTTTCTGGAGTCTTACATGAGCTACCTGGACGGACAAACTTTTGAGATGCAGAATGCCACAGCAGCAGCCTCCACCTACCCAAAAACCAACAGGTTCAGAGAGGGAGGTCGCACCAGTGATCTACACAGACAGACCAGCACCGCTCCTGCATCCTTCCACTCCCACAGACGAAGGGATGAGCAGGAAGAGGACGAGGCCGAGGAGGGAGTGGCAGAGGATGAAAGTGGCCAGGATGGGTACGGGGTGAGGGACATGCAGAATTTGGGACGTCCCATTTCACCGTACTTTGATCGCCCTCGCACTCCTGAAATGAAGCCTCTCTGGGGCGAGGGGCAGATGACCGGTGACGTAGGAGGCCAGTCCGGGGCACTTTTAGAGGGGAAGAAGATTTACCCTCCTGCATCCAGTATGAAGCCCAGCATCATAAATGAGCTGAGCAGCAAACTACATCAAAGAAGCAAGGACAGCTGGAGCAGCCAGAGACCCCTGAGCAGACACAGGTACACATCAGTGAAAACTCTGGCTTTGTTTTTTAGTGTCACAGCATGAACTACATTTTTTGTTGTTGTTGAGGCACGGCATTGTCATTCTATTCATGTTTCACCTGTGTGAACGTATCAGTGTGCCACCAGTGAGTTCTTTACCTCCCACGATTGATGTTCAAGCCGTCTGTACTATCTGTTTATGTCTTGTGTAAGTGTTGTCTATACTGTGTAAACTTCTTCTCTTTTATTTCTCTGGCTTTTTCCATGTGTTTCTCTCAGAAGCAGAAACAGGTAATAGAGCCACTTCCACACTCCTTTTTTCTGTCAGGAAGAACATAAAACTTTGACATCTGCTTGAATTTACAGCCTCTTGTGAGCCAGTAAGGAGGGAGAGGAAACCTTGTTAAACTTGAAACATCTACAATGTTAACTGATTGATTGTACACAGTCCAGATGTTGACAGTAAAATCATTTTAATCCACAGGTTTTAAAAATAGCTGGACAATATTTTATAAACATTTCCCTTAATGTGTGTGCACGTTTTTCATTTTATCGTTTTTTGTTTTCGATCATGGTTTTCTCTTGTAACAATTTCTCTCCCTCTCCATTCACAGATTTTCAGAAGACTCAGCCTCAGCTCTGAGCCCTCCCTCAGCTCGATCCCAGTCACCGTCTCCAATCTCATTATCGCAGCCATCGTTATCCCCGTCCCCCACCCCCGCCTCCCAGTACCCCAACTGGGGACGATCCCCATCTCCACAGCCTCCAGCTTCTTCTCAGCCTCCACGTTCCCATTCCCCGCTGTCCCCAACCTCTTATTCCCCTTATCCCACATCCCCAAAACACAGACCTGTCTACCGGACCAAAGCCCTAGAATTCCAGTTCATACCTAGTCGCGAGTCCCGTAAAGCAGAATCACACATGCTTCAGCGTCGACGAGCACCCAGCCCCCTCATCTCCCCGTCAGAGAGGCCCAAACTGGGTCCACCACGGCCATCATCCCTTCCGCTTCTCCCTACCACACCCCTATACAGTGCCATCTATGACCTCCGAGGTTCAATCACCCCACCATCACCTGGGAACCCTCTTGGAGATCCTTACTTCTCGCCCTCACCTCCCCTGTTTGCCCCCTCTGGTGCCCCTCCTCCTCCAAACTCCACCTTAGTCGTTTCTCGATCCCTCTCTCCAACTCACTTCCTGTCTGGGACCTCTTCTCCACCCCTGCACCCTCTTCCTCCACCTACCTGTCTGAGTTACCCCCATTTACCGCCCCCTTCCCCTACAAAGCCTTTTGCCTCCAAGCCGCTGCCATACTGGACCAAGTATGACGTCGCAGACTGGCTAGGATACCTGAACCTGGGTGAGCACAGAGAACGTTTCCTGGACAACGAGATTGACGGCACCCACCTGCCCTCCCTAACCAAGGATGACTATTTGGATTTGGGTGTGACACGTGTAGGCCACCGCATGAACATAGAACGGGCCCTGAGGAGCGTAATGGACAGGTATGGCTGCAATTGTACAGGCTGCTGAAAAACACAATTGACCACTGCAACTAATTTATTAGATTGGAAGAGTCGCAATACAGAGAGTAAGCACAGATTATCCTTAAAAGCGTCCTGGCAGGACCATCTCAATTGTTTGCAATTGATTACACGCATTTCTCTCTGAGTTTACATTTTCAAACTTTTCACACAGCTCTCTTTACCAACATGCAGCTCAACACAACACACATCTCATAATGAACTCTTGTACCATAACATTTGTGTTCCAACGAGAAAACTTGGTCACTTATCACACAATGACCTAAAAAAACACCAACAACCAGTAGCATTACAAATTGTATTACTTTTGTCTTTGTAGTAGCTTTTATTTATTTATTTTTTTCATAAAGAAAGACTTATTACAAAAAAAGAATAACACCACTTAACTGCATGGATTCTGCTACCTTATGGCATATGTTACAGAAATTAATCAGAAATGCTACAATATCCTTAAGTAGGCTTTTCCCCCCTAAACTGAAGTAATTCCAGAAATGCAATACATAACAAACATGTATATAGGATAGCTACAGATATAGATTTACAGCAGTGCTAATCAAGCCTTCTGCATTTGGCCAGAAATTCTCATCCACATCACACCTTATGTCCTTCTATCCTCTCTTGTCTCCTTTCCTCACATGTCTTCCATAGAGGTGTTCCAGGAATGAAATGAGGCACTCAGTGCTGTATGGCCCAATTAGCTGTTTATGTATTTTTCTTAGATGTAGATGTAGCAGAATGTAGCAAATTGGAGTCTAATTTACAGTAATTTTGTGTTATGTTTTGAATATACATTTAACAGTTTTAAAAACAGTATGTAAACATTTGCAAAATGGTCTGTAAATATAGAGTTTATGTTGTGGTTGAGTTTGAGTGAGAATGAATGAAACTTGTGAAGATGCGGCCATTGAATGCATTCTGTATAATGATATAAGTAAAGAAAAGTTATCCACAGTTTCATCCATAAACTAGACTGCTGCTGTACTGACTCTGTGAAGAATTTTGTAAAGGTGAACTCAGTATTGAGAAATGTGTATAACCAATTGTAAAAAACTGTAATCTATAATAGTCAAGTCTATCTTAACAACACTTGAGGTCCTCTTGTAGTCCAGGCTGGTCAGTGATTTGAATCTAAACAGAGAGCACAGCTCACAATGTGACTGTAAGGGAGCACCCAGGTGCTGTTAAGTACTTTGAACACTATTATACTACTAATATAATTACTTTAATCAGATAAGACCATGACTGAGATAATTGGTTACCCCAAGTCACCCCAGTGTTATATTTAGTTCTAGTGTTAAAATTAAGACACCATAGAATCTTCTCCTTCCCTTTTGTCATTCAGCTTGTTGTCTGTCATTCGGGATAAACATGTCAGGCCATTCACTCCATTCACCATCTGCCCTTAACTCCTAAAAAGCTTTACATTCATTTGCATTGGAAGAACAGTGCCCTCTCCCTGTTTTGTGCTGTAAAGCATTTCAGTAGTTTTCACTACACTCACATAGAGTAGTGAGTGTAGTGAAAGCAACACAGTTCAAAAACAGAGGCTGTGAAACTCTAGCCTGACATTGCCAGACCAATTTGCAAATGCAAGTTAGTAAATAGACTACAGCGTGCAGAGATGAGTTGTGATGGTGTAGCATTGATATGTCTGTGAATGAGTGTTGCTGTTTTTGCCATTAGAATCAAGAGGTCCAGTTTGTTTAATACTGACACGATAGCAGATTCAACAGAATGTTCCACATCAGCAGCAGACATCTTGGTTGTTTACAAAAATGCTTCAACGGCGTCCTTTGTACAGTCATCGTATTAAACCCGCCCCATATTAGATAAACATTTGTGACTGGCCCGAACCGGGCCAGGTCGGCTGGAAATCTGTCTGAACCATGGTTGTATAAAGAGCACTGGATACAGCGTCAGAGGCGGGGCCCTGTTCATTCCTATGAAAGATGCTTAGTGGTGCTTGAAGCCAAAAAAGTTCAACTTCCAGGTGTAAAATTACCCAGATCTTCATCATAGCTTCCACATCTGTGCAGCCCATAGAGCAAGCACACTAGCATTTCCTTTAATCCTGCCTCCGAACAAGCAGTCCCGTGGCTCTGATGCGTGTTCATTATGCCTAGGAAAATAACTCTGGATTCAGCTATTAGTAAATTTTACTTTTAGGACATAATGATTTAAATAAGGGCTATTTAAGTGTTCGTACTGGGAAGCTGATGTATCTTTAAAAAAAAAGATCTGCTGATTTACAGATGTCTCTTTGTGAATCTATGTGAGTCTGTGGGAAGGGGGGCTTGGTCTGAATGAGAAGGGGACCAGATGCATCTGCCAGAGCAGATAAAACATAAGCTCGCAGATTCATCTGGTTCCCAGGCTTTGTAAACTCCTCAGTGTTAGTCTCATTAGTTTATAGTACTGTTAGTCTGGTTATGATTTGTTGATTTTAAAATGCTACGTTACACTTAAAGTGTGGATTGAAAAATGCTCCACCTCCGTGTTGAGCTATGTCTGCAATGCAGCCAAAGAAATGACTGTGGCTGTTGTCAGTCATCAGGTGTGTGATGACCAATGTTTTCCCAATCTAATCAGTCATGTAGCGAGTCCACAGAACAATAGCTACTATACCTTCCTAATGAACAAATAATTATTTCCATTTAAAAAAAACATGAATCACGCAAGTGAACAACTCATTGTCAACTATGCAACAAAACCACAAACACCATTCATTATCATTCCACAAAAAACACCAAACGTCAGTTGTGTCCTATGTTTGTTCTTCCGTCCTCAGGTTGTCCAGCAGCCCATTTCCGATTTCTGTTCTCTCACCTCGGGATGGACAGACTGAGAGGAGAAGGGACGATGGGAGTCGGAGCTGAGGTTGCAAACGCAGAGGCAGAAAGAGAGAGTAAGAAAGAAGGAGGGGTTGGAGTCAATGAGGGAGGAAGACACAACTGCTGCTATCCATGGTGGATTCACACAACAAATGAGGGGGGAACAGATTTCACACAGAGAGCGACGGAAAGAGGGAGTCAAGTCCCAAAGGGAGATGGAAACACAGGGATGGAAAAAGGGCTGACGATCCATAAAGACACCGGCTGGCGCTCCCAAGTTGTGGCAGGCTGATTTACACAAGTACACTCCCCGTATTCATGCATGGTCACACCAATCAACAAACAAGTAACACAAACACACTTTCATCCAAAATGCATATGAAGAAACTATGGCTGCAGCGGAGTGAAAAATAGTGATGAAAACGAACCAAATACATAAGAGGAACAATCAAAAGCCAGTTAGATTCATTCATTTTTTTATTTGAGCAGGTTGTGTTGATGGCGAGCTGGAGAAGATAAAGGTGTCCTTCATCGTGCCGCCATCTTGTTGAATAGTCCTCTTACCCCTCAGCTGGCTGGTTAAATCTTTTCAGGTTTAAGAGTGGAACCCACCAAGAATATTTAGAGTGCAATCAATGACAACCCCTCCCTGTGTGAATGGATGTTAGGATGTTTAAAAGGTGTCTGAATATCATGGAAGATGAATATTTGAGGGTGAATGGGTGTGAATGTCTGCAGGAATAAGGCTTTGTCTGTCTGCATGAACATAGGACGACGCAGGGCAGTATATCATGACAGCTTCCACGTCTTTTAGAGGTGACGAGGGCACAGACGGATAACTTGCATCCTTGGTTCAGGCCAAGGATGCTGGCTGTGTGTTTGGCTTTGATTGGTTATGTCTTGTTTTTACCTCATCACTGGTAGGGCTCTGTCCTCATGGCAGGTCCTGTGATCAGGATCTTATGTGTTTCTCTATAGCTCTTTATCATCTTAAGTCTTATAATGACATATATACAGACTGGTCACTGTATCACAAATTTGTAGCAAAAATAAGTGCCCAGACCAACAAAAAAAAGACAAAAAATAGAAAAATAGAAACACACTGATACGCACACACAGGCACCTGAGTTACTACTATACATGCCTGCATGCATACACCAACATGTAGACACACACACACACACACACACACACACACACACACACACACACACACACACACACACACACACACACACACACACAAGCACTTACAAGTGATTGTGTTAGAGTTTATGGGACACCTTATATATAGACACACACTATATGTTTGGATCCACGATGTACTTATACAAAAGGAGACAGACTGTGCTTTCAACTGTTAGACGGGATATGTGACAATGTGAAGAGAAATTTCCCAGAGGATTTTATTTAACGAGAAAGACTTCCTTAGTGTCGAGGCAACTGTTGTACACCCATTCAGACCTTCCGTCCGAGGGAGACTGAAAAGGAGAGGGGAGGGGAAGAGGAAAAACTGCCATTTTCTTGCTCTTTCCCACCCAATCCCCCCTGCTCCTTCCAGGAGAGGCCCCTCTTTCTCTCGACAAAAGCCAGGAGGAAACAAGCAGCCACCCGGCTGAGGGGATCTGAGAGAAACGCTTATATCGAGTTTTAATACTATGATTGTTCTTACACTTTTTAAACTTTAAATGGGAATACTGGAATACTGATATTGATATGAAGAGATTTAGTGTTACTATTTATCATTACTATCATCGTCCTTACTGTTATAATAACTTCAGAGAGTTCCTGGTTTCTGCCTTTGGTGGCTGAGATGGCGCTCTTGTTCTGACTGTGTAGTGAAGATAATTGTGGTTGGTTATATATATATATCTATATATATATAGATATATATATATGTAGGTATTTTTTGATTGAAAGATGCATATTACCCTTAACATTGCTTCTATGTGACAAGAAGCATTGCAACTTAATGTGAGTCACTTCCTTTTACTTTTTCCTTACTGTTTTTCTTTTGTCAGACTAAAAAGCTTTAATCAAAATTACGTGTTGACTTTTTTGTCCTCAAAATATGATTTCCTCACTCTTTTAAAAGTTTGTTGCCACTTAACATGGAGATGCTGAAAATGTAGCAACTGTTACTCTGCGGATGCCCACTATTTTTTCAATTCTGGATAACAGCCACCCCCTTTTGATTGATCGCATAAACAAATTTCATTCTTCTTCTTCTATGTCTTGATGTGCCATATTGCAATGAAGTCCTTTTATTTTCCCATCAGCTTTTACTGCACATTTACATCACATTATAACCTCAGTCCTGCTTTTCTCACTGTTGCTGAGATCAAATATAAGGGCTCTCTCATGACCTCTCTACCTTGAACAACACTTCACCTCTCCTGCTGCTTTTGAGTCCTCGAAACATATCAAACGTGCGTTTTACACCGGGGCATCGATGGGGAGTTTACTCTCCTCCTGGCCCTGCTATCCTCAGTCTGTTTTTGCAAAAAGATAGATGAGTTTTCATAGGTCATGTTGCTCAAAGTGCACATACACACAGGCTACAAATGTGAATGAACAATGGTCATTAAGGGGGGATTTGTCTCTGTAATTGCTTTGTGCTGGTGGTCAAGGAGAGATTATATTTGAATGAAAAGGCAAATAGCAATAAGGACGATGAAAATAATGGTCATCTAATTATGGTTTAAGATGTAAAAAAAGTCTCAAAAGTTCTAAAGAATCTCTGTCTTCCAAATAATGTTTAACATGAAAAGGTACAATGTATTTATTTAACTATTCTGCTTTCTGTACAGTTCGACCCGTTCTCTACAGCTGCCCCCTTCCACTGTTAATGACCTGACAGTATTAAGAGCTCCAGTCTATTTTCGCTCATTTGCATCTTCTTGTTTGTAGAAAGCGCCTTCTGCAGTCGATGACATGTGCCAGTATGCTCACAGCTCATTGTTTATTACCAGCATATTATGCAATGACCCTATTTCCATTAGCAACTGTGGCTTTTTTACATTTCCCTTTAGAGGTATTGAAGTAATTTTCAGCCAAAAAGGGGCCGTTTCTGGAAGGGTGAACAAGCAGAATGTGGCTTCCTGTCCAAACTCAATCCACAGCCAGATTCTACTTGTTTCTATCCGGTCTCTAAAAAGTTTGCTAGTGTAAATAGGGCCAATTAATGACTTTGGATAAGACATTTTAAAAACATCTCTTGCTGATACAATGATCTTGTCAAGTGAAACTGTTTTTGGAGAATTGTTTTTAATCCTTTTGCATTTAGTAGTGATGGCTCATTGTTGCTGTCAGGAGAAAAAGCAAGATCTGAGGGAATCGGTCTGACTCTGTAGAAAGCATTTCTTTTCCTTTAAGAGATCTTTTAAAAAATGAGAATATGAACTGATGAAAGGTAACTTACAGAATATACATGTATATGTTATATGCATATACACACATTCATATAAACATATGAATTTCAAATGTTTTAAGAGATAATAAATTGTTAGAATTATAATAAAGATACAGAAACAAAGTTGTAATTTATGTTTTCTGATTTCTTGAATCAAACATGTTTCATTTCCATCTGGACACTGATACTCACCCTGTGGACCAAGACAATGGTTTCTCAATCTTTTCTACTCCCTGACTCACTTCATAGGTCCCAGATTTGTCATTACCCCAGATGTCATGTGAATTTAGTGTATGACATACTATTGTACTGTTTTAAATAACATTGAGGGAAATCAAATGGATTATAGAGTGTATATGTCCTTTCAAATTAGCTATGTCATCAAAAGGAGCCAAACTATGTGTGAAACTTTCACTTGTCAAACACATTTTATATAAAATATACATTTTTAATATAAAATGATTGATTTGCATTGTGCACACAGCTGAAAGGGGTTATAGCTTGCCACACTGTTCTTTATACTGTATGAGTGAAAGTATGTGTTCAGCCCTATACTCGTTTTTGATCCGACTGGACATAAAAGGTTGGTTTCTAACATTTGTTTTGATCATCAGATGGATCATACGGTACATTGAACACTACAGTATTGTTCCCCTGTATTTCTTCATTTAAAAAAGGGTGCAGCATTCTTTTGAGGCTTAGCAAAAAGATTTTTCCTAATGTACACAATAAACACTCCATATTTTAAAATTTTGAGAGGTTTTTAATTACAAAAAAAAGGTATATCATGATTTTAAAATTAAATTTCAATATCAGCACTATTACCCTGGTTTGCACATTTTTCCTGTATCCTGTATTCAGCCATTTGAAAACTGGTTGTTAGCCCCTTATTTACCAACCACTCATCTTCTTACCTTCTACTTTAAGTATGTATTGGTATAGGCATTTTGTTGATATCCTGTATATACACACACTAAATAATTACATTAGTAATTTGTTGGTTAAATCTAGTTTTACCAGTGTTGCACGTAACAGCGTACAGACAAATCTAACATTAAAGTGACTCAAGTTAACCTTGAAACACACCTAGTGTTCATGACTTGGGGTTGTCATTTGATTTACACTTAAATCAAAATCCAGTCACTTCAGTATCCGGTTCTTACTGCTATGAGTTAAAAAATAATCTAGTATAAAATTTGTAAAAAAAAAAAAAAGTGAAGAAACAAAATAAACTAAGATGCAGTGTTTAATTTGATTAATCAGAGCAAATACAGAATATAATGCTTACTAAAAATTCATATAGTAACGAAAACATGCATGTAAATGACATTACACCCTGGTTATAAAAAGCAGATGCTGCTTGCCGGAGGACCAGTACCTGGAAAAACAAAACAAGAAAAACAGGAAACAACGGTCAGACAAACGCTTCAAAAAAGCATAATCATAATCTTACAAAAGGTTAAAAAAAAATGTTTTTAGCAATCATCTCCTCAGACTCTGCCTTGTCAAGGGCAGAGCTGCACTTCTGTCAACACTGATTTTCTGAGCCCAGTGCAATACATCACAAGAGATCAGCATTCACACAGAATTGGCTATTAAAGCCCAAAATGTAGTGTTATGACACAAACCTGATTTAACTCCAGTCTATGAGTGGCTTCACTTCCTTAAAGACCTGAAAAAATACAGAAGCAAGAGTTAGTGTTGTTATAATTCTCACTTTTGAACATCATTCGTTTATTTGCTCCTCAGAAACTCTGGCTTGTCAGGGCCAAAGATGCACTTTTGTCTTCATACAGATTCAGAGCCCAGTGCAGGTCATCAGGGGAGAGGGACAGCTAAATCTACACAAATGTTTGAGTTTAAACAGTTTGCAGGAATTAATGTAATCCACACATAAATGGCTACTGAGCTGCAGTAGCTGATATGTACAAGTATAGCTAGTTTCACTACAATACTCTCCTAAACATCTATCCAAGCAATAAACTACACATTTAGTATACAATAGTGTAAAGTCACCTTACCATTTCCACAGTGATGTTGCGCTCGAAGCAGACCACTTGACAGTACTTACTTTCAACGAAGACGTATTGTGGCAAGATGCATCAATGTTTTCCTTCAATGCACCAAAAATCCCACGCCCACCATGAACAAGGACTAAGTCTGCTTTGAGCGCAACATCCCTGTTTCTATACCCACAGCACCCCATCCTCACTTCTGCCTAATTTAGAAGTCATATTTTTTATGTCCTTGACAGAAATGTTAGTATCTGATTTGACTCTCATGGAGTTCATGTGTAAAGTCATGAGTGTCCATTGCCCTCCAGTGTTCTGAGTTCATAACTACACCTTTGTATATTATGAACATTTCATTTTCAAAAAGTTTTCACCAGAAGATAGCTAGATAGATATCTCCACAGTTGGTAGAGTTGATGGTTGCCATAAGAGCATTTATAATGATTTACACACCAGTTTGGTTCCAAGTCGAGTCTGGGAGTGGTTTCACTTGTTGAAACTGACCTGAAAGGACAAAAGCACGTGTTACTGGGTTGTTGTCATGACCATAATCTTAAAGACCAACATTAACTAGTTTTCTCCTCAGAAACTCTGGCTTGTCAGGGCCAAAGATGCACGTTTATCTCCATACAGAATCAGAGCCCAGTGCAGGTCATCAGGGGAGAGGGACAGCTAAATCCACGTTTTAGATAATATACCATATGACCATATACAAGCCACATTTAATTTACTGTTTAAATATTATACAACGCAATCATTAATGTTTTGCTGCTGTTTATCTTCTGATTACTATCTGTAGCTCATCACACTGTTAGCTACCATGCTAATGTAATCTGTTAGGCTTACCACGTGGAGATAGGCCCACAGTGTTACTAATTGTCCGGCTAATTCACTAAACAGCAGTAACGGGCGACAACCAAACCCAATTCAGAAATGTGTCAGTTTAATGTCGCCATGTTCAACACCAGACAACACGTGTCCTATAAACGACTTAGTGGCCACATGCTTTGAGTCGTAGCCACATGTCACTGTGTGAAGTTCGGCATACAATTCGTCCACCAACGTCCTCTAATATTTTCATAAACCACTCAGCTCTCACTAACGCCCTCCGTTGTTTGTTACTGCTAAGGTTAATCAAACCGAATCTAAGTTTAGTAACGTTACAATTCGCAGCAATGAATGTTAACGTTATCCATTCACATAACAGAGAGGCGGAAGGTTATGGTACTTAATGTGTGACCCGTTATCACTACAATACTTTATTAATTTAAATACACCGTATGACAAAAAGAAACGTCACCTTGGTGAAATTCATAATTTAATCTAAACTTACCAGTTACTCCAACGATGTTACGCTCACGGGAGACAGCAACCAACTGACGACGACCGGTGCTGCTTCTTCGTCTTTTGAATATCGGCGGTTAACAGCCAGTTTATAAGTACATTACCGCCACCTACAGGACTGGAGTGAAATGACTAGCAAACAAGGCTTTGGCCAAACTCTCTCTGCTTAACCTTTAACTACCTTATTAAATGGCTATGTCTTCCGCGATGCCTTCCCTAGAAGACTTCCTAACGTATTGTTGTTTTGCTTTCTTCAATTATAAAAGAAAAACTAAACAAATAACTTTTCAGTTGACTTCAACCTAGCTAGCCTACTTAGACTGTAATCAGTAGATGAGCGAACAATACAACTAGTGAAAGTTATATTTTTAAAGTGTTTATCTGAGCTGGAGCGTTTTTAATCATGTTTTTTTTTTAATTAGTAACATCCACTTTACTTGCCACGACTAACTCTCAAGAAATAAACTGAGATGTTAGCTTCACCTCGCATTCACAAACAGGTAAGCTAGTTAGTGGCTATTAGTGGTTGTTTGAAACAAGTATTGCTATTGCTGCCCTCCAGTGGTGACACTGCGTAACTACACGTCTATTTTAGACGTTATATTTTGAAAGTATCAACCGGAAGTATTACTATGTTATTGCGTTTGACTTTACTAGTAGAATGCAGTTGCAGTTCTTCATTGTAACCACCAGAGGGCGGAAATACTCATGAAATACTCATGATTTTAAAAACGCGAGTGTTGACATTGTCAGAACCAAATTTACATAAAAGAAGAGAGAAAACGCATCAAGTTTAACAAACCCTACAGCATTTTCTCCCTGCATTAGAAAATAACTTTAAAGGAAAGTTGAATTGTGCACTTATCTACTAATTACCTGTGTATTTAGAATCAAGAGTATGTCTGCCCTCTGGTGGTCACATGACATAACTACATTTCTGTTTAACGTGAATTTTTCATTTGGGAGGAATTAATTTACTAGAGGTAGTACTATACTATTGCATATTCCTTGATGCTAGTGGAGTGCAGTTCTTACAAACTGTGATCACTAAAGGGCAGAAACACTCATGGTTATAAATATATGCATGTCGACTTTGTCATAAAAATTAAAGAAAAGAGTAAAACAATAGGTTGAACACCCATTACAGCGTTTTCCCATTTGCTATAGAGAATTTAACAAATTTTCTAATGTTGAGGGCAGTTGTGCTGTGCATTTCTGCATGAATTACCTACCTTAAGAAGGTAATAGTCTATGAGGCAGACAACGTGTGTTTATTTAAAAACATGGCTATTTCTGCCCTCTAGTGGTCACAGCGTGTAACTACAGACTACTAAAGAAGTTGCAGTTAGTCACTGTGACCACTAGAGGGCACAAACACTTATGATTGTAAATGCGGACGTCGACTTTGTCCAAACAAAATAGAGCTAAAAGAAAAGAGCATATTAACACTTCCAGTGAGCATTTTAAAAATAAAAAATAAATTGAAATAGACAAGGCAGTTGTGTTGTGCACTTATCCACTCATTCCTTTCTTTCAGTACAAGCTTTACAATACAAGTAGCCTACTTAGCAAGAAGGTAGCCTACTGATTGCTTTAGCTGCCTCCATCTGTTACGTGACTGCCACCATGCAAGTTGAAGCCCCCCTGAGAGTCTACGTCAACGATTGTGGAGTGGATCAATGTGGCGTCTACGTTTTTTAAAGAGTTTATTAATAATCATAAGTGTTACCCTCTGGAGGTCACAGTAAGTAACTACATTACATACATTCTGCATGAACTTGCTTCTTACTTCGTAGGTTTAGTATATTTGTTTTGCCAAATGTTGAGTTGTAATTACTAATTTTGACCACTAGATGGCAGTGACACACATAAATACACATGTTGAAAATCAAGGCAGACACAATAGCATAGATATACTACCGGTGAGAATTAAAATAAAACTCGCAGACAGTTGTAGTTCCTCACTGTGACCAGGAGAGAGAAGTGTAGAAACCCAATTATATGTCATAAACTGCCAATTACAAGACAATTAAAGGACCCAATAGCATACTAACACTTCCGATGAAAACTTTTGAATCAGATAGAAGTGTAGATGTAGATAAACACTATGACTACATGCGATGTTAGACTTGAAACAGACGACTTGACTGACTATCGATCTTTCAAAGCCCATGTGTCGAGGCAAGATGTATGAATGCCTCAATAAACAGCCAAAATCACGCGACCACAGCAAACAGGTCCTCGAGAAGGTGTGCAGTTGGCTTTAAATATGGGGCGTATAATCTGCCACAATATTTAAAGCAGAGCGGTAAACTCTGTTTCAAAGTGATCAGTGGATATAAATTGACCATAAATGAACAAAATATAAATGATGACAACAGTGAGTTCACTGTTCACATTTTTGAGTCTTTACAGATGCAGTAACAAGGTTTGACCAGCAGATGCCACCGATTTGAATGTCAAATGCTCCGAAAATATTAATCGTTTTAAACAGACCTACCGGTACATGTGATTGTACATCACAAAGCTTTCTCCCCAGTCAATAATTTTCACACATATAAGTGTGAGAGCAGGTTGGGCAGTTGACTTGTACTTTAGATCAGTTGGACCGCAGTTGTTTAGTGGGTGGCCTAAGATATGCCTTTTCAAAAAAACTTGTTACGAAGCTTGGTTTCATTTAGCCTATTCTATATGAATCTGTAGGTCAAAACCAATATTTACTGTAACTCACATCAAAGTAAACAAGGTAAATGTACTTGAGTGCACTTACCAAAACATTTGTAATCAACACTTTTTTTAAGTGTACTTTTTGTAGACTGGATTTTCCACATTTTGCACTTTTCTTAGAATGATATGAATAATGGACGGCTTTAAAGTAAAACATGATTTTGGTGCAAGGACAACAAAGTACCTTTGTACTGAGACAATATTTTGTTTAGCAAAATATAAAGATGCATATACATCAATACATTTTAACAAAGTAAACATGTGTCTACTCTACTCAACCATTACAGGATTCTTTCTGATTCTGTATTTAATCCTTAAACTTTCCTATAGGGTTTTACACTGTGCCACTGCATGGTGAATGTATAACCTAACATCACCTAACAGGGACCTTCTTCCACTTGCTGACATTTTCTGTCTCTTATGGCTATTATCATTTTAATCACAGGATCTCACAGTGTTGTCATGATATCTATCTACTATCCTTCCAGATTTGATTATAGGATTACTAACATAGGATTACTGTTTCCTAAGAGCAGGTTGTGGCTGGGCGTAAACATTGCAACGTACGCTGTCTAGTTATTTACATGGCATGTTCTGGCATGGCAAAGTTTCACAAGTTCAGCATAGCATGAAGCAAGAGTGGGATATGTGAGTGTGAACAATTCTTCTTCAGGGGTCTTTGACTTCAAAGAATCTCTCCCTTTAACACACACATACACACACACACACCGGATGTATCCTCCAGCTGTGGAGGAAGGCCTGCCGAAGCATCCCGAGGGAATGTTGAGGGGAGGAAAGAGGGGTATAAAGACAAGCACAGAGGGATGGGGTTTTCCTTATCTGGTCATGCTGCTTTGTGCTTCTTTGTAAAATAGTAAAACATAGGTAATAGATCAATTAACACATAAACACATACATACACAGACTGGCTGGATGACTCAGCTATGGTGGTCTGACTCACCTAGACGTGCACAAACATAAACAAACACCAAAAAACCACAATATAGCACACTTCATTGACACTACTCTGAGGGAGGTGAAGCGAGTGAATGAGAGAGAAAAAGAGAGAGACGATCTCCAACAAGTGGTGAAGTACAAAGAACAAGAGAATAAGTTCCCTGCAGCTGTTTTGGAGAGAGAGAGACTAGGAAAGAGGGAGGGAGGGAGGGAGGAGAAGGAGGGAGGGGAAAAAAAGAAGCCAACTCATCTGACACAAACAGTGGGCCAAAGAAAGGGGAAGAGCAGGAGCAGAACTGTCCAGAACGAGTGGAAAATCAAAGTTGGAGAAAAAGGAGGAGAAGTGTAACGAAGACAAGACGGAGAGAAAAAGAGCCTCAGAGTCTGCACAAAGATTGAACTGGGGAAAAAAAAGTTTTATCCTGCCAAACAAAAGAAGAAAAAGGGGGTTGAAGCAGAGAGGGCCCCAACATTTAGAGAGGTAAGGAACTGTGAGCGGCTTGTTAGCCTTCCATGGCGGTATAGTTGCATTTCAGAGAGATCCCATGGAGTGATTGAGCTCCTATTTCTGCTCCGTGTGTTCATTTGTTACTATATATTTCCTCTATGCAATGCATGTGTGTGGTGAGTTATGTGTGACAGATGAAACGGGGACAGGGGGAGGAGTGAGTGTGTGTGCCAGAGTGGGTGCAGGATACAGGGGTGAAAGAGTTGCTTGGTTGGAAGCTCCAGATGGGTTCTTATAACTCGAATGAGCTTCAATTTTAGTTAGTTGTTGTAAAGTTTTACATGTAAAGTTAGAGTTTCAGATACTGGAAGGACTGGGTTAACGCAAGTCACCGGATCGCTATACGACTTTTGAAAACTGAGGGAACAAATTTCCTGTGTGACCTTCTAAGAGATTCTAAAAAGTTTGGATGATCCATGGTGGAATTAGATCTGTGCTGGTAGGTTGTTAGTTATACAGTATACTCTGTGTTGTACTTATAGGACAATGAAGAAGTATGTAAATGCAGGTACGTGATACGTATTTTATCACTTGCTTTTAACTTTTGTAGCTCAGTGAAAGTCAGCAAGTTAGGAATATGGGGATATGCCTCACAAATATCACACAACACAGAGAACTAATTAGTTCCCATCAGGCTTTTCTAACTTCAACTATGATTTCAGACTTAAGGTATTTACATATTAAGGGTACAGCAAAATCAGGGCCAATACCAGGCTTTTAGAGGATGTTTAAATTGATTATAAAGTCTATGAAATCAGATGAAATGCCTATGGTGCCATCAAATTTATTCCAGTAGATATGGAGTTGCACAGCACACTTTCTCTTGCACATAGGCAGAAGCATAATGCTTATAAAGAGCAGGACATCATATTTGAGATGCATGCAAGTAGATCACAGCTAAGATGGGAGGTTTATACTTTCTTGTGTACTTTCAGGGTAAAGCAACTGGGACTGAATTCTCACGTAGTTTGCGTGTGTCAAAATGATGGAGACTGCTTAGTAAAACTTGCAGGAATGCATCACATTATTTGATATTAGGCAGGGACAGCAGAGCTCCCCCACCCCCACGTTCCTCTGAAAACCCGGACACCCCGAGGAAAGCCAGCCAGCGAGGGGACAGGAAGTCGAGGTCAAGGGTTAATGGGGAGGAGATTCATTCTTTTTCTGACCTCTTGCAGATCTCAGGGTTGTGTAATCCACGAGACCTCAGCGTTAAAGACACGAAAGAGGCAAGCTGAGGAACATTCAGGCAGGGAGAGGCATGGCATCATGCTCTTTGTGGAGCATGTGATCCCCCGTGAACAGCAGAATATGGAGGAAAATCATTGAATCTAATTGTGCGCCTCACAGAGCCGTGGGGAGAGATGGCTGCAGGGAGGAAAAACAGGCAAGACATGAAGGCTGTGTCTGGGTGGAGTTCAGCTCCGGGTGCATCAAAGGTTTGAAACACCGGAAGGCAAAACTGCTGTGTGCTTAAATATTTAAATGGGAAAAGTTTCTTTTTTGGAAGTGGAACCTCATGAGCATAAAGTAACATTCAACAATCTGAAATACTGTATGTGGATCACTTAATTTTATATGTGAACTCGTGTCTGTTGTTGGTTTGAGCATATTTGCGTGTGCCGCAAATATTGAGTGTGCCGGTGTTTCTTTTTATAATAATAAAAGAGCAGACAAGGCCACCAGCATGGGAAGAAAGTGAGTGCCAATGATAGGATGTGCTGACCTTTACCCCCAGTTTATTTTAGGATAGCTCATGTTTCAAAGCTGGGAATGCTGGGAGAAGATACTCCATGCTCATTGATGTTGTTACAGTGTGTGAGACGCTGTGAGATGTTTACTGTACACCTCCTGCTCCAAATTTACTGTACGAGCCGACTTTCAACAGCAGCTACAACTCTTTAATGGGTTTACAGAGTCTCCATCATACGATTCAATCACTGACACATTACACCTACTTTATATCTTCACATTTGTACTCCTGGCAAAAGTGCACCAGTCATTTATCTGAGGGGATATTAAATTCTTTCTCTCAAACAGATACATTAGAGCAGTAATTCCCAACCACAGATAATTGTACCCCATGGGCTACTTCTGCAGTTGCCAGGGCCCAGGGGGTACGTGGGAAGATTGTGGAGTAGCTCATGTAATTTGATGAAATAGATATTACGATTTGATTAAAATATATGTCCACATATTGAGTCAGCTAACACCTGAACACTACAAGTGGCAGTAAGAGTGCCTGAAAAATAGTTAGCAAGCAAGCAGAGAAGCAAAGACAAACAGTTAGCTTAAAGTGATGAATCCTTGGTTAAAATAGACAGTTTAAAGTGATGGATAAATGGTTAAAATAGAATATAGTACTGGCTAAACAGTTAACACATAGCTAAAAATAATATAAAAATACATATTTTTTACAAAAAATACATTTAAAAAAAATACATTTGAAAAACTTTGGATTATCTTGAGTTTTATCATGATTTCTGGAAAGAGACATTGCTGTTGAGTTTTTTTTTTTTGATGCTTTGAGCACCACAAGCCGAGTGCCATGTAGTCCCATTATATTTAAAAAATGCAGACATCTCTACGGCCGATATCTCCAAAACTCTGCAATCTAGATAGATAAATAGCACTACAGGTAAGTAGTATTTTTGATTTTGGGCTGAACTGTCCCTTTACAGTAATAGATAGAACAGTTGAAATACTTAGCTAACAGTTGAAATACTTAGCTAAAAGTAATATAAAAAGTTAAAATGAGCTAAAAATAATAGACAATCAGTTGAAATAGGCCTACTTAGCTAAAAGTAGTTGAAAGTTAATAGTTAGCTAAAAGTAATGGATAACGAGTTGAAATAGTTAATAGTCAATAGCAATGGATAAATGGCTGAAACGTCAAACATCTGTCACTCCTTTTAGTACAAATGCAAACTTAACCAAAACTCTGTAAACATTCACAGTTCAATTGTGTGAAACAAATGTTTTAACAGTTAGAAAAGCAATTCAAATGAACACATTTGTAACATGGGTGGTGTCGATATAGGGGTTCTTGAGTTCATCTGACAGGGCTTTGGGGCATGTCTGTCAAAAAAAGGTTGAGAGGAGATGGTTTCATAATGGCTATGTGGTTCTCCACTGACTCCCATATGGAAGGATTTTTGCTGGTGGTTTTGAATTGAATTATAAAACTGGGAGATAATCACATGAGAATAAAATCTATAATTAATATAAATCACATAATCCCTAACTGGGACAACTGAACTGAAATGTAACATCATGGCTGAGATTGTCCCTCAAGATAACATTTCATACTGTAGCTACAAAGCCCCAAAGCCTTCATTACCTACATGTGGAAGCCAATTACAGAAAGGTCAGCGTGCAGATTAAAAGGCAGAGTGATACCATACTCTGAATTTATCATATGCTCTTTACTCTGTCAGAGAACAGGATGTCGACGCTACCATCAGAAAACAGCCCTGAAGACGCCAACAATCGCAGCTTCTGGATGGTAAGACTGTGTGTTTGTGTGTGGCTCTGTCTTTGTCTGTTTGTCTTCTGAGAGAGGAAAAGACTGATTCATGATATAGCATTTCTCTCAAGTCTCAGTGACCTTCCAGTCAAAACAAACTAAACTGTTTTGTCGTTCAGGCTATGTATCGGTGTGAACAAGGCTGTGCTTTCATTTTTAAATGTGAATAGTAACTATTGTACACTCTGAGTTGCCTTGCTTGAGTTAACTGCGCTCCAGGAAGTTTGTGATAGTGCTCAGCTCATTAGGTATTTGATTGTCTGTTTGCTTGACAAAGTAGACTGTGTAGCACCGGAGTCATGTCTCTGGGGATCCAGGACAAGTTTTTTCCATTTCCTCTCCTCTCTGCAACATCATTGTTCTGCTGTAGTACTACTGCATGATATTCTTATATGTAGTGTCTTCTGCTGGATAAGGAAACGTTTCAGAATGAACTAATGGTCAGCTCCTATTCAGATTACATTAATTTGTCCATAGTGACTCGAAGGAATAGAAGACTCCAGTGCTGATTAGTTTTAGAGGTTCTGGTAGGTGGATTTTCTTACCGTCAGATAGAGCCAGGCTACCTGTTTTTAGTCTGTAAGCAAATCTAACCGGCTGCTGTCTGCAGCCTCATATTTACCATACAGAAATGAGAATGGCATTGATTTTCTCATTTAAAGGTGGGGTATGCGATTCTGATCCAATACACGTCGTTTTTTCAAATTCAGCGAATATCTCCTCATGGTCTGCTAGCTGTCGGTTCTGTGTGTGTGCTGGGGAAAAAAAAGACGGTGATTGTACACTTATTTTTTGTTTTATTGCAAATTACTTTTATAGTTAAAAAAATGCCTAAATCTTCTTTATTCCAATTCAGCACCAGTAACAAACATCATACTATTTAACTTTTCCATTTTGTAAACTGCTCTGCACTCTGTTTATAAGACACAGTTCTGTTTTGCCGCCATGTTTTAATGCTGTAAACACTTCCAACTTTCAAAGTGCCTGACTATCTAATTTGAGTGTGCTACAACTTTAATATTGGCTTTGTCTCCCGTTGGCCTCAATGAGCTGCCCCAATTTCATCTCTCCCCTCCTGTAATTTTGGCAGCCTCCTGTTGTGTTGGATGTGTTTCCAGGCCAGTTCCTGTCTGTGTCATCCTGCCGCCATGCTCAAGGGCTGTCTGTCATTATACTGCAAACTTAAGCTCTTTTTTTTTTTTTTTTTTTTATTTGCAAAGTCACCAGCATTTCAAGAGGGTTCCAAGTACGCTGCATTCTGTAGAGTATACATGTGTACCATTCATACTAATAGATACACACATGCCGCTGTGACGCTTTGGACTCAGTCCTGGCCCATATTACACTATTACTGTCCTCTTTACTCACTACCGATTGGAGACATTCTGTGATCAACAACCGTACTGAGGTATTACATGGTCAGGCCTCATGTTGTGTCCTTTTTGCTGTTTTCAAGTATAAAACACAAGTGTTTATAAAATCTGCAACAGACTCAGTAAATGTTTGACTGGACTGATTAGCCTCTATTTTTTTTTTAAGACAAACATTTCTGTCAGGCTGACATTTCTCTTAATCTGTTGTTCAATGCTGTGACGTGTCTCATGAACTGGATATGTTTTGTTTTGTGCATTGATTTATATTTGGTTTAAAAGCACTTTGGAAGGACATAAATATAAAATCTGGCATATAGTTTACTTCTACTATTTCTACTTCCATTAATACTACTACTACTACTGCTATGACCACTACTACTGCTGCTATAACTTTGACTATTTCTTCACTCTTACTGTAATTACTAAGACTATCTATCACTGCTGCCATTGTTACTACAACTACTTATGATACTACTGCTACTACTGCTAGTACTACTTCAATACTTTTACTGCAACCATTAGTAGCCCAATAACTTCTAATATTACTATTGCTGATACTGTAGTACTTCTGCTAGTGGTTCCCAGCACTCTTTCTGTGAACTGACATGCTTCATAGTCTGGATAGGATCTGTTAGATGTGAAATGTGATTTTTCAATGGAGGACCGTGGTCATTTTCTTATACTGCGTTTTGTTGCTTGGACAGATTCTCTGGTAGCAGATTTGCATCTGCCTCAGAGATTGGCCAACTGGGTCTCTGCAGCGTTGCCGTTGGCCTCAAACTGGATTCCTCAGCTGTTTCTGTTTAATTCTCAGACGAGTGAGGAGAGTCAGTGGAAACCACAACAGAGGCAGAAAGAAAGAAAGAAGTAAGGAAGAAGGAGAGAGAGAGAAACAGGGGGGGCACTGATGAGAAGTACCCAAATTGATTCAGATTAAGGTATAAGGAAACTACTACAGTGTTTCATTAAAAGCACATTGAGTTGATTGCTTTCTTTGAAGGCTGTTGGTATGAAAATAAATCACTTTTACAGTCTGGGTGCACATTTTCGCACATGCTGTATTCT